>NC_052056.1:90927877-91249689 GCF_903992535.2 Arvicola amphibius
TGTTTCCTCCTATCTTAAAAAAAAAATCAGTTGGGTAGCTCATAGCATCATTCAGCTGAGATGGGAGTGCTGTTTGATCCTGTGGGGCTCTGGGATGCCTGATTTAGGATCTCAGTGTAGAAGAGCTGAGATGGTGGACAGGCTGGGGAAGCCTGCACTAGGCAGGGCAGAAAGGCGATGCTTGGCTCTGGCAGCCAGATGAGAGTGCTTAGCTGGTATGC
The DNA here is from genome assembly GCF_903992535.2 of Arvicola amphibius. Lineage (NCBI taxonomy): Eukaryota > Metazoa > Chordata > Mammalia > Rodentia > Cricetidae > Arvicola > Arvicola amphibius. The sequence continues at coordinate 90,928,099 of NC_052056.1, forward strand.
TTAGATGTATTTGGCTTCAGTTGAATCCCTGCATTTCCATTAAGAGTTTTGCCCTCCCACTGGGTGTGGGGTGGGGAATAAATACACATTAGCTTTCATTTATTATTTATTTATTTATTTATTTATTCTTTCAGCTAGGCCCGGTGGTACATGCTTGAAACCCCAGCGTGACTGAGGTTTAGTCAGGAGGATTTCAAGTTCAAGGCCAGCCTGGGTTACATAGCAAGTGCTATGCCATTTACGAAATGTCTACCAACTGCTTAGTTTATACAAAGCAAACCTTGAGAAGGTTTAACATATGAGGAAGGCTAGGAGGGAGGAGAGAGGAGATAAGGAAGTTTAAGGAGGACTTATGCAAATTGACAGAAAGGTTAACTTTAGCAGGTCTTCCATGAACATCTCTTAGGTGAGGAGATAAGAACTCTTGATATCTCTGGGTGATGGAGACCCACGCTTTTCATCCCAGCATTCAGGAGGCAGAGGCAGCAGATCTCTGTGAGTTTGAAGCCAGTCAGGTCTACAGAGTGAGTTCCAGGGCTGTCAAGGCTGTTACATGGGGAAACTGTATCTTGAAGAAAAAAAAAATCACAATATAATATAACAAGTTAGGTGATGATGAAGGAGGCTCCATGGGAACGGAACTAGTAACGAGTGAAGCGGAGAAATCCCTGCTTCACTTCAGGGTCAGGGACATTCATGGTCAGGGGCTGGAGAGCAGCACAATTCCGGGAGAGGGTGAGAGAAGAGAATAGGTGGGCAACCCTATCACTCCAGGGTCCAGAGAGGCCAGCCGGTTTCCCTCAGCTGCTGACCGTGGGGGAGAAAGGGCTTGAGGAGAGAAGATTCTCAGAAACGTTGGTGGCTACTTACCAACTCATTATGACATATGGCTATCCTTGAATGTCTCCTTGCTGTGAGCTGAGAAATGGCCTTAGGCCCTGGGTGGCTCTTCCTGTGAGGGTGTAAAGGAAGAGCTGAGGAAGTGTGGCCAGACAGGAGAGTGTGGAGGAGGCTGTGGGCTGGTGGCCCTGCACCTTTAATCCTAGCACTCAAGCGGCAGAGGCAGACAGACAGACAGATCTGGGACGCCAGCATCTTGAGGTTCAGACCTTTCCCAGCTCTCTAGTCCACTTACGTTTTCAGGAGTGACTTTCTCTATCTCAGCAAACAACTTCCAGCACCTACGTGTCCCTGGTCCAACTCTTTGTTCCATAACACATGAACTTGAAAACCTTAACAGGTGTCCTCTGTGGACTCAGAACCACACCCCCAGCAGGAGGAAGCAGCTGTACACTATGTCAAAGAAAGAGATGAGCCTTTAATCCCAGCACTCGGGAGGCAGAGGCAGGAGGATCTCTGAGTTCGAGGCCAGCCTGGTCTACAAGAGCTAGTTCCAGGACAGGCTCTAGAAACTACAGGGAAACCCTGTCTCGAAAAACCAAAAAAAAAAAAAAAAAAAAAAAAAAAATAGAAAAGAAAAAAAAAGGAGATGGTGGCTGATTCGGGTGGCTGAACTGCCTCTGGCTGCTCCTGAGTGAGGGAGGAGGAGGGGAAGGGTGGGAGGGTAATATCCCGTATGTGGGTGGGAGTCAAAGCATAAACAATGTTTTATACTCAGTAGAGGAACAGGACCTTAATGCAAACATGTGATTGCTATTGAAGGTTATTATTTTTCTTTTCCTGAGACAGAGGCTTCCGGTGTAGCCAAGGCTGGCCTGGAACTCCCTGTTGTCTTAGAGGAGAATGACCTTGAACTGCTGATCTTCCTGTGTCCACCCACCAACTGCTAGGAGAAAAGGTGTACCTTGATTCCCCTTCCCCTTCTTCCTCTCCTCTAAGGGAGGGTTTTGATACATAGTCTCATTTTGTTGAAAGACTTTAAGCAAAGGTGGCAACAGGAAAGGTCGGCATTCTGAGTAATTGGCTCTGCCCCTTTGGTCAAGGTGGATTGGTCCAACAGTGGGGCTCCGCTGGAGGCTTTCCTCACAATCCTTGAGGCACATTGTCAAACAGTGGCTCGTGCTTGTAATCTCAGGACGTAGGAGACCGTGACAGGATGATCGCCACATGGCTATAGAGTGAATTCCAGGCCAGCCTGGGTTGGCTACAATAATGGGATCCTGTCTCCAAAAAGCACTCCCTGAGCCTGCCTGCCTACCTGTCTGCCTGTCTTTCTCTGAAGGCTGTGACAGGAAGGTGGGTGGGGCTTATGATCTGCTCACGTGTCCCATCCCAGGACTGTGGCTTGAGTACAGGTGCAAGGCACTGGAGGCTCTTCGGGGGACTCCCTGGGTGATGCCAGGCAGCGACATCCAGAGGAAAAGTGGGAGGAAGGGTGTGTAATAGAGCAAGTGAAGGGCGTTACAGAAGAGGCTTCAGAAGAACACCCCAAACTCAGAGAGAAAGGCGGGGTCAAGACCGCTGAGCGGGGGTGTGGTGTGGCCATGAGAGCCCTCAGAAGCCAAAGTGACGGGGCCCATGTGGGCACAGGTTGGATGTGTGATAGATGGATGTGATAGATTGAATCATCCACGTCTTGGAGCCAGCAGGAAGTGGTTGGGTGGTTTGATGGCACGGGGGCGTGACAGGCTGAAAGGGTGTTAAGATTGGAGCAGTGTTATTATGAGACAGTTGGCAGAGTGTGGGTTGGGCTGGAGGAAAAGATAACGGAGACAGAAGCCTAGGTGGGAGGCTCCTGTGACATCCAGTGGGTTTAGGGGAACTGGGGGTGTGCTGGGCTGACACAATGAACGAGGGGGAGGGGCTGGAGAGAGTGCTTCCTGTCCTGAAGGCGGGGGCTTCTCACTGTTTTTTTTTTATCTTGGGAGTTTGGTGAAAGATTTTACCCCATCCAAGAATTCTGCTGCTGAAATAAAACGGGAAGCCAGCCGTGGTGGTATGCGTCTGTAATCCCAGCACTTGGGAGGTGACAGCAGCAGAATCAGCTGTTCAAGGTCATCTTTGCAAGAGTTTGAGGCATATTGAGAGTCTGAGACCAGCTTAGGCTACATGAGACCTGGTCTCAAAAACCAAAATACATACATATATACTAAATGGCTTTAAAATTAAATTCAAACGAATAAAGAGAAATAAAATGAAAATTGAAATTGCAGAAAGGTAAATACTTCAGAGAAGACTTGGCCTGTAGAGACCCCAATAACATAGGGAGGGGTGTGGAAAGGCTGCTGGTATGAATAGGTGAAAACTATTCCCAGGGAGACGTGGACACACATCTGTTCACCCAGACAGGGTACCAATGCCAGGCCAAAGAAATGATTCCACCCAAATGCAGGCCAGTGAAGCAAAGAGTTTATTGGTGTTGCTTATAGGAGCGTGGGTGAGGGGGTCACACACAGGAGCGTGGGTGAGGGGTCACAAACAGGAACGGGGGTAAGGGGTCATACACGGGTGTGGGTGAGGGGTCACACACAGGAGCGTGGGTAAGGGGTCACACACAGGGGTGTGGGTGAGGGGTCACACACTGGGGTGTGGGTGAGGGGTCACACCTAGGGGTGTGGGTGAGGGTTCACACAGGAGCATGGATGTGGGGTTAAAGGAGTGGGCATGAGGGATTACTCTCACGGGAGTACTGGTGACCTCAAAACAGCAATATCTCTGAGACGTCCCCTCTCAGCGTGGGTGGCAGCCTTCAGAAAGCTGCATGGACGGAGTTCTGCCTGTAGCTAACCTTCAGCCTCCCATATAAGGTAGAGCCTCCCCAGACCACTTGCAACTAAGGCAGGTTTATGTGCAACATGAATGGCTGCAATGGAGTAAAAGATTTGGGCTGGATTCTTTGAAAGTATTTTATTTTTTATTAGTATTAAGAATAATAAAAATTAGTATGTGTATGTATGTGTTCTTCATGTGTGTATGTGGGTAGGGCATATACCTGTCACAGGGTACCTGTGGAAGTCAGAGGACAATTTTTTGCGAGTCATTTCTTTCCTTCCACTGTGCGGGTTCCGGGTATAGAACTCAGGTTGTCAGGCTTGGACGCAAGCTCCTTTCCCCACTGAGCCATCTTGCCAGCCCTCGGCTGTATTTTCTCTCTGGGGTTCCCTGTCTACAGATCACTAACACCATGCAAGTTTTGAAGTCTCCACTCCACCTGAGAAGTCTGGCTGTAGCTCACTGGTCATGGTAGCATGGAGCCTCACGATGAAACCTCAGCTACCTTGTACAGTGGTTGATTCTGAGAGCAGGAAAAATTGGACCATCACTCTCAAGGCTTTTCTGCTTCTCTGCTGCCTCTCCTACTGCCACCAAAGCTACCTGACGTCTCCTTCAGCGGGTGCTGTATCCTAAAGTCATTGTTTTGGTATCATTTCACACGTACGTAATCTTATATGTGTGCCTGCATGTATGAGCGAGTGTAGGTGTGTATGAGTATGTGTGCATGTGTGCGTGCGTGTGTGCGTGTGTGTGTGTGTGTGTGTGTGTGTGTGTGTAAGGGGTAAAAGGACAACCTCATGTCATTCCTCAGGCACCATCCACCTCCTCTGAGATAGGGTCTCTAGCTGGCCTAGAACTTGCCTGAGCTTGGACTAGCTGGCTAGCGAGTTCTAAGGATACCCCATCTTTGTTCCCGCCTCCCTACACACCACCACACCTACCTTTAAAAAAAATGGGCTCTGGGCATTAAACACAGATCCTCATGCTTGCAAGGCAAGCCCTCTACCTACTGAGTCATCTCTTCAGCCCTGGCATGTGCTTTTTAAGTAAGAACTGTCACATAGAGCTAGAGTTGACCCTTCTCAAGCTAGTAAGATGTTCAATAAATGGCTTCCTGGAAAAGATAAAACGTGCTGGCTTATAGTGTTTACTGATTTCTGTGGTGTAAAGCCTCCCACCATGGCTAATTTCAGGCTACCGAGGGGATGTCACGGGAGTCGGAGATGAGAAGTGTAGCCCGGACTTTTTGTGAATGGGCTTCAGCGCACTCTGTGGTTACGAATATCTGAATGTAGGCATCACAATGCTGGGTGCACACAGGAGGACCTCAGGGGTTGTTTGTGCATCCTTATCCTCATTCTGAGACCAAACAGGAAATGGAAGGCCAGAGAGAAGCCGTGCTCAGATCCACCCCTCCAGGGTTTGCAGTCAGTTCCTTCACACCAAAGGGCTCTGTTTTCATTGCGGCCAAGTGACCTTCCTTAGATACGCTTTGGATCATGCTACCTTTCAGAACAGTGGTTCTCAACCCCACATTAGACATCTCTCCTATCAGATGTTTACACTCCAATTCACAACAGTAGCAAAATTACAGTTATGAAGTAGCAACGAAAACCATTTTATGGTGGTGGTCATGGGGGAGTTACTGCAACATGAGGAACAGTGTTAAAGGGGTTGCTGTTTTAGGGAGGTTGGGAACCATCGCTCAAGTCCCACTCCCTGCAATCTTGAAAGCTCTGGGAGTGTATTGGCCATATCAGCTACTGTCATCACCATTATGGGCTTCTCAAGCACATGGGGCATATCTTGTTTGTTTTATCTTTGGCACCCAGCTATGCCCAGCAAATAGCAGGTTCACAACATCATGCCTTCAATGGCTAGCCACATTAACAACTGGGCTTTGCTTTTCCAACACCCTTCCTTTCTCTGATTCCTTGAATGATCAGGAACTGCCAGGGATTTCAACGCTTCCCTCCTTATCTGCATTTAAACCAATAGTGAGAAATTTTGTTTGATTGACAGCTGTCCTTCCAGGCAGATGGAAGTGGCGATTCAGCTTTTTATTGTTATTATTATTATTATTTTATTTTTTTCTTATCACTCCTTGCATGTGTCAGAGTATTCAAAGATGGTACATGTGGGAGCTCCAGCTCTCTGGTGACTTCTCTCCATTTAATTAGCCTGACCTTCTGCGCTAATCCCCCTTGGATGTCCCTGGCTCCCTCCTTCCGCTCCTGTATCACAGTCAGGCTTCTCCCTTCATCAGCAAAAGGCCAACTGCTCGGCTCAGCCTGTAGCATAATTCACAGCTTGGCTCTTGAAAATGAACTTTCACTTAGACGGAGCTGCTCTTAGCATTAAAATTGGCCTGAGTGAGCTAGGAGAGTTTATCTTGGAGCCAGCATGGGGTCTGTTCCTCCAAGTCAAATATTTCTCTTTAAAAGTAGAATGAGCTTCAGTGAGGCACTACCAACTGCTTCCTAAAATACCGGGGATATCTTTAAACATTAGCGTTTAGCTACAGTGCTGAAGGCCTGCTGGAAAGTTTGTAATCTCTCTCTTACCCCCTTCCCCACTCTGAATAACCAGGGCTTCCATGCGGGCTTTTGTTTTAGAACATGAAATCTCTCTATTCAGAAGACGGGAATGACAGCTCAGTGCTGGGCTAGTCAAACACTCATTTAGTTTTCAGTCCATACCCCTAGGATTTTATGAATGAGGTAGAGTCTACTTTTTTTTTTCTTTTTTCTTTTTTTTTGGTTTTTCGAGACAGGGTTTCTCTGCAGCTTTTTTAGAGCCTGTCCTGGAACTAGCTCTTGTAGACCAGGCTGGCCTGGAACTCACAGAGATCCGCCTGCCTCTGCCTCCCGAGTGCTGGGATTAAAGGCGTGCGCCACCACCGCCCGGCTAGAGTCTACTTTTGAAGGATCCAGAAAGTCAGTGTGGTACCCCGGAGCTTCTGGTCTGCAGAATGCTGGGAACTTCCAGGGAGTTCAGTGCTCTCATTTCAATCCGCCCTGTCCAGCTTGTGAGCTGTATGACTTGTCTGTGCATTTTCTATCTTTTCTGCTATTTTGGATTAAAAATAAGTACTCTGGGTACAAAGAAATGGTCCCTTTTAGCAGTTTCAGGTGGGATGGGGGCAACAACGTACACCATAGATTTATTACATACTTATTGATAACCTACAGAACAAGTGCCCTTTCTGTTGCCATAACGTGCACATCAGAGATTAGATGCTTTATAAAGAAATTTATCCAGCTCACAGATCTGAAGGCTAAAGTCCAAGTTTGTGTGGCACTGTGTGTTTAGCCTCTGGTGAGGGAAGAGTCACCCTAAATGGTGGTGGTGATCCTGGGGTTCTGGGGTCCTAGGCTGGATAAAAAGGAAAATACAAAGTACCAGAGCTCTTATTTCTCTGCTTTGATCAGGTGACATGACTGTTCTACATTCCTACCGCCCTGTTTTCTCCACTGTGACTGACTGCATCATCAAACACTGAGTGACAGTAAAGCCCATCTTCCTCACGTTGCCTTTGTTACACATTTGGTCATAGCAACAAGAAAGTGTTTACCTGCCTCAGAACCCTTTGGCTTCCCTTGACCAGAGAACATGATTGTTTCTTCAAGCAGACAGTCCCTCAGGAGGAAGAGAAGAATGATTATGTTGTAAAATGCCAATGCCCTTCTCAATACCAGGGAGACTGACAGGGAGTCTTAGTACTCCTTGAATGCATGTCCTCCCAAGGAAGCATAAATGTATCACAAGCCTCTGAGGCCAGGATGAAAGCTTCCCTGGTCATCAATAGTATATATCTCTTGTCAAGCCTGGAGGCAAAAAAGAGGGTGAATTGGAAAGGGGATTTGTAAGTGGGTCTAAGGAGAGGAATGGATAAAGAGCCTGGAGACATTGGGCCTGGAAGAGAGAGGACTTGTTGGGAATTAAGCCACAGGGTCTTTAGAAATTCAAGGACAATATGTTTAAAGGTAGCAGATACGTTCCTGGTGGCCCATCTGAACAGTGATTGACATAACATGGAACTTGGGTTCAAAAGAAGAGGAATATAAATGTGGAGCTCATAGAACTGTTAGAAGATGGGCTATTAGGATTATTAGGGCTGTGGATTCATTGCAAAGTGTCCCTCGTAGGCTCATGTACTAAATGCTGGGGTCTCCAGATGGTGGTGCTGTGTTGGAAGGTAGTGGAAACATCAGGAGGTAGGCCTACCTTGAGGGAGGTGATCAGGTCCTGGTTCCCATCCCTTTCCTCCTCCTTTGCTTACTTTCTGCCATGAACTGAATATCTAGCTCTCTCTTCTGTACGCTGCCACCACGTGATGTTTTGTCTTTCCATGGGTCTGGAATCCAAGAGCTGAAGACTATGGTTTGAAACATCTGAAATAGTGAGCTGAAATCAATCTTTAATCTCTTTAGATTGTTTCTATCGAGTATTTGCTCACAGCAATGTGACATAGCTGGATCAATGGGTGTGAGCATCTCAACCATTGAAAGTACCTAATCAGTTATAGGCTGGTAAAGTGCTTAGTAGGGAGTCTGAGGAGGAAAACTAAACTCCATAGCCTTGGGCTTACATTGATTGATTGATTGATTGATTGATTGGTTGGTTGGTTGATTTGGCTTACATTGATTGATCCAGCATGCGTGGAGATAAGAGGGCAACTTGCTGGAACCAGTTCTTTCCATCTCTTCCCTTTCCTTCTACCTCAAGGCTACATGATCTTGGCAAAAGCAAACGTCATTTTCCAACAAATTACCTTGGTTTTTGAATAATGATAATGCTGGATTCACATGTCTGCCTGTGTATTGCTTTTTGCTGTTATCAACTTTTCTTGATTATGGCAGAGATATAATGTGAACTATATTCATAAGCTGATTTTTTTGAGACAGGGTTTCATGTAGCTGAGGATGGCTTTGACTTCTGATCTCCTTGCCTCTACTTCCAAGTCCTTGAATTACATGTATGTGCCACTGTTGTGTGGCACTTTTTCTGTTGAGATGGGACACAGATGGGTTATTCATTCTAGATAGGAAACCAGCTACAGATCAAAGTAATGGTGCCACCATGAGTTTTTTTTTTGTGGGGGGGTTACTGACAGAAGTATGGGTGAGGGGTTACAAGAGCAAGGATGACTCAAAGACAGCTGCATCACTGAAAATCCCATCACAGTGTGGGTGAAAGATGGAATCCTAGAGCTGTCTACGTGGCTTACACAGAGCTCAACAGGTCGGAGAATCTCTTCCAGTCAGTTTGGTTGATGAGAGTCTCTATTAACATATTACTTGCATAACCTTAGGGAATTACTCTCTGTCTAGTGCATCTGATCAATTTCAGGGACTTCCTGAGACATGTGAATTGTTCATTTCCTGGGTCTTTTGGGGGCGTAGGTTGTTTTTTGTTCTGTTTTGTTTTTTCAAGCCAGGGTTTCACTCTGTAGCCTTACATGTTCTAGAACTCACTCTGTAGATCAGGCTGACCTCAAACTCACAGAGATCCACCTGCCTCTGCCTCCCAAGTGCTGGGATTAAAGATGTGCATCACTAATGCCAAGATTACTTCCTGAGTTTTAATGAGCCTCCTTTAGAACTTCTTGAGCCTTAACTAGCTTCCTTCCAAAATGGAATATTTCAGCTTGGAGTAAGTTACTATCCATTGCTTGGTTTACATCATTCTGGGGATGGAACTCAGGGATTCCTGTATGGAAGGCAAGTGCTCCACCAACTGAACTACATCCTTCACCTTCCTGATGCTTACAAAAATATTTTTCTAAGTTATAAACTGATTGGCCCATTAGCTCAGGCTTCTTATTAACTCTTATAACTTATATTGGCCCATTATTCTTGTCTATGTTAAACACGTGGCTGGGTACTTTTTTTTGGCGAGGCAGTCACATCTTGCTTGCTCTGTGGCTTTGTGTCATGGGTTTTTGTTGTTGTTGTTGTTTGGTAAAACAGCATGCTATGTTATGCTGGCAGTGGCTTCAAGTATCTGTTTAGTGTTGCTTGATTGAGTTAAGAGACCTTTGGAGAGGTTGTCCTACACCAGCTAAGTTAAAGTGTGCCTGTGCTATTTGGACAATAGTGAGACCACCTAGCAACATGTTTCTCACAACTTTTCCCACTGGCAGGCAAAGTGTGAGCGCAGTCTCATAGTGCATGTCTGTCATCCCAGGACTTGGGATCTGAGACAAGAGGACTACAGGCTCACAGCAAACCTGTAGTACATAGCTCGACCATGTCTTAGAAGGGAAAATAAAAATAAAGGTCAGGGATTGGAGAAGTGTTCTAGGATGCCTAGAACACAGCTTTGTCTACCTCCAAAGTTATTTCCTCCAAATCTGCCTCTTCCTTCTCCACTGCCATGGCCTCTGCAGCTGTCTCCTTCTCCTGCCTCCTCCCCCTTTTCTCTTCTTTCTCCTTCTCTCCTCCTCCTTAGGCTCTTTGTTATTTTTCAAAGGGTCTTACTAGGTAGTCCTGCCTGCCCTGAAACTTTCTATGTAGTCAAGTGTGGCCTTGAACTCTTAATGATCTTCCTGCCTCTGTCTACTGAGTACTGGGGTTATAAGTGGTTGCCACCATATATCCAGCAACACCGTCTTTAGACTATATATGTGATATTTTGGAGTCACAGAAGTCTTTTGGTATGTACATTGTTAAATAAGAATATAAGAGCTGAATTTCCCTTTAATCTTCAAACGGGATATTGTTTGTACAGTCTTATATAGTAAGATTTTCCTTGCCATAGGATCTACTGAAGTTACCAGCAAGACTCCCCTGCTTTCCCCTTCCTTTTCTTTCCTTCTTCCTCCCTCTCCCCACCCCTCCTTTCTTTCCATCTTTTCTTCTTTCATTTTTCCCTCTTAACTTATGGAAAATTTCACCTATATACACAAAGGGAGAGAAAGCATAATGAACCATGATAAGAGTTCCTTTGAAGACCTCTCCTTCGGAACATTTATGATAATTGCCTAGGAAGTGTAGAAAAGCTCCATTTTTGTATAGAGCATAGAATAAATATATTTTATAAAATGACTCTCAGGAGATATGTACACATGATAAGACTATAAAGATCTTCTAACCTAATAAAAATCAGTAACTCCAGAAGCATAGCAATAACATGAAGTTTCCTTCTCTATTTGTTCAGTTTAATTATTTATTTTTTTGCCTTTGAGACTCTGAATCTAAGGCAGTGCACTGAAGATATTTGGCCACTTCTGACTTTTTTGAGCAGTTTGTTGGGAAGTGTGGCAGATGGTATACCTGGCCATTCATTCCGGGAAATCATCACACCCACAGGCTATTGACCTTTTCTCATTGACCCAAGATCACATAAACTCAACCTAGTAAAGAATTATTTCTTCTGTTACTTTATTGTTTCAGACAGGGTCCTGCTATGTAGCCCAGGCTAACCTCTAACTCACTGGATTTCTCCTACCTCAGCCTCCCAAGTGATGGGATTACAGATTCGCTCTACCACATCCGTCTTAAAGCAAGGTCCAATAGGAATCCTCTACCCTCACTCACTCACTCATACTCAGTGTTCTGCATCTCAGGCCTGTGGTTTGTGTATGGTTTGAGTGGGTTCCACATGGGCTTATGTGTTGGAAACTTGGTCCTCAGTGTAGTGGTATTGGAAGGCAACATGGAGCACTTAAAAGTGAATTGGGAAAAAGGGAATTGATGTGGGATTCCCCTCTGTATGCTGTAAATATGTTTTATTACCATTGGTTAATAAAGAAGCTGCTTAGTTCTATAGCAGAGCGGAATATAGCCAGTCTGGAAGAGATATAGAGAGAGAGTAGGCGGAGTAAGAGACACCATGTAGCTGCTAAAGGAGACAGATGCCGGACACTTAGCAGTAAGCCACAGCCTCATGCTGATACACAGATTAATAGATATGGGTTAATTTAAGATGTAAGAGTTACTTAATAAGAAGTCTGAGCTAATAGGCCAAAAAGTGTAATTACTATAGTTTCTGTGTGATGATTTGAGTCTGGGCAGCTGGGAAACGAATGCTCAATCTCCATTTATAGGGAACTGGACTTTTTGAGATACTACTCTTAGAAAGCATTAAGCCATTCATGTGGAACCCCAGTTAGTTTCTGAGAGTGAGTTGTTAAAACAGTGAGGCTGGCCCTCCCCCACTCTTGGACTCCCTGATTTTCATTGTCCTTGTGATAAAAAGGTCTAACCAACAAGTTAAAAAGAAAACGTTGCGCTCATTGTTTCTAAAGTTATAGTCGATCATGGTGGGAAGGTTGTAGTGGAGACGCTCACATCATGACAGATGGGAAGCAGCTCAGTTCTCACGTTGGTGGACAGGAAGCAGCTTAATCCCCTCCGTGGAGGCTAGGAAGCAGGTCAGTCCATTTTATGATGGATGGGAAGCAGATCAGTTCATATCACAGTGGACAGGAAGCAGGACCAGAGGTAGGTCAGTTCACATCGCCGTGGAAGGGAGGCAGATCAGATCACATCACCGTGGACAGGAAGCGTAGGCAAACAGGAAGCAGAGATAGAATATGGTAAGGGGCCAGGGCAAGATCTAGTTTTCAAGGACATTACTTCAGTGACCTATTTCTTCCAGTCAGGCACATCCTTCCACAACTCCATCTCCCATAGTCTATTTCTATTTAGAACTCATCAATGGATTAACCCATTGATTAGGTCAGAGCCCTCATAATTTATTTGTCTCTAGAAACTCCCTCATAGGCACACCCACGAGTGTGCTTTGCTGATCTTCTAGGTGCCCCTCAACCATTTAAGCTGACAGTCTTGATTGACTCTCTTGGTGTCTTCTTATATCCTTTCTTACTCTCCTTCAGGTTCTCATTACAGCTAAATTTTTTGTTGTTGTTGTTGTTGTTGTTCCTTTTAAAGTACTGGGCCTCAGATATTTTGTTATAGCAATAAAAAGGAACCAATACACCCAGTAAGAGGAAGAAAAAAAAAACACACTTGAAGTTTTAGGGCAGATATGGCTGGTGTTAGCCATCATTTAGGGGGTTAAAGGAGGTTGAGTGAAAAATCCTGTCTGTGAGAGCCCTGGAATGTACATTGTGTTGGTAAATTGTCATATACTGTTTGAGCAGACCGAGAAGCTGGCTTTAGAAGTGGGGAGACCCTCTACTCCCATTTCAGACCCAAGCACACATTTGTTTCCCAGTATCTGACAAAGTTCCTTGTTTGGGGATGAGCTGGATGCCCACAAACTCTGTGACCAGGAGAGCAGAGGGCAGCAAAACAGCCCAAGAATGAACCACTGTTTCCTTTAGAATGGCCGGAAGGTGACCCATTTCCAACAGAGGTCACTAGTGCTCACCCCATGATCTCAAAGTGCCTGCAGTGGGAGAGAGAAGCTGGACACTCAGCTGTGGAGAGAAAGCTCAATGGGGAACTCCAGCGGAAGACCCCAAGTTTCGCAGCTGATTTCTACCTGATCTTGGGATCTCTAAATTCTGATTGTCCTGCCTTCCCCTTGGTGGCATGAGCATATAGTCCCAGTGCAGACAGGGCCATGAGTTCTAGACTGACTTGGTCTATATAATGAGTTCTAGATCTGCCTGAGTTACATGGTGCATTTGAGGCTGTCCTGGGCTACAGAGTACATCGAGGCCAGCCTGGGCTACATAGCAAGTTCCAGGATGTTCTGGACTGCAGTGAGATCCTGCCTGAGTCCTTGCCTGTGGCTCCATCTGATAAAGACGGTGATAAGGGATGTGACTGTGCCTTGTGCTGTTCTGTATCAAACACCTAAGGGCTGGGTGGGTTGAGGCTGGGGTGTGCCTTAGTCACAGATGCATTTGCTTGGCTCACGTTCCCTGGTTGCTAAGGACATCCAGGGACCCACACTGTTCTTTGCAATTCAGCAAGTGTTCAAAGGCACCTTGGAGCTGCATATTGTGTCTCTTGGACCTGTCGCTGTCAGGCTGCTCAGAAATTGGATTCTATGGAGTGGAAATGTGCGGCGTGTTGGCACGGCAACTGGTTCAGAGCAGGGACATTTCCAGGCGGAGAGAGCTCGCCTCTGTCAATTGGGTTACAGCCTTCATAAAACCCTGTTTGTTTGTATTCTTTTCTGGATGCTCAGAGGCATCAGGCCACCTCCAGTTCTAAGGTGATGATGATCTCCACGCACCAGTGACTCCAACTGCATGCTCTTCTTTGTATGCCCAACTCCCTGAGCGTGGGGGCTGCTGGGCTTGGCTGTACTGGGTTAATATCTTTCTGTTCCATGTGCTCCCAGGGAGGGCTCCTGAATTCTCTTATTTTGCTGGTGTATAAATGGAGAGACTTGAGGGGAGAGAATCATGATTGTTAACATGACTGTCATCCATTTCCACTTAAAAACCAGATGGGTAGGGTAGGGCTGGAGATGTGGCTCAGTCGGTAGATTGCTTTCAGAACATGCAGGGAGTCCCGGGTTTCACTGAGGGCATCAGGTAAACTAGGAACAGTGGCACAAGTCTGTAACTCAAGCACTCAGGAGGGGGAGGCAAAAGGGTTGAAACTTCAAGGTCATAGTCCTCTACAGAGTTCAAAGTCAGCCTGAGCTCCTTGAGAACCTGTCTCAAAAAACCAACAGAGCTGGGCGGTGGTGGCTCACACCTTTAATCCCAGCACTCTGTGAGGTCGAGGCCAGCCTGGTTTACAAGAGCTAGTTCCAGGACAGGCACCAAAGCTACGGAGAAACCTTGTCTCAAAAACAAAACAAAACAAAACAACAACAAAACAAACAAACAAACAAACAAAAAACAAAAGCAAGCTCCAAAACATCCTACCCCAAAACAAAAAGCAAAAACCCAGAATTATAGCTTTTTGAAATCCCGTGTTTTGGGTGTGACAAATGGGAATTTATAGCAAGAGGGCTAGCTGCTGACCCACTCAAATCTGTCCACAGTGCTGTCATGAACAAAATAAAACATGCAAGTTGGAGAATTTAAGCGCCCCAGGTGGCACAGTGAGAATTGGTGGCTGATGGGAAATTATTGGCTTACATACAATCTCTGCCATTTGCAGCCAGCATGATCTTAAGTGGACCTCTTTGAGCCTCCACTTGTATGGAGAAAGAGAATTTATAATGACATTGTATTGGAGCACCGGTGTGAAATTGTAAAGGATTAAATGTGCGCTAAGCACTTTTTAAAAGCTTAAAGCTTGGTACGAAGTCTGGCTGTGGGAAGCCAGGCATGGTGGCAGCCGTCCATCATCTTAGTGCATAGGATTCAGAGGCAGCTGGTAGGGTGTGTGCTCCAGGACAGCCTAGGTTACAGTGTGAGGGACTGTCTCAAAGGAAAACACAGCACCCAGAGTCTGGCTATGTAAGCTAACTTGGGGTGTCCTCAGAAAAGAGCCTGAGAATCAGCCTCTTCTTCTCCCCTGCTTCTCTCCTTTCTCCTTCCTCTCCTCCCTCCTTCCCCCTTCCTTCCTCAATCAGTTATAAAACACGTATTTATAAAGTATGATTCCCCTTTTGTTCTAGACATTCTTTTATGCTGGCGATACAATCAATGAAGCAAGAATAAAGTACTCCTCATTTTTTCAAGCTGGCTTCTGGTAGAAAGAGTTACAGATGAACCGTGGCACATCAGGGGACGTTAAGTGCCACACAGAGGAAGGAAGGAGGGCAGGATGGAGGTGTAGGGACGTTCAGTGTCTCAGTTTTAAATACCACATCAAAGGAAGTCCCCATTGAGAAAATGACATTCCAGTAAAGACTTGAAAAGGTGAGGAAGTGAACCATGAGGTTACCTGGGAGGAGGCTTTCTAGGCAGAAGGGAGTAGCGTATGTAGATGTCACCCCCAGCGCTCTCTCTCTCTCTCTCTCTCTCTCTCTCTCTCTCTGTGTGTGTGTGTGTGTGTGTGTGTGTGTGTGTGTGTGTGTGAAGATATGTGTGGAGGTCAGATTACAACCTCAGATATTGTCCTGGCACCATCTACTTTTTTTTTTTTACTGAGACAGAATCTCTCATTGGTCTAGAGTTTAGCAAGTAGGCTAGGCTGGCTGGGCATTGAACTCCAAGGATCTGTCTATCTCTGTCTCCCCAGCACAAGTCACACCACTTGATCTTTCTTTCTGGAGATCACTCAAGTCCTTATGTTTGCAAGGTGAACCCTTTACTGACTGAGCCATCTCCCCAGACTGTCTCGTTCTGTAGTTTTTCTTTCTTTCTTTTTTTTTACGGGCTGGGAAGCCACTCAGGCAGTAGTTAGATAGAGAGGCACAGGGGAAAGCAGTGTTGCTTTTGCCTGTTCGTCTTTGCTTCCTGCTGGCATTTCTAACCTATTCGTCTCATCCTTCGCTGACCTGGGACCCCAGCTTCTTCAGCCTCCCAACGTCAACCGAAGACCAGAGACTCTTGAGGAATCTTCCAGGCCATCAGCAGCAGGTAGGGACTGCTGCTGCATCCAGCTGTGTGGGCTGAAGAGCTGCCAAGTTTTCAGTCTCTCCCGTGTGTGGACAGCATTGTTGGCACCCCCGGCCCCTACTGTGTAAGCCGAACTATTAAATCCTGTTTGTTGTACATAATTCATTCCAGCAGTTCTGTTCTTCTACATTGGAACACGGTCTTAAGGAGAAAGGAGATGAGGGAGAAGACAGGAAGACAGGACCGTGACAGCTGGGAAGGATGGGGAACTCCTTACCTGAGTGGGAAGACAGGTAGAGAGCAGATGAGGATGAGTACCCCTAACCCAGGGTCTGGCATGTTAAGTCTTAGGTGTCTGTTTGACGTTTCAGCTGGAATAGGTATCTGAACATATGATTCAGCCTTGAATCATGCTAGGACGTGGTGTGTCATCTTCTGCCATTTCTCTTTGGAATTTTGCCCTTTACTGGACACGACACTCCTGTCCTTTTCTGAGCAGTGTAGGTGGTTGCTCATGTTTCATGCTCTGCTTGGATCAGCTGCATCTTTCCCTCTCTCTCAGCTGTATGTATTTTACACAACAGGCTGAGCACGAAGTAACTCACGATGTCGAAGTAGGGGTAGGTGGGGACTGTGACTCTTGGGAGGGAAGACCACAAGTATGTCTGTGTAGAACTTCCGATACTCCTGTTTCCGCTTCCCAAGTGCTGGAATTGTGGTCCATACCATTACACTTAGCCCTTCTGATGGCATCTTTTGTTTTGTTGAGATAAGATTTCACTTTGTTGCCCGGGTGGTATCAAATTTGCAATCCCCTGTCTTAGCCATCCAGGTGCTGGGCTTCAGCTTGGCTGTATCCTTATTTTTCTTAACAATTTAACCAAAGCTGGCTGTGTGCCACATCTTTTGCTAAGAGTTTCATAGCTTTTGTTCTCCTAATGCGTGTGTGTGTGTGTGTGTGTATGTGTGTGCACGTGTGTGTATACATGTGAAGGCCAGGAGCCAGCCTCAGGTCTCAATCCTCAGGGCTTGTCTGCCTTACATTTCGAGACATGGTCTCTTTCTGGCTTAAACCTTGCCCAGTAGGCAAGGCTGGTTGTTCAGCTTGCCTCACAGATTCACCTGGCTCTGCCCCTCAAGGGCTTAGAAGACAACCTATATTACCACTGCATTTTTAATGTAGGCTCTCGGGAGAGAACTCAAGTCCTCATGCTCGTATGGCAAGTATATTACCAACCAAGGCATCTCCCCAGCCCAGCTTCATAGCCTTTGGAGACTTCATTTAATCTTTATAACCACTCCGTGAGTGTTGTAGAGAGCTCCAGTTCGCAGATAAGGAAACTGAGGCTCAGAACAGATCTTCCTAACCAACCCCTTTAACACGTAGACAGCCTGTGAGCTTGGGAATGGTGTTCGCAGCCACTGGTTATGTGATTTTTCTGTAAGCCTTTTGATTTTCCTGAGACTCAGTGGTTCCTACCCATTTTTATCATATTGATAGTGCTCAGAAGAGAGTGATATATTCAAGATTGCTTACTAAGATGTCAATTTTATCATAAGAATAAATAATTCTTCCTTAATTCCACTGTTGTGGGATTAAAATAGCTTTATGCAGATTGTCAGAATAATTTTGCAATGAGTAGTGTGTGTAGCTTTATTAATTCTTTAATCTCTAAATATTCCTTAAGGGCGTGGGGTTATATACTTGCAGTCACAGCACTTGGGGTACAAAGGAAGGAAGACTGAGGGTTGGGGGCTGGTCTGAGCCAAACCACAAGTCCAAGGACTGTCTGAGTTGCGTCCTTTACACAATGCTCTGTTCTCTAACACCCCTCATCGGGCCAGCAAGCTGGCTTGGCTGGTGAAGGTGCTCGCTGCCAAGGCTGCTGACCTGATTTTGAACTTTGGGACCCACCTGGTGGGGATAACCGGCCGCTATAAGTTGTTCTTTGATTTCCACCAGTGCTGGCACACCACACGGTGTCCCCCCCCCCCCCATGCAAAATAAATAGATAAAACGTAATAAAAGACTGCGAGTAGTACTCCGGTTTCTCTTCACATTGCAACAACCTTTCACTTTGTAAAATACTCCTGGCACCGGGAGTTACAACGCTCTGCCAATGGATATTTCTTGGATGACGAGAAAACTTTTTGTTGGCTCTTTTCCTCCCTGGATGGGCTCTTCTGTAGCGTAGACTGGCTTTGAACTTGATAGGTAGCCAACAAAGATTACCTTGGACTCTTGATCCCCCTGCTTACACCTGGGATTATAGGTGTGTGCCATCATGCCCAGCTAAAACGGAACATTTTTGCACACATCGATTTACTGATATTGTTTCATCTCTCTTTCTTTTTCTCCTCCCCCCCCCACCATGAATTGTCAAGTTCGTTCTCAGCTTAGGTATCAGAGGCTTGTCTTTTTTGTATTCAGGTGTGCTGGTTGTTTATATGCCATCGACACGAACACTTTGCTTCATCTGTTGTGAATGCTTTCTCTGGATATCTTCTCTTTGATTTCTAGTCGCACAGAGTAGCTGTGTCAAGTAGCTGTTTACTTTTATATTGTACAGATGGTTCTCTCTGCTGTCTTTCAACTTGAGCTATGAGGTTGCTGTTCCTTGTGCTAATATCAGCGGCACATATATGAGACAGGGGCCCCTGTTCAAGGGTGATGTAAATTCATGAGCTGCTACATTGTGTGTGCGTGTGTGCGTGTGTGCAGAAGACAAACTTCGCTGTTGTTCTCAGGTATTATTTACCTTGTTCTAATGTTGCCGGGTCTTTCACTTGCCTAGACCTTGGCAAGTAGATTAAACTGATTGACCAGTAAGACTCAAGGATCTGCTTGTCTTCACACTATCATGCTTGGCTTTCTTTAAATCCAAATCATGGATTCTAGGCATTGAATTCAGGTTCTCATGTTTCTGTGGCAAATATTTTACTCCAACCTGCTCCATATGTATGTTTGAAAATTTGCACTTATTTATTTGGGAGAGGGCTGCCAGGGGTGTGTGTCTGTGTAGGTCAGATGACGACTGTGGCTGTCTATTCTCTCCTGCAGCGTGGGTCCTGGAGATTGAATTCAGGTTGTCAGGATTAGGAGTAAGTACCCTTCTGGGCCATCTTGCCAGTCCCTCTTCCGTATCTTTTATAGTGTAATTATATCTAAAACTGGGCACAGTGACTTATAGTCCTTATATGCACTTACAGTCCTAGCTACTTGGGAGGCTTAACAAGGAGGATTCCTTGAGTCCATAAGTTCAAGATCACCTTGGGTAACCCAGTGAGTCACCCCCACATCCCTTTCTTTTAAAAAGTTATATATCAGCAATATTGATAACAACACATCAAAGCCAGCCTGCATAGGAAATCCATTGCTGCAAGGATCTGCAACATCCCAGCAGCGCCTGCTCCTTTTTGGAGTTGAGGATTTTCTTTAAGCTTTTCCTGTCCGTGTTCGTATGCATCTGCACCTCAGTTTTCCTCACACCTGGTCTTTCTTTATCATCCAAGTAGTTCCTCCTTGCCTAGTGGACACAAAACACTCAGGCCTCTTTTTTATTCTGGATGGATATCCTTCTAGATATTTTCTTATCGCTGTGACGAAACACCTGAGCAGAAGCAGCTTGAGGGAGGAAGGATTTATTTTGGTTCACAGTTTGAGAGCACAGTCCATGATGGCAGGGGGATGCATGGTGGCAGGCAGGAACACGATACAACTCATGCTGTCTTTGCAGCCAGGAAGCAGAAAGAGATGGGAACAGGTGCTCAGCTCCTTCCCTCCCTGCTTTTAATTTTCAGTTCAGGACCTGTGCCCATGCAGTGATGCTGCCTTCATTCTGGGAGTATATTCCCAATTCATTTCACCCAACGTAGAAACTCCCTTACAGACATGTCTGAAACTTTGTTTCCTTTCCAAGCTGGCTTTAGACCCAGCTAAGTTGACAACCAACCTTGACACCTTGACTACCACGGATGTTTTGTACGATGATCAATCTACCTGTTTCTCTCTCTCTCTCTCTCTCTCTCTCTCTCTCTCTCTCTCTCTCTCTCTCTCTCTCTCTCTCTCTCTCTCTCTCTCTCTCTCTCTCTCTCTCCTCTCTTGCTCTCTTAGGAAAGACAGAATCTTGCTATAGGCCCAGGCTAGCCTTAGACTCTTCACGTTTGAGAGCCTCCTGTCTCCATCTCCCGAGTGCTGTGATTACAGATTTGTGTCAGTCCCCCAACCCCATCTGGTTCCGATTTCTTAAAAAAGAAAAAAAAAAAATCTCAACATTATCCTGGTGGAAATATTGAGACTCACTGTATTTTTGAGTCACTACTGAATAATTTTCTCAACGTCTTGATGACTAGTGTTCTTTTTAGGATTAATTTCCTAGATTCTTTTTCCTAATCTACATCTTTCTAGAAATTATTTATCTCACTGAGGACTTCAACATATCTGTTTACAAGTCTGTGTAACATTCTCTTTAGATTTGGGTTAAAAAATATTTTCTATAAATTATCTTATCTCCTTCCTCATTTCTAATTAAAAATGCTTCCTTAATTATATTTGTCCGTTTGTTTGTTTACTTTAGCAGTTTTATCAAGCAAAACAAAACAAAACAAATCAGCATTTGAACCAATTTATCATGCTGTTGCTTTAACTTCATTTCAGCTTTGTTTACTACATTGTTGAGAACTGCTTTTCTGTTTAACTTTTAAACAAGAGGCTTGGTTAATATCCCCTTGGATATCCCAGCCTGAATAGGATTCTGAAAACCTAGGGTGAGAGGTGCAAAGAAGAGACAGTATATTACTTATCCATCAGAGACTAGTGTGCCTGTGCTTGCGTGCGTGCGTGCATGCGTGCGTGCGTGCGTGCGTGCGTGCGTGCGTGTGTGTGTGTGTGTGTGTGTGTGTGTGTGTGTGTGTAAGGGGGGGGGGGACACAAGAGCCCACAGCAGCTAGTTCAGTGAAAGACAGTCAAATGCAGGGAACTAGCTGTCAGATGCAGGCAGAGCCAGAAAGCCGAGAGGACTGGTGAGTCATTTCAGAAAAGCAACAGAGACAATCTGTCACTTCTGCCCACAGACAGTCGGAGCACCCCATTGAGACAGAGACGTCCTCAGACCCCAGGAGTTGTCTCACCTGGTGGGGCCCAGATGCTCAGCTCTGATGAGGCGCTGCAGAAGGCAGAGAGGGGGCAGGAGCTGGGGGAAGGCAGAGGAAGGGATGACCCAGCTGTTGCGGCTTCCGGAATCCTCTGCTAGTGCCTGTCTTGGGAGGGGATTCACTAGAAACCAGATGGCAAAGGAGGCTGAGATACTCCACTTACAGAGGTCAAACTGCCTTGGTGGAAGAACAAAGAGGGCATCCTGTGGGCCTGCAAGCAATGCCCAGGGCCCCTTCCCTCGAATACTGGTTAGGTGGGAAGGGTTTATGAAGCTATTCTGTTTTTTTTTTTTTGTCCTTCATGTTGTTATAGCAGAATAACATGGACTGAGTTATTAAATGAATTAATTTAATAACTAATTAATAATTTAATAACTAATTAATTTGTGTGTATGGCGCATGCAATGTACCTTCATGTGTGTGGAAGCCAGAGCTCAGGTGTCTTCCTCAGGAAGTCATTCTCCACTTTAGTTTTTGAAGACCGTATCTCTCATTGAATCTGGAGCTCACTGTTTTGTCTAGGCTTGCTGGTGAGTGAGTTCCAGGAATCCTTTCTTCTACCTCCCTCATGCAGGGATCATAGATAGACAAGCTGCTGTACCCAGCCTTTTATGTGGGTGCTGGGGACCAAAACTCCAGTCCCCAGGCTCACGGCACATGTTTTTACTGGTGGAGTGATTTTCCCAGTCCCTGCATGTTTTTTGTTTTTGTCTTTTACCCTGAGATGTGGTCTGGCTCTGTAGCTTGGGTTTGCTTTGAACTTGGTTTGTAACGCAGGCAGGTCTTGAACTTGCTACCCTTCTGCTCCAACCTTCTGAAAGTTGGGGTGACAGGTGTACATCCTCAAGCCTGGCTGTAGTCTGGGTTATTTAGAGGAAACAGAAATTTCTTTCCCATAGTTGTGGAGGCTGGGAAGTTTAAGATCAAAGGCACTGGCCTCTAGTGTAGGTCATGTGGCAGAAGGCCCAAAGGCAGAAGAGATGGAGCCCAGGTCTACTAGCTCCTTTCACAGCTGTGTTTGTCCATCTAAGAGGTCGGAACTCTAATGAGCTATACTTCCTCAAAGGTCCATGCTTCTAGTGTTGTTGCACTGAGTTCATATCACTATCACCGTACATGGCCTGTTTATGCTTGCTGCTCCCTGGTCCTACAAGGTAGCAGCTCCCACAGTGGGAGTTCCAGACCACCATCAGGACCAAGATGATAGAAGACTCAGCACCTAGCCAGACTATTGAAACAGAAACTTATGACTGGAGCCTTGGAGTTTGGTTTTCAACAGCTTCTTAGGTGACTCAAGTTCAAGGGATTGACATGGGATTCCCCTCTGTATGCTGTGAATACGTTTTATTACCGTTGGTTAGTGAATAAAGCTGTTTCGTTCAACGACTTAGCAAAGTCAGGCCAGAAATCTGAACAGACAGAGAGAGAGAGAGAGAGAGAGAGAGAGAGAGAGAGAGAGAGAGAGAGAGCGAGCAGGTGAAGTCAAGGAGATGCCATGTAGCTGTTGAAGAAGAAAGACACCCAGAAGCTTTGCCAGTGGGGGCCACAGCCTCGTGACAATACACAGATTAATAGAAATGAGTTAATTTAAGATATGAGTTAGCCAAGAATATGCCTAAGCTATTGGCCAAGCAGTGTTGTAGTTAATATAGTTTCTGTGTGATTATTCGGGTATGAGCAGTCGGGAAACAAACGAGCAGTCTCCACTTACAAGGGA
Source organism: Arvicola amphibius (assembly GCF_903992535.2). NCBI lineage: Eukaryota > Metazoa > Chordata > Mammalia > Rodentia > Cricetidae > Arvicola > Arvicola amphibius. Next base: position 90,951,030 of record NC_052056.1, read on the forward strand.
TAGTTGAAAACGATTATAAGGTTTCTCCTTTGGACCTTGAATTCCATTCAGCACGTGCATTAGCTTGTTAGCATTGTGTAGCCCTCCATATTATCCCCAGGTAGAGTTAATTATCCCCTCATTTAAGCTCTCCCAGCACTTTTTCAGTGCCTCCGCTAGCTATTAAAAAACACTCTACCAGCTGGGTTTGGTAATCAGCATCTCTAATACCAGTATTTAGAGCTCAAGACAAAAGGCTAAAGAGTTTAAGACCCTCCTGTAGTACATGGTGAGACCCTGTTTTAAAACAGCAACAAGGGACCAAGCTGTGATGGTAAAACATGTTAAGTTCAGTAATTCACAAAACTGTGCATGGTGGCAAATGCCTATATTCTCAGTATTCAGGAAGACTGGAAAATATTCCAGGTCCAGCCTGGTCTACAAATGGAGTTCCAGGTCAATCAGGGTTATGCAACGAGATGCTGCTGTCTTGAAAATCCATCAATCACTCAATAAAATAAATCCACAGTTCAAGGTGGACGTGTGGCTCATGCCTGTTTTCTCAGCAATGGGAGACTGAGGCAGGAGGGTGCAGTGGTCAAGGCCGGTTTCAGCTACATGTTAGCAACACATTAAAAAAACTAAGCCAACACACAGACAAGCAAATGCAAACCCAGAAAAACAAAGCTCACAGTAGGAAACAGACTTTTTCCTTTATCTTACCAGTCCATAGAAATGTCTTTTCTAGAAATGCTCACTGAAACCCTTCCCTGTTCACTCATGCTTGCTGTCTTCTCTTCTTCTCTCCTCTCTTCTCCCCTCCCCTCCCCCCTCCTCCTCTTCCCTGTCTTCCTCCACAGAGGTTCTTTCTAATCCCAAGAAATCCCAAGCAGTAGCTTCCGCATAGGCAGTTTGCCAGGAGACTCCCGAGCTCTTTTGAACGTTTGCTTTACCGTCAGAGGAGGACTGGGTCAGTGGTCTGCAGCAGTTTATTTAGAAGGGCATTGAGGTCCTGACCCTGAGCCTTCCACTGACCCCAAGCCTTCTAAGGATAAGATTGGAGCTGTGTTTCATTTTGACACAGGGTCCCATGGATCCTAGCCTGGTCTGGAACTTACTACAAAGTAGCTCACGATGACCCCGGACTCCCGATCTTCGCATCTTTGCCTCCTGAGCACCGGCGGTCCAGGTATGAGCCATCATGCTCAATTTCTGTCATTCTGGGGATGGAGCCCAGGGACTAAGGCATGCTTGGCAGGCACTCCAGCTGAACCACATCCTCAGCTGTTGATATATGGTGCTTAGTCCTGACTATGTCAGGTAATCTCTTGGAAGGGTTTTGGAGACCTTTCTAACACATGGCAATATCCTCTCCGGGAGAGCGCAGGCTGTGCTGAGTGAATGGCTGGACTGGCTTACTCGATGGTTTATATAGATCTCTTTCACTTCTAAAGCGTGCTTCCATCTCCAGGCAGTTCCCTGAAGCACAAGACTGCTGGTCTCCTCCCAAGGAAAGGTCCAAGGACTTAGCAAATGCCCATCCTGTGTGCCACACCACGGGCTTCTCCCTTGAAGGTGAGAGAGAAGTGCAGGACCGGCTTCCAGGGACTTAAGCAGAGCTGGGGATCACAGTGAAGACACAGACATGAAGAACTGGGGTAAGGTGTGATTTCGCATATTAGCATACGATAATTAGCGTGGATTCAAGGGCCAAATTGAGTGATTCCAATAATTAGCGAACAGGGTAACGTGTTGTAAGACGGGGCTTACGTGCCGTGAATACTAAGTGTGGTGTCAGCGAGGAAACGTAGACCCTGGGAGCCGGGTGAGGAGGGAAGGAGGCTTCAGAAGGGTGTAGGATCTGGTATGCGGGATGCAGGAAGAGAGTCTTAAGAGGTAGCAATGTTAGATGTTAGGTTCAAGGAATTGGAAATAGAATGGCAAATAATTGAAGACGTTTACCCTGGTGGCTCATGCCTATAATCCTAGTAATTGAGAGGCGGAGGCAGGGGGATTGCCACCAGTTTTGGGCCATTCTTGACTACAGAGTGAGATCCTATCTCAATTAAACAACAACAAAAAAAAACTTTAAAAAGAGACTTGTGGGTAAAGTTGCTTGCTGTGCAAGTGTAATGATATGGGTGTAGCCTCTGGAAGCCACGTGCTGGGAGGAAAGAACAGAGTCCCTCCATCTCCCTTTGCTTTCCACGTGAGGACCTTGAGATGTGGACTCACCCTCTTCATACACACAAACGCACATGCACGCACACACACACCTAATTTTTAAAAATCATCTTCTTAAAAGAAAGACAAAACAGAAAATTAGCATTGTAACGTAGTATTAGAAAATAATCAGCAAGCTCTTTGGTGGGATGTTTGCCTAGCCTGTAAGAGATACTGTGTGAGACTTGGTGCCCATGTCTGGGCTGCTTCCGTGTGTGTGTGTGTGTGTGTGTGTGTGTGTGTGTAAACATATGGATACATGTCTATATATGTGGACAAAATTGAGAAGAAATATATCAAAAGTTCTGCCTTCCAATGCTCATCCATCCCATTTTAGTGTCCAGACTTCTTTTTCTCTCTCTTCCGTGAGTGTGTGTGTTCTGCATGTGCTTGTACTCTTGTGCTAGGCAGAGCTCAGCCTCAGGTGTTCCTCAGTTGCTATCCACATCCTTCCCTCACTGGCTTAAGCCTTGCTGGTTGGGCTAGGCATGCTAACCATGGAGCCCCAGGGATCCGCCTGTGCCTGCCTCCCCAGTGCTGAAATTGTAAACCACCCTAGTGCTTTTGTATTAAATGGGTTCTGGGGAATGAACTCAGGTTCTTTAAACAAGGCAAGGACTTAACTCCCTGAGCTACCTCAGCAGTGCCCCAACGTCTTTGTTTCAGAGACTTTTAGTCACGGTCTCTAAGTAACTCCACACGTGTGTGGTTCCTGCAGAAGCTAGGGACCCAGGATCCCCTGGAACTGGAGTTACAAGCAGCTGTGAGTTATCAGGCACAGGTTCTGGGAATCAGACTCATTTTCTCTGCAAGAACAGAAGATGCTTTTGGCCTCCGAGCCATCTCCCCAGCACCTGTTTACCATTCTCACGTCTGTGCAAACCGCTGCTTCTCTTCGGCAACCCAGAATGGAATGGGAATACTGGAGATCACTGACAATGTCTACCTTAGGATGCGCGTGCTTCCTCTGAAACACCTGGGGAGAGAGGAGAAGGGCTGAACAGGCCCAGAGAAAGTGAGAGCAATCCGAGGAGATGGTTCTTCCAGGTGTTAGAGAATTCATTAGTATGTTAATGGTTCTTTGACTTTATCTTTGAAGTTCAAGGCCATTGTTGCTAAGCCAGAGCTGTTAAGGAGAACACGTATGAACTGACTCTTAATCTCTTTGAAAAAAAGACTTATTTTTATTTGTGTGTCCCTCCCCCTGCCGTGTGTGTGTGTGTGTGTGTGTGTGTGTGTGTGTGTGTGTGAATACAGTGCTCATGGAGGCTAGAAGATGGTATTGGATCTCCTGGAGCTGAAGTTACAGGTGGTTGTGACCCTGATGTGGGTGCTAGGTAAGGAACTCAGATTCCCTGGAAGCACAGAAGGCACTTTTAACTGCTGGGCCATCTCCCCTCCCTCCCTCCCTTCCTCCCACCCTCCGTCTCCTTTTCTCTCTTTCCCTCTCTTTCTCTTCCTCCTTCCCCCTCTCTCTTTTTTCTGTAGTGAGGGGCTGCGGGCTGCATCCCACAGCCCAGCTCCCGGCCACCGGCTAGCTTATGCCCCGAAATAACAACACACAAACTGTATTCATTTAAACACTGCCTGGCCCATTAGTTCCAGCCTCTTATTGTCTAATTCTCACATCTTGCTTTAACCCATATTTAGTAATGTGTGTAGCACCACAAGTGGTGTCTTACCAGGAAAGATTCAGCATGTCTGACCTGGCGGCTGGCTTCATGGCAACTGTTCCAGAGAGGAGAGGCATGGCGATTTTCTGAGGCATCTGCCTCACTTCCCTCTTCCCAGCATCCTGTTCTGTCTACTCCACCCACCTATGTTCTAACCTATCAGGCCAAGCAGTTTCTTTATTAATTAACCAATGAAATCATCATCATTTTTCCTTCCTCCCTCCCTCCCTCTCTCTTTTTCCCTTTCCCTCTCTTTCTCTTCCTCCCTCTCCCCTCTCTTTTTTCCTTCCTTCCTTCCTTCCTTCCTTCCTTCCTTCCTTCCTTCCTCCCTCCCTCCCTCCCTCCCTCCCTCCCTCCCTCCCTCCCTCCCTCCCTCCCTTTCTCTTTCTTTCCAGGTCTCTCTTTTTACTCAGTGCTATGGTTTGAATGTGAAAGGTTCTCTACAGACTCATTTGTTTGGACATTTGGTCCCTGGATGGTGCCACTGTTTGGGGAGGCTATAGAAACCTTACTGGAGGAAATGTGTCGTGTGTGTGTGTGTGTGTGTGTGTGTGTGTGTGTGTGGTGTGTAGATAGCTCGGTCTCACTCCCTGTCTGTACTCTGCTTCCTGTTTCAGGGAGATGCAAGATACAAGAAAGTAAGGCTCAGTTCACGTTCCTGCCACCATGGAGCCCCCCCCCCTCGAGGCCACACCTCCTCACCCTGATGGACTGACCCTTCTGAGACTATGAGCCCAAATACATCTTCCTCCCTTAATTAGCTTCTGTCCGGTACTTTGATCACAGCAGCTCACACAGGGAGGGCTTACATAGCCCAGACTGGTCTCCCACTCTCAACTCAAGTCACCTTTACTCTCATCTGAGGCTCTTCTGGCTAGAGTTTGGATTTTGGGAGTAAGCCATAGACTGGTTCAAGCTGAAATGTGATTCCTTGATAAAGTAACTCACCTCCTATATTTGCATTTTAATGGAGACTCTCAGTGTCTTAACAGCGGAGGGGTTGTAATTCTAGGCACCCTGGTAAGCAGCTTGGAAAAATATTTTTCTCCTGAGGAGCCTTTTACTGCCCCTTAAATCTTATCACAGGACTCTGCCGACAGGGCTGGGTGAGTCTTGCAGGTGATTTCTGTCTCTTTCCAAGCTGGATACCTCCTGGGAAGAAGGCACAATGATAACAACCCAGGTCCTAGTTTTATTAAGTACATTGGCAAGAGAGAAAAAGGGGAAATTACTCAGAAGGGGACTCAGGTGTGCAGAGAAAAACAAATAAGACATTCGGCCGCTCTGTCCGCAGATAAAACTCATTGGACTGTATCCTGGAATGGGTTCTGAATTTCCATAAAAAGACAACCTGTTTCCCCCCCTCCCCCTTTGAGGTTGGGAAGAACAGTTAGATTTCTTTCCTACTGTTTGACATTTTTCCATGCTTGTTGCTGAGTCTTTGACAGGAGCATTAGCTGGGCTGAAGAATAATGGTGTTGTAAGAACGCTGATAATGGCCCAGGAAAAAAAAAACTATGTATAATACATACCTTGACATTGAATCTCTGAATGCTTTAATAGGTGATATGCACAGACAGAGGCCTTTTGTGTTGGCATGAATGTAACTGTTGCTGTTCTTCTCATTGAACAGCACAAAGAGCAGGAGAAGAAAATAGATGGGAAATATTCAAATATTTTCCTTGGGGGACTTTGATGTTCTATACACCTATTGGTTCTTTTTAGATTTCCTCAAGTGTTCAAAGAGACTGAGCATGGATGAGAGCAAGACAGGAGGTGGTGTGGGGGGAGTTTCCTAGTGTTTTCTAGATGTGAGGATTTTATTAGAAAGTGTTTCCAGATGTGAGGCTCTCATTCAAACAGGCTGTGATGGATTATGTTTGTGATCGGTTAAGATTGATGGTCAAGTGGACAGGATCTAGAACCGTCCAGGAGACACCCTCTGAGCATGTCTGTGAGGGAGTTTCTAGACTGGGTCAGTTGAGATGGTGAGATACACCCTGAGATGGGGGAAGCACCATCCAGGAGGCTGGGGTCCTAGACTGAAAAAACAATAAAGGAGAAACTGAGCTAAGGTCCAGCATCTTCCCCACTGCTTCCTGATTGTGAGTCAAGGTAAATCCTTCCTTCTCATTTAAGTTCCTGTTGTTAGGTGCTCTGTCACAGCAATAAGAAAAGAAACCTATATTACTGAACAATGTTCCCAGGTATGGTTACAAATATCTACAAATGAAATAATTATTTGATTGATTACTGACTTACATTATATAAAAAAAAATCAAAATGGGTTTACATTTAAAAAAAAAGGATTTGGGGGCCTGGAGAGTTGACTCAGCAATTAAGAGTGCATACTCATACTACTCTTTCAGGTGGCTCACAGCCTCCAGAAACACTAGCTCCAGGGGATCCAGCATCCTCTTCTGGCCTCTGCAGGTAATTGCACTCATGTGCACATACACAGACACCCATGATGCACAAAATTAAAATTGCAAGTGTTTTGCCCAGGATTCTAGTTTATTATGGCATGGTGATCATATAGCCATTAAAGTATAGCTTGTATATAATTATTTTCCATATATAAGCAATAGATACATTCCAAGAAAGTTCCACTAAGATGTGAGGTGAATCCTGTATAGTCTTTAACCATTATTATGAAGTAGGAGGATCAATATTTCCAATGGAAAGTATTATTCTGTTTGTAGTCGATGTATTTGAAATAATGAGAGCAGATGAAATTTCTAGTCAGTGGTTATAGAACTAGGTTTGATATAGTATCACTAAAACTACAGCATTCCTAGACTTCTCTTCAAATTGCTGGGATCACAGATGTCAAGAAGGATCCAAGGATGCTGTGGGCTTATGAAGTTTCTCATGAGACATTATTGCTATACAGGCTTACTTGGGAATCATTATTGTAGAGCAGTTGCCTAGAATTGCCCAGTGAGGGGCTGAGGTGTGGCTCAGTGGTAGAGCCCCTGCCTAGAATCCCCCAGTGAGGGGCTGGGGTGTGGCTCAGTGGTAGAGCCCCTGCCTAGAATCCCCCAGTGAGGGGCTGGGGTGTGGCTCAGTGGTAGAGCCCCTGCCTAGAATCCCCCAGTGAGGGGCTGGGGTGTGGCTAGTGGTAGAGCCCCTGCCTAGAATCCTCTAGTAGGAGGCTAGTGGTGTGGCTCAACAGTACAGTACCTCCTTCAGCGAAGGGCTGGGAAGCATGGGGAGGAGTTGAGATCCTGCCTAGAATTCCACAGTGAGGAGAAGACCCATGCATGGTTCAGTGGTCATAGAAACAGACGTACAGAATCAAGGAATTTCAAAGGTCTTTGAAATACTTCAATCAATTCCCAACTTCTCATTATAAAGAAGGGTAAAGTCAGACTTCCTGACAGTGTGTCTGTGACCCCAGACTAAAGAGGTGGGGTAGGGTGTCTTGAGTTCAAGGCCAGCCTGGGCTACTCAGACCTTATCAAAATACTAAGAGGCTTGCTCAACTTACTCAGAGAAAGAGAGAGAGAAAGAGAGAGAGAGAGAGAGAGAGAGAGAGAGAGAGAGAGAGAGGAGAGAGAGAGAGAGAGAAAGAGAGAGGGGGGGGGGCTGGGCATGGACCAGCCTTAGGGAGATTTCCTAGCAGAATGCATGAGGCCTGGGTCTCATCCACAGTGAAAAAAAATAGAAGAGAAGAAAAGAGAACAAGATGGGGAGGAGGGGGAGGAGGAACAAAGAAGCCCATGAAATTCTAAGGTTTGTGAGTCATCCTGAGGCTGCAGAGCAGCAGAGGATTGACTTAATCTTGTCTCTGATTTTTGTGTTCTCACAAGCACATCACTGCTAGGGAAGGGAATTGTGGTATTTTATGTGGCACTTCTACAGTTTTATGTGTTTTCTGAACTTGGAGTCTACTGTCTGTCTTCATAGCCTCTCTTTTATCCGAACATTTATCAGAGCGTGAAATCTTCTACGGCAATCATCAAACTTCCATTCTGAGAACTTCTTTAGGCAGTGGATATTATGTGCTCCTGGGTAGAACAAGCCATCACACATCCCTGGGGCTCCAAATTATCAAGAGGGAGACACTCAAAACTGAAATCTTATGTCTGAATACTTTATATTCCCTCTTTACACAGTTTGCACCGACAAGCTTTTTAAAAAAAAATCTATAAAATGAACTCGTTTACATTAGTTTTATTTATGTTACATTGCTTATGTTAAGAATTGGTTAATATTGTTACCAACATTACTTTTCATTTTACTGTCTATGTATTATGTGGGGGCCAGAAGCTGTGTCAGGTTTCTTCTTCAATTGCTATCTATTATTATTATTAATTATCATTATTACCATTATTATTAGTTTGAAGATCCAATTATATGTATGTGTGTTAGTAATTATAGGGATATATGTGAGTATAATGTCCATAGAGTTGAGATTTTCTGGAGCTGGGGTTGCAGGTGACTGTGAGAGTCATCCTAAAAGGATTCTGGGAACTGAACTTGGGCGTTGGAACAGAAGTGCTCTTAACCAGTGATTCTTCCCAGCTCTTCATTTCTCATCTAGTAATGGGAGGGTAGTTCGGGAGGTCTGCTTGATGAGGTAGTGCTGGTCGTGCTGTTAGGCTTCCTGGCCGGAAGGCGGGAAGGAATTGCATGAGTTAGGCGGAGGTATGCTGTATGTCGAGGGTAGGATGGCCTATATGCTGGAGTCTTCTCTTTCTTTCCTTACGTCCTTCCTTCATTCATGCTTCATGAATCCTTCCGTCTTCTGTTCTCCTTCTCTCGCTTCGGTCTCTCTCTCTCTCTCTCTCTCTCTCTCTCTCTCTCTCTCTTTCTTTCTTTCTTTCTTTCTTTCTTTCTTTCTTTCTGAGGCAGAGTGTCGCAGAAGCTAAAACTCACTGATTTGCTATGCTGGTTGGTTGGCCAATGAGTTCAGTTCTTCACTTCCCTACCCCAGTGATGGAGTTATATCCTGCTGTACCTGCTTTTATGTGGTTACTGGGTTCTCACATTTGCACAACAAATATTTGATTCACTGAACCATCTCCCCACCTTAGGATTACTGGTTTGAGATCAGTCTGGAGTATACAAGAAATCTTGTCTCAAAGTAGAACCAAACTAAACCAGTATGTGAAGTTTTCTTAGTGAGAAAACTCAAGAGGTCAAAGACCCACTGGGGGCCCTTTGTATGGAATTCAAAGAGGAGGAAGGGTTGGCAACAACATTCATCTTTCACATATTGGAAGCACAGCAAGAGAGCTCGGTTTATGCTATGTGGGGGTATAACAATTTTAAATTTGGTCCTTGTTGGGTACTGGTGGCACATACCTCTAATTCCAGAACCCAGGAGGCAGAGGTAGATGGATCTCTGAGTACAAGGCCAACCTGTTCTACAGAATGAGTTCTAGGACAGCTAGGGCTACTCTTGAAAAAACAAACAAAAAAACCAAACCAAACAAATAAATTTGGTCCTTGATTTGAGATGTCTTAAAGAGATGTGATAAATATTTTCTTCTTCCTTTCTCCCTTCCATCCTTTGTTCTTTCCTTCCATGTCTCATGAAATCCAGGTTGATTCCAAGCTCACAATATCACTTGTTTTAAACAATTCTTTAGTGGTACTAGGAATTGAAATTTAGGGCCTCAACTCATGCTAGGCAGGTGCTCTACCACTGGACCACACTTCCAGCCCCTCACTGGGGGATTCTAGGCAGGGGCTCTACCACTGAGCCACACCCCAGCCCCTCACTGGGGGATTCTAGGCAAGGGCTCTACCACTGAGCCACACCCCAGCCCCTCACTGGGAGATTCTAGGCAGGTGCTCTACCAATGAGCCCCTCACTGGGGGATTCTAGGCAGATGCTCTACCACTGAGCTATGTCCCTATCCTTTGTTGACTCTTTTGAGACAGGGTTGCACAGAATTGCTTAAGCTAGCTTTGACTCACTCTGGAGTCCACTAGACCTCAACCTTTCAATCCCCTTGCCTCATTCTCCCAAGTATGTGGGCTGAAAGCAAGCATCCATGGGCTTCATCCAACTCATACTTTCTATGCGAAAAAACTGTCAGGCACACCTTGCTCCACCTTGACCTCAAATTGATGCTCTATCTGGTCCCTCCAGTCCTGTCTGGTTAGTAGAAGCCCTGTGTATCCTCAAACATATACTATGCTAAGAATCCCTTTTTCTACTGCTAAAATAACACGCAAACACAAAACAATTAAAGTGACCCCTTAGACTCTGCAGCTTCGAGGTTATAGACTTGTACTTGACCATTTGTTCTGCATTACGACGAAGGCTAATTGTTCTCCTACAGTTGGTTAAGGATATTAGGATGCTAAGTACTGCTAGCACAGTCTGCAGTTTGGCGCAGGTGCCTGGGGATGACTCATAGGTCCTGCTGGGCTTGCCTTTGAAAGGTGTTTATTTTTCCTCATTAAATCCTGGTGCATTTTTATTTTTTTTCTAATGGCATTTTTGTCCTCAGGCTTTCTTTCAAGAAGGAGGCCCGGAGCATCTTCTCCTCCTTCCTTCCCTTTATATCACCAAATCTCTTTTATACGGTTAGCTCTTGGCAGAGGCTCTTGTATACTGGGGATTGATTGCACAAAGTAGAGCAATTTGTGGGGATCATCAGGAAGACTCTGGGAGAATTCCTTCCTTTTACTGTAATCCTTCTACTGGCTTTTGAAATGAGAGGATTGGGTTAGATGATGCCAAGTTGATTTCCACCTGGGAGAGGCCATTGTTTATGACCTATAACCCTTACCTGAGTGCGCATGGAGAAGGCCAAGGGCTTGGGTTCTCCTTCTCTCTTTCTGTGTATGGAAGTCAGAGGGCGACCTCAATTGTTGTTGTTCAGGTGCTGTGCAGCTTGTATTTCGAGACAGGGTCACCTCTCCTTGGTCTGGCCAAGTAGGCTAGAGCCCAGGGACCCTCTAGTCACTACAGTCTCCCCAGTTCAGGAATTACAAGTGTATACCCCCTACCATGCCTGGATTTAAAAATCACCCCCCCCCAAAAGACTAATCAAACAGCAACAACAACAACAACAACAAACCCAGGATTTTGGGGGTCTGAGCTCAAGTTCCCATGCTTGCATGATGCTGTAGAGCAGTCTCCTCTGAACGGACACCTTCCCTCTAGGAGGAAGGGGGAGGAGTTCATGAAACTCAGGAGGTAAACACATTTCACACGTCCGGGAAAGCTGGTCTGTACAAGCTACTAACTAGGCTGTGGTGGTTGGAATGAGAAAGACCCCCATAAGGGTCCTAGATCTGCACAGTTGGTCATCACGGAGTGGCACTGTTTGAAAAGATCAGGAGGTGTGGCCTTGTTGGAGGAAGTGTGCCTTTGGAGGTGGGCTTTGAGGTTCCCAAAATCCCAAGCCAGGCCCAGTGGATCTCTGGACTGAGATGTAGGACGCTCAGCCACTTTTCCAGCACTGTGTCTACCTGCAGGCTCCCTACCATGACGGCAATGGATTAAGCCTCTGAATTGTAAGCAAGCCTACCCCGACTAAGTGCTTTCACCTATAAGAGTTGCTGTCTTCCCGGAGTTTCTTCATAGCGAAAGAACACTGATTAAGACAAGGGCCTGTCCCCCAGGCTGTGGAAGACATAACCAAAGCTGAGAGAGGAGATTTTCAGATCGGTCCAGCTACCTGCAGGCTGCCCAGAGGGCTCCAGCTGTGTGACTTTGTGTGTTGTTACCCATGTTGGGGTAGGCTTTTTGGTGACACAGCTGCTCTTTAGTTGCCTCCAGGAAGTAACCCCTCATTCACGCTCCTGTGACTAACCCCAACAAAATCTCATGGGTTCACCAAATTAGACGTGGTGCAATCATCACTTCAGTCTGCCGGGAGCTCTCCTTCTGGGATGAGTAGACATGTGTGTATGTTGTGTGTGTCCCCAGGAGAAGCATCTCATACAACATGTGGCAGGCAGTTTATCATCTGAGCCGTGTCCCCAGCCCTGAGGACATCTATTGGAACAACGAACAAGAGAGATGGCAAAGATGTAGGAGTCTAAAACACATCAAATCACGGAAAAAGAAGAATTTCCCCCCTCTTTTCCTGTTTGTGTATATGTGTGCATGTCTGTGTGTGCTTGAACACATATGGATACATGAATGTGTATGTGTGTGTGTGTGTGTGTGTGTGTATACATATGGGATTATCTTCCTTTGCTCTGCCACCTTATTCCTCAAGGCATGGGCTCTCGATCAAACTCAAACTCAGAGCTTGCAGATATGGCTACTTTGGTTAGCCAGCTTGCTCTGGGGAGCCCTGTCTCTGCTTTCTAGGTCAGGAACTATAGGTAGATATCGACACCGCGTGGCCTTTATACAGATTCTGGGGATCCAAACTGGTCCTGATTTGTGCAGCAAGCACTTGAACCACTGAGCCATCTCCAAAGTCCTAGAAGAGTTCGTTTGGTGACACCATAAAAGGAAACTATCACGTACCCAGAACGAAAAGCAGAATTGAGCCAGACCCTCCTCAACTGCGCGTGGAGTCTTCAGATGGCTCTCACCCAATCTTGTCTGCTGACTCAGCTCAGACAATCAGCAAGGAGACAGATCTTGCACAGAAGTGAGAAAAATTTCAATAGGATGCCGATGATCAATGGGGGAGTGTCAAGGGACACAGGATGCTGCAGTTTTAATACTGGTAGAAATCCCAACTGCACTTTTTAAAACAATGTGGATTTCGTTCTTTCTTCATGGTCTTGCCCCAACAGCAAATGGCAGCTTTCTAACTAGATCCAGATGGAATGATCACTGCAGAGGTTGTTTTTAAATTTACCTTTTCTTGAATATAGGATTTTGCTGTATAGTACAGGCTATACAGTTGCGATTCTCCTGCCTCATACTCAATCCGAGTGCTGGTAGATACGTATCACCATGTCTAGCTTTTTGTTTTCTTGTGACGGGGTCACATGTAGCCTAGGCTAGCCTCCAATTCCCTCTGTAGCTGAGGATAACTTTGAACTCTTGATCCTCTTCCATCTACCCCTGAGTGCTGGCATTACAGGTGTGCACCACCATATGTGGTCCTGGGCATGGAATCCAGGGCTTTGTGGGTGCTAGGCAAGCCCTCTACCTCCTGAGCTACATACATTCCCACCCCCAGATTTATATATCAGTACCATGGGAACCCTTGTTTCTTTATGGAGACAAAACATATATGAATAAAGTACATTCCCAGAGTTATGTAAGCACCCCCATGAGCTGCTTCCTGGACCTTCTCATCTCCCCAAATAGAAACACTGTACCCAGTGAATAATAGCCTCCTGGCTCCCCCTTTTACTGGCCTCTGCATGAAGAATCATCTAACACTTGTCCTTTTGAGTCTGGTTTATTTCATGTAGCATATCCTTAGGAATTCTTGACAGCTATTTAGAATTTGGCTGCCCCAGTGTTTTGGATACAGATTTCTGTACTACGTGACATAATTCTCCAATTATCTTTCTCAGAGACTTTTGCTGTGTCCCTTTCCCCCTAAAATGGCGAATAGAAGTTTCTCTCCAAATAAGTCATCTTCCATATTTTTAGAACAACTTCCAATAGCAACAGTCATGTGACAGTCACCCTGGCAGGGCTCCGATGTTTTCCAGAGCCCTTTTGTGAAGGAACTGTGGTCCATAGGAGTGTCGATCCGCAGTGGGCCCTGCAGCTTATATCCCTGAGTATGGCTGGACCCTTGGAAATCCCCCACTGTGCAATATGATGCCCAGGCTTCCTTATTCCAAATGACTCTGACCTATGTGTGGGGGTGTGCACCCATCACATCGTGAATCAAAAATACATCGTCACCTTAATGGTTTTCATAGAAACTTTTTTACAAGCCCCAAGTTTTTTTGTTGCTGTGAGAATCAACAAGATACAAAATTACTCTGCCAAATTGCTATACAAGCTTCTAAATTCTTACTCTCAATTTCTATATTTTTCTTGTTCAGGCTCAGAAGCAAAAAGTTCTCAGGTCACTCCCTACCCCCTCTTCAGTTGCCTCATTCTAGGATTCATTGGGCTCGTTTCCATGTGTGTGTGCATGTGTGTACACACGTGTGTGCATGTGTTCATGCCTCAGGCACTATTCATCTTCATCTATTGACTTCATTTTCTATGTTGGGTGCATTGCCTGCCTGTGTATCTGTGCACCATATGCGTGCAGTGCCCCCGGTAAAGTCAGGAGAGGGCGTTGGATTTTCTAGGACTGGGGTTACAGTTGTGAACCACCATGTGCACACTAGGAATTGAATTTGGTTCCGCTGAAAGAGCAGTGTTCTTAACTGCTGATCTGTATCTCCAGCCTCTTTAGCTACCTTTCTTAATTAGGTTTCTATTGCTGTGATAGAAAACACTGTGACCAACAGCAACTCGGGGAGGAAAGGGTTTACCCTACAACTCTTGGGTCCTTTACACTATATCACTGAGATAAATCAGGGCAGGAACTCAATACAGGAACCTGGAGGCAGGAACTGAAGCAGAGACCATGGAGGAACACTGTTTACTGACTCATGCTCCATCCTCTGTGATATTCCCTGAACATGGTTTTATTTTGTTGACAGTGTCTCACTGGCTTGGAATTGATCCATTAGGTTATGCTCACTGGGATTGGTTTGTCCAGGGATCGGTTTATCTCTAACTCCCCAGCACAGGGCTTTTTACTGAATGCTGCTACAGCTGTTCTAAGTCAATGCAATGGTTAGTCATAAGTTTGCTTTTTTTGTTTTGTTTTTCAAGACAGGGTTTCTCTGTTGCTTTGGAGCCTGTCCTGTGACTCGCTCTTGTAAACCAGGCTGACCTTGAACTTACAGAGATCCGCCCGCGTTCTGCCTCCTGAGTGCTGGGATTAAAGGTGTGTGTCACAAACACCTTGTGGTTAGTTATAAATCAATGCAATGTTTAGTCTTAAGGAAGCCCAATTTGGGAGGGTTTTTGTTGTTTATGGTGGTGTTTCTTGGATCATCACACCGTTAGCCTCACACTGAGAGATTCTAGGCAGGTGCTCTACCACTGAGCCACAGCCCACCCCCTTATGGTGGTGATTTTTGGTAAATGCCCTACTGCTGAGTCACAGCTGCAGTCCCTTCTGGGGATTCTAGGCAGGTCTTCCACCACTGAGCCACACCACTAGCCCCCAGTTAACAAATTCTATGTAAGGACTCTCCTGCTGAGCCGTGCTCCAAGCTCTCTTTTTACCTGTAATTTTAGTATACTATATCCAGGAAGGCCTTGCAGTGATGATCTTGCTCAGAGTAGCTGGAGTTATAGGCTTGTGTCACCAAGCCTAGATAGTTCAGGAGAAAGCTTACCAAGGTCTATATGATGTCCCACAGATAAGCAGTACTATTGCACACTGTCATTTTTTTTTTTTATACTTGTGATTTCTATGTCTGTAGATTGAATCCACCAGGGATAAAAGTATCTAGAAAAAAAATAATCATTTTTATACTGAATGTGCCTAGACTTTTCTTGCCATTCCCTGTATAATGGAATCTGATAATTGCTCACAAAGCATTCATGTTGCAGGTAAGGTAAACATTCTAGCAGTGAGTTCAAGTACATGGACATACATGGATAGAATACATGTAAATGCTGTATCATCTACATATGGGATTGGAACATGTATGAATTTGGGTGTTTAAGCAGAGTCCTGAACTGATCCCCAACTACTGAAAAACAACTAGACTTCTATTGAGATAGCCATGATTAAAAGGACAAAACCAACCAACCAACCAACCAACCAACCAACAAATCATCTCTTAGCATCTCAGGGTTCCATCCCCAGTACCACATAAACTGATGAATGGTGGCATACATCTGGAATCTCAGCACTCAAGAGGTGGAGGCAAGCCAATCAGAAGTTCAAGGTCATTTTTAGCCACCTAGGGCATTTGAAGCCAGCCTGTGTGCATTTTCCCATGAACCTTAAATTAGTTCCTGTCCTATCAAGATTCAGGCCAGTGGATGTCAAACTTCACAGTGTAGCTAGAGGCAACATTCTGGGATATACAATATTTGGATGTTGAGCTACAAACCTATGAGCAATGTCTCCTTGGTCATTTGTATTTTTGTTTTCTGTTCTTTGAGACAGAGTCTCACTATATAGTCCAGGCTGGCCTGAAACCCAGGACCCCCTTGCCTCTGCTTCCTGAGTGCTAGGATGGGATTCTAGCCTTGTTTTACCGTGCATGGAATCTTACACTTTTCTGGTGGGGCACAGAGCCTACGTGTTGCCTAGACTTGACCTCGAGCTCACTATGGAGTTGAGAATGACCTCGAACTCCTAATACTCCTGCCTCCATCTTCTGCCACCTCCTACCACATCTTTGCCACTTCTCTAGTCCTGGAAGGCACGCACCACCACACTTGGCTCATTCAGTGCTGAGGATAGAAACCCCAGGGCTTCACGCTTGCTCAGCAAGGGCCCTGCCAACTGAGCGACATCCTCTGCTCTATCTGTGCAAGTTGGGAGAGGCACCTTATCTCCCAGAGCCTCCTGGATGAAAACGTCAGGGGAGTTGTGAGAGCGCATATATACAGAATCAGAGCCTGGCTTAGAGCAAGCCATCACACACTTCCTTCCTTCTTGGAGAATTCTCTGTAACGGTCCAGAAAGCTGCTCTTAAATACTTGGCTTATAGGTGGAAAGCACGGTGAATTGCTTCCCAGTAGTGCTTGGTAACAGATTGATGCTGCCTGCTGGCGTGGAGAGTTTTTTTTTTTTTTTTTCCTGGAGAGTCTGCCATCCTTGACTCTTAAAGAGATTGTGTCTGGTAGCAGTAAACAGACTTTTAGCAAAATAGGTCTTTAATCCCATTTGAGCATATTTTGCACTGACAATGGAAATGCAAATGAGATCTCTCTCTCTCTCTCTCTCTCTCTCTCTCTCTCTCTCTCTCTCTCTCTCGGTACCTATGGGTAGGCAGAGAGCAGGAGCTGGATACCATGCTGGGCTAGGCAGAGACCAGGGCAGTAGCTACTGGGCAGAGCATGAATTAGAACTGCTTTTGCCTCTGTGGAGGGCAATTGAACAATCTTTATGAAAAACACAAATGCAGGTGGCTGGAGAGATGGCTGAGCCGTTGAGAGCAATGAGTACTCTTCCAGAGGACTCAGGTTCAATTCCCAGCACCCATATGGCAGCTCACAATTTTCTGTAACTCCAGTTTCAGAGAATCTGACACCCTTACAGATGTACATGCAGGCACATTTAAAAAAATGCACATAAAATAAAAATAAATAAGTTAAAAAACCCACAAATGTACATCTTACCTTTTAAAGATTTACTTTTTTTGTTTATGTGTGTGCGCGCGCGTGCGCCCTCACCCTCTCCTCATATATATATATATATATGTGTGTGTGTGTGTGTGTGTGTGTGTGTCATGTATGTGTAGGTGTCTGTAGAGACAGGAATAGCGTCAGATGCTCAGGAGCTGGTGTTAGAGGTGGTTGCAAGTCACCATATGTGAGTACCGGGAAACAAACCTGGGTCCTCTGCAAGAGCTGCAATTATTTCTAACCACAGAGCCATCTCTCCAGCCCTGCCACTTCTTGAAATGTATTTTTACTTGCTCATGTGCAAAATGAAGTAGTTTCTGAAAAAAAAAAATCCAAAACCTCAAACTCTTTATTCAAAGGTATTTATGTATTTGGATTCTTGTGCGTGCATGCGTGTGGAGAGCAGAGGACGTCTTGAGTGGATGTGTGTTGTTTGACATGGGTACGGCCATGTCAAGGACTCCAATGTCTCAGACCCATGGGAGAGCCAAAGTCTTCCCCCAGGGTGAGACTCAGAGGGATGGCAACGCCTTTTTTGGGTCTGGGTTCGAATGTTGGCAGTGTGTGCAAGAACCAGGAGCTGCAGCTCCTCCTCCCAGAGGGCTGCAGCCTGAGAGCACCCCCCAACAGAGACCTCCTACTGAGACCAGCCTACTCTTTCCTTCAACCTACCCATCTCACAACCCCGCCCCACCTCCCGGTTGTAAATAAGAAACTGGATGAGGTTCTGGGTTGTTTCCTACTTGGGGCAGCTGCTTTAGAGTACACAAGATCCACCTGAGTCTAGTTGTTCTGTTCACACGCCTGTTCCTTCTTTTTTCCTTCACCATCCCAGACAGGTTGAGACTCAGGTCCTTAGGCTTGCATGGCAAGAAATTATCTTTTCTTTTTCCCTCCCTCCCTTCCTCCCTTCCTTCCTCCCTCCCTCCCTCCTTCTCCCTCCCTCTCTCTCACTCTCTCTCCTTCTTTCTGCCAGATTACCCAGGCTGGTTTGGAACTGGTTACACATCTGAGGATGGCCTTGAACTCCTGATCCTCCTGCCTCCACCACACCACGCACTGAACTCTGGGATTCAGGCATGCATGGAATGCCTGGCTTTTTAAGTGGGTGCTGAGTTCAAAATTCCAATCCTCATGATTTTGTAGTAAATACTCTTTACTGCTGATCTATCTCTCAAGCCCCATGATCCAACTTAAAAAAAACAAAAAACAAAAAACAGAAAGCAGGAAGTGATGGCGCACGCCTATAATCTCCACAATGGGACGCTGAACCAGGGGACCATGAGGCCAGTCTGGAGTAATAGTTACTTGTCACTTTGCTATGACAAAATACCAGACCAAAGCAGCTTGAGTTTGAGGGTACAGTCAGCCCGTCATGACTAAGAAGTCATGGTGGCAGGAGCAGGGTAGCGGGAGTAGGGTGGCTGCCCACATTTCCAATTGTCCTTCTGAATAGAACAGAATCCCCAGACAGGGCAGAAGGAGGAATTCAGGAGTCTTCAAGTATCACCTCGGAAGGATTTTATCATCTACCTCCTGACCTGTCACAGGGTCATCTGCTTCCCTGTTATTCTCCTCCAAGGGGCTCAGGAAGCGGGACTGTTAACACCGATCTGAGCTCAAGGGGAGACCCTGTTGGGCCCCCTCAACACCCTTCCATCCAATGCTTTTGGCAAACATGGCCAGGCTTTCTGTGTCAGCCAATTTAGGTTTAATTGTCAATGTGACACAGCCTAGACTCTCCTCAGAAGGGAGTCGTCGCTGAGTCCTAGATTGGACTGGCATATGGCCATGTCTGTGGGGATCGTCTCGATTATTAATAGATGCAGGAGGGCCCAGCCCACTATGAGTGGCACCATTCTCTAAGCTAGCTAAGTATGAGCCAGCAAGCCAACAAGCAGTGTTCCTCCAGCCTTCTATCAATGGTGGACTAATATATTATATATATAATATATATGTTATATATTATATATACACATAGATATTATGTATGTATGTATGTATGTATGTATGTATGTATTCACAGCAAGAGAGATTAAACCAGAACACACTGTTTCTGCCATAAGCTCGGCTTTGCAAAACCAGTTTCCTTTTACTTTTTTGTGTGTTTCCTGGGCTTTCGAGCCCATGGGTATTTTGAAGGAAACATATTCCATCTGTTTCTGATTTGCTTCCCTTAAACTTGCCAGAAGTTTCGTTTGTGAAGTCTATTTCACGTCTGGGAATCCTTCTCAGCCTATTTTTTTCCTTTTCTTTTCTAAAGCCTTCTAGGTCAGATCTTCACACTCAAAAGGAAGCAGAAAATTGAAATGATTATTAGGCTACAATTGAGACCAGAACCACTCCCTATCTTTCCCTTTCTTACCTAAGCGTCTTGGGGGAGTAGTAAAAATCTAAAAGGCCTTCACATGGAGGTGATTGGTTTAGTGATCCACTTGGAAGTCTATGTGCAGACACAGTCCTTAAAGACCAGGATGCAAAGTTTTGCTTCAATTTAAGTTAATCTCAGCTAAGGGTCCCTGGTCTGTTTCCTATTCAGAAATGTCTGAATTTGAGTAGGATATAAATTTGATAAAGTGCTTTCATTTATTTATCCTTTGCTTAGAGAAGGAAGTGTCATAAATTCAAGCAAAAAATAATGGGCATAAAACTTTTAAAGGGTACCATTAACTTTCAGATGATAAGTATTATTGTGTTTATTAGCCATAAATGCCAAAACATTGAAGAGTGGTTGGAAGACTTGAAGTAGGCCAGGAAAAAAAAAGGAATATATTGGGGAGAAACAGAGACAGCCCACTTAAGATGATTATAGCCCAACCACCCAAGATACACATTGATTTAAGGGACTAAGAATGGGCCTTGTTAGTCATCTCTGTCCCTAGTCTTTAAGGGGGCATATTAACTATTTTTATGTAGCTGTTCTGACTTTCCTCAAATAGGGAATCACCAACCAACCAAAGTAACAATTCTACCAAAGCCCAACTTCGTGAATCAATTGTTAGATTATGGTTACTTAAAGGAATATGGGTGAGGGGTGACTCATATGCATAGGAATGACTCAAGGATGACTTTATTTTAACCGAAAAATCCTATCACAACATGGGTGCCTACTCATAAAAGCTACATCTCTGGAGCTCCCTGCAGGACTTTCAAGTAGTTTACAGCTGGTGGAAGAGTTTTTCCAGGCATCTTGGATGATCAGAGAGTCTCTCTTACCCAGTAGTTGTTGCTCTTTTCATAATCTTTGGGAGGAATCTTGTGCATCCTGTTAGTTTCAGGAACTTCCTGAGACTTGTGAATTACTTACTTCCCAAGGCTCCCAAGTTTTTGTCCTCCTTCTTACAGTCAACGTTTTACCTCAAAAAAAAAAAAAAATCGCTACACAACAGTAGCTATAACAAAATGCCTAATGAAATCAACATATTCAAACAAAGGTTTATTTTGACTTATGGTTTCAGAAATTCCAGTCCCTGGTGACATTGGGGGTCTGTGGTGGTGGGAACATCTGGTGGAGCTCTCCATACCTCTTGGACCTTTCCACAGGGGCTGGACCCAAACCACCACAGTCTATAATGTCCAAAGGCCAATACCCAGTGATCCACATCTGCTAGGCAGACTCTACCTAAGATACCACAGTCTCCCCAAACAGTATCACCAGCTCAGGGAGCAAGCGGTGAACACGTGAGCCTATGGGGGCCTTTCAGAATCTCAGAACAAACTGTAACTGCAGAATGGATGAGGTCTAGCAAGGGTGTGAAGCACTAGAACCTCCTAGAAGCACCAGCGTTCTCTCTATCCCTAGTCCAGCTGCCACATCTCCAAACTACAGGCAGAGCCATGGCTTATCTTAATACACAGTGGCAATTTTCTCCATTGCCAGCTTTCAACTGTAAGTGTAATTTCAGGGTTTGTGTGTTTGTGTGCATGAGTGTAGGGTATTAGGGAACCATCCGCATTGTTCCTCAAGTGCTGTTTACTTTCATTTATTTATTTATTTATTTATTTATTTATTTATTTATTTATTTATTTTTTGGTTTTTCGAGACAGGGTTTCTCTGCAGCTTTAGAGCCTGTCCTGGAACTAGCTCTTATAGACCAGGCTGGTCTCGAACTCACAGAGATCCGCCTGCCTCTGCCTCCCGAGTGCTGGGATTAAAGGCGCGCGCCATCATCGCCCGGCGCTATTTATTTATTTTTTTGAGATGGGTTTTCTCATTGGTCTGGAGCTTGCTGATGTTTTCTGCCTGACTGCCCAGTGAGCTCCGAAGACCCTGCCTCTTCTCCACAGAAAGAGATTGGGATCCCTAGAGTGTACCACCACACCTGGCTCTTTTACGTGGCTCCCGAGTATCAGACTTATGTCCTTGCATTTGCAAAGCAAACCCTTACGAAGTTCTCTCCCCACTCTTCGACCTTTGGGTTTATTTTTCCCTTTGAAATTTATGACATTTTCACCAAGCAAGATTTTTTTTTTTTTTTTTTTAAATCTGGGGATTCCATTTTCCACTTCGCTCCTTTTGAAAAGTCGAACGTGTCCTTTCTCCCTTAAAAAGCACAGCCGTTTCCGGAAAGTACCAGTAGCGAAAGTGAGGTGATGGTGTGATAGGCAGAGAAAATCGGAAGGGAGGTCTTCAGGACAGAGCTCAGGCTTTGAAATCTGAGCTCGGGTTTGGAATGAGCATTTCGATTTCACTTCCACAGTGCAGAGAATCCCCCAAAGGGGGCCAAGCTGTTGGAGAAGCAATGGGAAGACCAGCGGCGGCCAAGTAGTAGAGTCCCATGGTGACTTCTGCTCTCAGTGGGAAATATTTAATATTCTTATATCCCGGATCCCTTAACTGTAAAATAAAACATTTAACTGAACATGTTGGCCCACGCTTGTAATCCCATTATTTAAGAAGCTGAAGCAAGAGGATTGTGAGTTCAAGTCCAGCTTGGGCTATATAGCCTGACCCTGTCTTTTTTGTTTGTTTGTTTGTTTGTTTGCTTTTTGAGTTTTTTGAATGATGATTCATTCTTTCTTCCCTAGCCAGGAAAAAAGAAGATGAAGGATAAAACAACAGAATTTTTCTAGAAGCCAATAGCAAGTTGTGGCCAGTGTGGCTAACCTCAGGCAACACATGTGTGTTGAGTTCTGTTTTCCCAGCTTCTTCCTCTACAGGGAGTGTAAAGGTGGCATTTGTCCTCAAGATGCTGGGCTGCTCAGATGATATTGATACCTTTTGGAATTTGTTATGTAGATACTCACTGCTTTTCAGATGTGATCTTTCAGGTAATTGTATGCTCCTGGACATTTATTGCCTTGTAATATTGAAATATGAAATTTCATATATTGAATGATATAAATTATAAATTTCATGTTCTTAAGAGCATACCAATTGTTTTGCCTACTTAAAATATTTTGTTTTTAAATATGAGAAACTGGGATTTTTTTTTTTCAATCTGAGCTGGTTAGTTTTTGTCAACCTGATGCAAACCTAGATATACCTGGGAAGAGGGGGTCTCAATTGAGAAAATGCTGCCGTGAGATTGGCCTGTGGTCATGTTTTTAACACTTTCTCTTGATTGCTAATAGATATAGGATGGCCCAGCCACCACAGTCAGTACCATTCCTGGGCAGATGGCCCTAGGTTATATATAAAGAGGAAGCTGAACAAATCAGTAAACCCGTGGGCCTCAGTGGTCTCTGTTCCAGTTCCTGCCTTCGGGTTCCTGCCTTGAGCTTCTGCCCCGGTTCCCTTCCATGACGGATGGTAACCAGTGCGACAATTACAAACACTCTCCCCCCACAAGGTACTTTGGGTCAGTGTTTTATCATAGCAATAGAAACTAAAGCTGACCACTAGCCCAAATTAAGTCAGGGATAAGCCACTTGAAACCTTGATGTTTTAAATTTTCATTTGTTATTACTATTCTGTGTGTATCTGTGTATGTGGGTGCACGCATGCCATGGCGTGTGTATGGAAGTCAGAGCTGCTTCTTTCTTTTCCGTGTGGAGGCAGTTCTCTCTTGTCCTGCTGGTTTAGAAGCTTCAGGGTGACTCTCCTGTCCTTACCTTCCATCCTGCCACAGGACTACTGGGGGCAGGTATTGAACCCTTGTTCCTTGTACCTTTTCCTGGTGAGTCATCGTCCCCTTCCACCTTTTTGAGGCAGGGTCTCTCTAGGTAGCCCTGGCTGGCCTGGAACTGGCTATAAAGGCAAAGTTGGGCTCAAACTTTCAGAAGTTTCCTGCCTCTGCCTCCTGAGTTGGGTTCAAGGTGTGTGTGTACCTCCAGGATGGCCTGAGAACATGCCTTTTATTTTCTCTGATCTTGGATTTATGCTGTCTTCTTGATTTCCTAGAGTGTCTCTGTCACTCAGCGATTCTTAGTTTGATTCTGTCACTGCCAATCAAAGTAAGTTGGAAGAAGTTCCCAAAACCCACCGGGCTTCTGTTTCAATGAAGAGAGTATCGCTTGTCAGGTAGGAGGGTTTTTTTTTTTTTTTCTAGCATACGTTCATCATACCTGAAACAGATACTTTCCTTTTAGTCTCCATGGGAGAGATACAGCAAGGAAAAAAGGAAAATCTAAAATCTGGCATTGTGGTATACACTTGTCATTCCAGAAGCTGGATGGTAGAGGTAGGTGATTCTGGCAAGTTTCTTATTAGTCTGGATCACTTAGGAAGACATTGTCTCAAACAAAACAAATCAGAGCTCCAAACTAAAACAAGCAAACAATAACAACAAAAAAACAAACAAACAAAAAACTGACAAAAAGCACACACACACACACACACACACACACACACACACACACAAAGCCAAAACCCAAACAAACCAGAGGAGATGGCTCATTCAGTAAAATTCCTGCTTTGCAAACATAATAACCTCAGTTTGGTCCTGGGGAGATTTACAGCATGAGAACTTGTATTCAGATTATGAGTACCCATGTAGAAGCTATATGCATGTGCACACATGTGTACCTACCTGCACACACACATGCACGCACACACGCGCACACACGCATGCACACACACACACGCACGCACGTACACACACGCACACATGTACACACACGAATGCCAGGCATGGTGTTGCATGCTTGTAATTCATGTGCTGGGGAGGAGGGTACAGGGAGACACCTTGGATGGACTCTCTGACTAGCCCGCCTAGAACACTGGATGAGAGATTCTACCTCAAAAATGAGGTGGATGGTGACTGAGGGATGATAACCGAGTTTCCCCTTGGACTTCTATGTGTGTGTGGACCTGCACACATGTGAACAGGACTGCACAAGTGCTCCTATACATACAAGCTGCACAAAAAGTGTTAGTAGCTAAGGCAGAAGGCTAGTGCCTCTCATCTTTCACACAGGAAAGAGAGAAAAAGCCGATTCGTTCAGCAAAGTTGATCAAAACAGTGTTCTGGAAGTCTTTCCAGGTGAGCTGTGCCAACCTTCCTCTTGGGGGAGGGTCTTGTGGCTTTCGTCTTCCCATTGTTCTTCCATGATGCGGCGGGAAGTGTTTTCCCCCTGGACTTGTTTATACGTTGTGTGTTCTCACATGCTATTACATTCCCAACACAGGCATTTCCATGCTATGCTGAACTCAAATCCTCTTTAAAAAATAATTCTAGATTGATTCCATACACAGTGTTGGATGAAGAGCATGTCTAAATACTGTCATGTGCTTTAGGTACAGGGGACAGAATGTTCAGCTGCATTTGATTGGACAGAACGCCTGAGCCATGCCACTTAATTAAAAGAGAAAATCGCCTCCAGCTTCTCAGCGGGGCTGTGTTTTTAGGTCATTTCTATATCATTCCCGTGACCTACTTTTCTTATTCAATGTGCATTTCACTGTGTGCATGTTAAGATCTGGGAGAGCAATTTGTACTTAGTTTTCCTTTTGTCAAATTCCTTGCACATTGCCTAACCTTTCTTACTTTCCCAGGGCTTTGCTCATACAGTGAATTTTTATGAGAACAAAGTACTTAAAATAGTATTGAGTGACTTTTTTTAAAGATAAGGTCACATTATGTAGCCAAGGCTGTCCTGACACTCACGATTCTCTTGCCTCTGCCTCTCAAGGGCACCACCACCCCACTTCTTGAAGAACTATTTTTGTGTGGGTGCATGTTTGTGTGTATGTTTTCATGTATGTACATGTATGTGACACCTGTATATGCATGTATGTATGCATGCATATATACTTATACACATATATACACATGTATATGTGTATATATGTGTGTGTATGTGTGTATGTGTAGTACAGAGAACAACCTTGGCTGCCATTTTTCTGGTGCTATCCATCTTGTTTTTTAAATGTTTATTGATTATTATTAATGTGTGTGTGTGTGTGTGTGTGTGTATGTGTGTGTATGATGCGTATGTGTGTAGGGTTCAGAGGACAACTTTGAGTTCCAGGAATGGAACGTGGCTCCAAACTTGGACTTTTACCACTGAGTCATTTTGCAGGCTGCACCTTAGTTTTGGAGCCAGGGTTTCTCACTGTTTGGGAACATTATCAAGTAGGCTAGGCTGTCTGGCTGTCAGGGCCCATGGATCTGCCTGCCTCTGTTTCCCTGAAGCTGCGATTACAGATACACAGGATTTGAACCCAAACTTTTCAGCCAGCCCTTTGATGAGCACAGAAGAACTCATGGAGTACCCATCGCCGATGACTTCAGAAGAGGCAGGGTTTGTGAGCTCTGGAGTGTATGGACCCTATATCTTCAAGAGGAACGATTCGGCAGCAGCAGCCACCCAGATAAGTATTTAGTAGTTGTTACCAGGATCCAGTTATGATCTCTTATGACTACCTGACATACAGTTTAGAAACAAGAATTCTTTCTAACAAGCAGCCGTGTTATATAGGTGTTCATGTTTGAGACCAATAAAGGCTTTGTTTTCATCTGGGTGAATGAACTGAAAATATTTCCGAGTGGCTTCAAAATAGCCATGAACTCCCGGAAGGGTCTTGGTGTATTAGCTACTTTTGTAAACTGTGGCCAATATATTCTAGAACAGCTAGAGAGAATAAAGATTTATTTTGGCTCACGATTTCGAGGCTATCACTCACTATGGTGGAGAAGGTCTGATGGTGTGGACCGGTTTATATGATGACAGCAGGAAACAGAGAAACAGAATATAGGAAGTAGCCAAAGCAAGACAGGTTGCCCATGGATATGACTGCCCCCCTTGCCCATGACCTAATTCCTCCAAAAAAGCCGACCTCCTATTTCACCGTCTCCAATAAACCCATCATATTGTAATTCCATCAAAGGATTCATTCACTGGTTGGGCCAAAGCTTGTAGTATATCCTGATCACAGAAATATCCAGAGGTTTTTTTTTTCCCTCATTTTTTTATTAAAAATTTCCATCTCCTCCCCTCTTCCTCCCCCTTCCCTCCCCTCCCTTCCACCCATACCCCCACTCCCTCCCTCTCCAAGCCAAAGAGCCATCAGGGCTCCCTTCACTATGTTAAGTCCAAGGTCCTCCCAACTCCCCCTAAGTCCAGGAAGGTGAGCAACCAAACTGACAAGGCTCACAGTGAGCCCGTCCATGCTGTAGAGTTCAAGCTCATCGCCATTGTCCTTGGTTTCTCAGTCCTCCTCCACCATCAGCCACATTCAGAGAGTCCGGTTTGGTTCCCTGTTCCATCAGTCCCATTCCAACTGGACTTGGTGGTCTTCCATTAGATCTGTCACACCGTCTCAATGGGTAAACGCACCCCTCATGGTCCTGACTTCCTTGCTCATGATCTCCCTCCTTTTGCTCCTCATCAGGACCTTGGGAGCTCAGTCCGGTGCTCCTATGTGGGGTATCCAGAGGTTTTTAATTCTAAATGTTTCCCAAGCCGATTTCAAGTTGGCAGTAAAGACCCTTGAAGTATAGGCTTCTTGAACACGCTAGATGCTCTAAGTTAATAGTTATGTACATTGTTTTTGGGTAAGAGAGCAATATGGCTTCAACCCATAGGAAGGCAGGTTAGAACACTCCCATCCCAGATAGTATTACCTTTCTCTCTTTTAACTCTACAGCCTTGGTGGTGATATTGGGGTCTGGGAGCTCAGTGTAGGAAGCTGATTACTGAATTAAAAATAACTCAGTGGGGTAGCCAGGTCAACTGATGCTTGCAAAAAGAGAACTCTAGCACTGAGCCACACCCCAGCCCCTCACTGGGGGATTCTAGGCAGGGGCTCTACCACTGAGCCACACCCCAGCCCCTCACTGGGGGATTCTAGGCAGGTACTCTACCACTGAGCCACACTTTAAACCCCTCACAGTGGGGATGTTAGGCAAGCTCTCCACTGCTGAGCCATGCTCTCAGCCCTTCACTGATGGATTCTAGCCAGGACTCTACCACTGAGCTATACACATAACCCCTAAGTTTATTTATTTTTAGCAATGTGATTACTTATTTAATTTTCAAAATATTATATGTCCTTACATCATTCTCCTATTCCTGCCCTCCCTCCAAATCACCCCATGTACCCATCCTTGCTCTCTTTTAAATTTATAACCTTCTTGTTTAATAATTGTTGCATATATATGTATGTATATATACTATATGTATATATATATTCATAAGTGCACAAATATATGTATGTATATATACTATATGTGTATATATATATTCATAAGTGCACAAATGCAACCTGCTTAGTCTGTATAATGCTACTTGTATATCATTTAAAAATGTCTCTAACCTTTCTGATACTCTGCCATTGAAAGGTGGGAGCCCACGTCTCTTCCTCTTGCATCTGGGTGGGTCTAGTGGATGTCCCAGTTAATAGAACATGGCAGATGTGATGCCGAGCTGTTACTGGAGCTAAGTCATCAAAGCCACCAGCTTGTGCCTTGGGACACTTATTCTGGAAGACACTATCTTTGCATAAGAGTCCTGACCACCCTGAAGAGGCCGTGGGCTCAGACTCCGTTGTGCAGCCAGCTGTCAGAAGCGTTAAGTGCCAGCCGTCTGTGTGAGCCATGGCGGACAGCCAGGCCACTTGAGTTCTCATGTGATCACAATACTTGTGGTGACATCTGACTGCCACTCTGTGAGAGGCTCCAATTCAGAACTGTCGAGCTAAGCCTAACCCAGATTCCTGACTCACAAAATTACTAGTCAAATACAATAATTGTTAAGTATTTTGGGGGGGGGGGAGGAGGTACTTTTTAAATGCACTGTTATCAGAAGAGTAACACTGGCCTTCAAGAAATGTGTTGATTCTTTTGTTTTTATGTGCTTATTTTGGCATTTAGTCACTGCACAAAATGGCCAGTTTTATTATCACATTTTCATGCATGCGTGTCAAGTGCACCGTGCAGTCTTCTTTTTCGGGGAGTGGTTCTCATTTTTTGGGGTCCCTTTGAGTTTCATCAGTCACTGAAGGACCAATTAACGCCTTCAAAGATGTATAGGATTTTGGTAATGCACGTTGGACCCAGCTCTCTCACTGTGTGAGGGAGTTGCAATGAAAGAAACACCCGAACCATTTGGATGTTGCTGTTTGTGTTTGGGAGAGAGTGTTGTCTGTTTGGAGACCTGGGGAGGTTCTGTTCTCCATCAAACAGCAGAGGGGCACTGGGTCACTGTGTGGGTAGCATCCATAGAGGCACAGAGGGGAACTGTGAGGCCTAGGAAGGCTTTGAGACTCCTTTGAAAGGCCAAGGCCAAATTCTACAAGCTTTAGGTACCAGGGTTGGTCTTGGGAGTCTGCACATTTCTAAGTTCTGGAGCCCAGCTCTGTCTGACTGTCTGGAGCCACCCTTAGTCACTGCTAACATGGTCAATACATCTTGGGACATCTGTCAGGGAGGCTGAGGATGGTGAGACTCCCCTGCCTTGACCTGATTCAGCAGCAGAGGAGCTCTTGAGACGGGGTGTGGAGCGGCTCCAAAGACAGCGTGTAGATCTCAAATGTTTCTCAAAGGTTTATGTGGAGAGGTTTGATCGCCAGAACAGCAGTGTGAGAGGTGGAGCTCGAGAGACGTGATTGGAGCACGAAAGGTTGTCATATTGTTAATGGATGATTTATACTGATGGATTCATAATCTGGTGAGTTTGGGGGAAGGTGATGGGCAAACTCAGGAGGGGAGACATAGTTGAAAGGGCAGATATGTGGCAGCATCTTACTCTAGCTATGGCCGCTGATTTTTCTTCTCTTCCCTCCTTCCCTTCCTTCCTGCTCGTCCTTTTTTAAATTTTCTCTTCCTCTCCTCCCTCCTCCTCTTTCTTCTCTTATTTCCTCCTCCCTCCCCTTCTCTCCTTCCAGTCCACCATTAGGTGAGGCGCTACCTGTTCCCTGCACTCCCACCCTTAGACTCTACCTCATCATAGACCCAGGAGCAAGGGAGCCAAATGACTCTGTAGTGGTCAAAAATAAGTAAACCTGCCCCTTATGGTGATGTTTCCAGTCATTTTGTCACAGCCTAATCCTCATTGTGACTGAGGGACTCCCTGCTGTGTTCACAGTGGGACTCTTATGTCTGTTTCCCAAGCACACCCCTCAGCCATCGTGCCCTTGGGGAAGTGCTGGGAGAGGGTGGTAATGGGGCACAGCTCAGAGAGATTTTTTTGTCCCCCTTTGACTGGAAGTCACCCTGTTATGTGCCACAAATTTGTCTCTTAAGGCACTAAAGACTTCCAGGTGTTGCGTGTGTGTGTGTGTGTGTGTGTGTGTGTGTGTGTGTGATCCTGTGTGTACATGCCTGTTGAGTGTTGGGGGCAGCAGCAGTCCTCCAATGCTCCCTGTGTGTGTGTGTGTGTGTGTGTGTGTGTGTGTGTGTGTGATGTGTGTGATCCTGCGTGTACGTGCACATAGGCTGGAGGAGGGCATTAGATGTTCTGACCTATCTCACTCCATATTTTCCCATTGATACAGGGCCTGCCACTGAACCTGGAGCCAGCAATTTCCAAGTTTTCCTGTCTCCAACTGGCATGGCGCTGCGGTTACAGTCCAGTTTTTTAAATTAAATTTTATTTATTTATTTCACATCCCGACTGCAGTTTCCCCTGCTCCCCACATCCCCTCCTCTGGTTTCTATTCAGAAAAGGGCAGGCCTCCCAGGGACGTCGAAACATGGCATATCGCGGTGTAGTAAGACTAAGCACCTCACCTTGTATTGAGGATGTGACATGACCTGAGAAGTAGGGTCCCTAAAGTCAGCGAGAGAGTGAGAGACAGCCCCTGCTCCCACTGGTAGGAGTCCCACAAGTAGATGAAGCTACACAGGTATCAGATGTAGGAAAAGGGCCCAGGTCAGGCCCATGCAGGTACAGCCAGCTCTGTTTTACAGGGGCACCAAGGATCTGAATTCCGGTCCAATTCTGGTCCCCATACTTGCAGAGCAATCACCCTTGCTCATTGCCTCATCTCCCCACACGCCTCCACAATGCGTTTTCAATTGTCGGAGACTGGAACAATAGCTTTGAAATAGGTGCCTTGAGAATTTTACTCCGTTCTGTTTCTCCACCTTAGCAGGACAAGCTGCCAAGTAGGTGGAGGGACAAATGAAGGGGAGAGATGCCCAGGAAAAGTTTAGGCTCACTCCTTGACCGGAGGTGTGTGTGTGTGTGTGTGCATTCTTACATACATTCAACTACACATCTATCTATCTATCTATCTATCTATCTATGGTTGTCTATGTATGTATCCGTGTGTCAGTCTGTATACGTGCATGTCTGTCTTAGTGTATATGTGTGTTTGTATGTATCTGTACACATGTGTATTTGTGTCTGTCTATATGTGTGCGTATGTGTATGTATCTATGTGTCTGTTTGTGCATTTATGTGTGTGTGTATATCTACATATGCTCAGCATGTTTCTCACTATGGCACTGAGGAAGAACTCATGGACTATCAGATAATGGGTATTTTCTTCTCTAAAATGAATCTTGAAGAAATTTTTTTTTTTTGGTTTTTCGAGACAGGGTTTCTCTGTGGCTTTGGAGCCTGTCCTGGAACTAGCTCTGTAGACCAGGCTGGTCTCGAACTCACAGAGATCTGCCTGCCTCTGCCTCCCGAGTGCTGGGATTAAAGGCGTGCGCCACCATCACCTGGCTGAAGAAAATGTTTTTAAAAATGAACCTGCGTTGAAGTCTCTGTAAAGTGCTTGCCGTGTGAGTATAACTGAAGTTTAAATCCCTTAGCATCCACTTAAAAATTTTGGCATAGAGGCACATGTCTGTACACACATG
Organism: Arvicola amphibius; assembly: GCF_903992535.2. Classification (NCBI taxonomy): domain Eukaryota; kingdom Metazoa; phylum Chordata; class Mammalia; order Rodentia; family Cricetidae; genus Arvicola; species Arvicola amphibius. Next base: position 90,982,364 of record NC_052056.1, read on the forward strand.
TCTGTATCTCCAGGGCTGGGAAGCCCAAGATGGATACATTCCCGGGCATGGAGGCCATCCACTCTGTTTGAATCAATAAGCTCCATTATCAGCGAGAGACCCTATCTCAATAAATAATGTTTCGGCAACTGAGAAAGACACCTGATGCTGACCTCTGACTTCCATATGCGCATGCATGCACACGTACATCATATACTCACATGAACACACACGTACAGATGTTAAAATAGAAAGGAGGAGCTAAGCAGATGACTATGTTGTGAATTGGGTTCTGGAATATGTCTGCCTGATTTGAATCTTGACTTTCTTCCATTGTTAGCCGAGTGACTTATGACTTTTGTTGTTGTTGTTTTTGTTATGGTAAATTATTTAACCTCCTGAGAGCCCGATTTCTTGCTGTCTTTATGTTTAATTTTGGAAGTGGGTTATTTGAGACTGGCCTTGCTGTGCACTTCAGGCTAGCCTGGAATTCATGATCCTTCTTCTGCTTCCGTCTTCCAAACGCTGGGATGACAGGCCTGAGCCTCCACGCTTGGCAGGTTTGTCATTTTAAAGGTCAGATTAATCATTGTATTTCCAACAGAGGGTGACTGTGAGGCGGAGGGAGCTAATCTACGGAAAGCACCTGTACCATCCAGAAGAGTTGGAAGTCTGCACTCTTACTAGGATGCATCTGTTTCTCTAATAGCCTCTCAGTATCTGGTTCTAGACCCGTGGCCCTTCTGCCCACATCTTGGCTGAACTTATGCCCACTCAGCTTCCCTCTCCTTTGGAGAAAACACCATTGCCCTGCCCTGTGGGTGTTAGTGGTTAGGAAACAATGTGTCTTGTTGTCCTTGCTCCCAGCCACTGTTCCACATGTGAGACTAATTGTCTTCTTCTAGCCATTTTTTTTTTTTTTCTGAAACAAAGCCCTGTTATGCAGTCCAAGTTGGCTTGATATTCACTGTGTAGCCCAGGCTGGCTTTGGATTTGCTACTTTTTGCCTCTGCATTATAAAGGCTGGGATTTCAGGTCTGAGCTATCATGACATGCTAGCCTGGTGTTTTGAATGCCTGTCTTTCCCTGGTTTAATTCTAGGTAGGGATTTCTACAAAGATTACCAGACAAGAATGCTCCTTCTCTAAAAGAATAAAGACATTTTCTTCTAAAGTGAAGAATCCATTTCATTTTATGATGTCCTTAAGTTTATTGTCTGTGATACTTAAACTTATTGTCAACCTGACTGGATTTGGAGTCACCCGGGAGACACACCTTGTGTGTGCCTTTGAGTGAGTTTCTAAATTAAGGTGGGATGATTCTCCCCTAACGAGGGGCAGCACCATCCTCTCAGATGGGCTCCTGGACTGAATTAAAAGGAGAAAGCGAACTCAGGGCCTGCCTTTATGTCTCTCTGCTTGCTGATTGTGGGTACAATGTAACCAGTGGCCTCACACTCCGACCCTCCCCACTCTAAGTTGCTGTTCATCAAATTTGAAGCCAGAATTGACCTTTCCTTCTTTAGGTTGCTTTAGTCAGATATTTCGTCACAGCAGCCAGGAGAGTGAAGAATACACAGCCTATCTGAAAAACTGCAAATGCCAAACGGAGTCATGGAGCAGAAAGGGCGTGTGTGTGAGTGTGTGTGTGTGTAACAGAGAGAGACACAGAGAGACAGAGACAGAGACAGCTTCAGATAGACAGATGAGACAAAAAGACAGACAGACAGACACACACACACACACACACACACACACATCCTGAGACACTCTGCGCGTGATGTATCTTTGTCTGTCTTCTCCCTCATGAAGTCCAAGATTATAGTTGAACTCTGCCAGTTCATTCATTATTTAATCCTTTAATTGATGACTGCGGTAGGATGATGACAACAGCTTCGCCTTGGCAGGGAGGCAAATTCCATTTATGTGTTGATTACTGTTGCGCAATTTCTCTAGGGGTGAGCAAGTGATGGGAGGCCACCCATGCTTCGTGGTTCAGAATGTCATAAATAACAATGAATCCACTCAGATAACTGGCTTTAGTCAACATGAAGGACCCCATTGGGCAGGAGAGGGTGGGGATGGGATGCAGGAGGGAATGGAGTTCTCTATTCCCTTGGTTTACTTTGACTGGTTTTCCGTGATGATAAATGGTCAAGAGGGTTGGGACATCTCTTCATGTCTATGGTTTTTACTGAAACCAGTCCCTCCTCCTTTGACCTGTTAATCTTATATTATTCTGGGGCTTTATTTCTCTTCTTTCCCTTCCCTTCCCTTTTCTCTTCTTTCCCTCTCTGTCCCTTCGCCTTCCCTTACCTCCCCTTCTTCCTGACCTTCCTTCTCTTTCTACAGTACTGGACATGGAACCCAGGATTTTGTACAATAGGAAAGCACTCTACCCCTGAGCTACGTGCCCAGTTCCTCTCCTCCTCTCTGTTCTGTTCCGGGTGGAACTCAGGATTTTGTGCATTCCTGTATTCCAGGGAAACACTCTACCACTCAGCTACTTTACTCGAGTATTCTAGGCAGGTGCTCTACCACTAAGCTATGTCCTCAACCCCTCACTGGGGTTTCTAGGAAGATATTGTACTGCTGAGCCACGCCCACAACTCCTCACTGGGGGATTGCTGGTAGGTGCTCTATGGCTGAGCCTTGCTCCCAGACCCTCACTGGGGGACTCTAGGCAAGCTACTGCTGAACCACCTCTTGAGCTTGGGTATTTCTTGAATATCCACGTTAAACTATTGAAACTTCCATTGTCTAAACTATGGTAACTTTCTTGAAGTTAGGGATTATTGCATAATATAGGAGGAGGATTGATCTTTAGTTAAAAAAAGGAAGTGAACATTTTTTAAACAACTATTATGTCCCATGACCTGTGCTTGTAGTGTTCATATTCATTTAGCAAGATCTGAAAGTGGGATGTGTGTTAACTAAATAATCAGGAGGTTACTGGCCTAGGGCTATCTCTGTACTTCAAGTTCAACTTAGTACATAAACAGGTCAAAGCCCAATTCAGGAGCTTTGTTTTCTTTTGAGGCAATGTCTTGCTTTGTAGACCATAGCGCCATTTCTGTTGCTGTAACAAATACCTTGGCAAAAAGCAACTGAGGAAAAGGGTGCATTTGTCTTATGATTTCAGGTTATATTCCATGACTTAGGGAATTCACAGAGGCAAGAGTTTGGACATCTTAGTTACATCACATCCATGGTCAAGAGCAAAAAGAAATGGATGCACCCATGCTGCTTGTTAGCTTGCTCAGCTAGCTTGCTTTATTCTTACATACTTCCAGGACCAGCCTAGGGAATGGTGCCACCCACAGTGGTCTGGGTCAATTGAAGGTCAAGATAATCCCCCATGAGCATGTCTATAGGCCAGCCTGGTCCAGATGACTCCCCAGTTGAGACTCTCTTCCCAGGTAATCTTAGGTTGTGACAAGTTGACATTTAAAACTAACCATCACACCAGGCAAGCTTCAAATGTGTGATCCTCTTGCTTGGCTGGGAATACCAGTGTTCACAATCACATTCAACATCTTAGCTTTCCTTAAGGGATGCAGAGGAGACTTTAGCAGAAATTGTTGATGCTGAAATGGTTAGTAGTTGACCTTTCTACTCAAAATTGACCTTTCTGTGGCACCAAACCGCCATGCCCCTTGGATGTTAGTCTTCACAGTGACATAGTCAGTGTACTTGTTCTTCTTTGGTACCCAAAGTCCCTGAGATCCCCATTTCTCTCACAGCCTCAGGACTTGAGTAGGCTAGCCTGGGAGAAAACTCCAAGGTCACTTTGGGTTTAGAACATTTCCAACATGGTCCCGGGCTGGAATCAAATGCTTGTGCTTCTGTTCTTTATAACATCTTTTTCATGACCTCCCTGATGCTAGGCAAGTGACCATTGCTCAGCCATGCCCTCAGCCCCTTACTGGCACATTCTATCTCTACTCTACCCCAGAGTTATATTCCCATCTCCCTTTAATTTTTTTATTTTTATTTTGAGACATGATTTAACTAAGTTGCCTAGGTTGGCCTTGAACTTCTTCCTTTATAAGCCAGGTAGGCCTTGACCTCAGCTTCCCAAGAGCTGAGATTACAGATCTCTGCCACGAGGCCTGGCTTCCTTTCTCCTTTTTTTTTTTTTTTGTCACAATATAATCATGGTGGCAGTGTGATTTTGTACTCTTGTCTTCTTTTTTGTCACTAGAATGGAATACCTGAGAGTAGCAACTTAAGGACAGGAGGACTGGGGTAGGGGGTCATGATTCGAGAGGATTTCAATTTCACATGGCTGCGCATGCAACAGGGATTCCTTCTCTTAGAGCAGTGGTTCTCAGTCCTCCTAATGCTGCAACCCTTTAATACACTTCCTCATGCTGTGCTGACTCCCCAACCATAAAATTATTTTCCTTGCTACTTCATAACTGTAATGTTGCTACTGTTGTGAATCGTAAATATCTGATATGTAGAATATCTGATCCAAAGGGATTATGACCTACAGGTTGAGAACCATGGTCTTAGAGGCCCAGACAACAGATAACCAGGCTAGAAATGGGGCTGGACTATAACCTTCAAGGCCTACCCCTTGGCAACCTACTTCCTCCAGCCACACCTCGCTCTTAGAGCTTCCTACAGGCACCCAAACAACGCCATCAACTGAGGGCCATCTGTTCAAAAACATGGACCTGGGGGCATAATGTTTGGGTGTAAACCCAAAACATTAACAACCTTACAAACAAACAGACAAACAAATCCAGTGTTATTTCTCTGGCTAGAGTTAAATCCTGACCTATAAGATAGAACTCATGAACTCTTGGCACCATTAACTGACCCAAAAGTGTGTGATTACCTAGGTCATTGACCCTCGGGGAGAGAACCTAGTGCTATCGTTCTGCTAAATGGACATAGTAATAAACTGCCTCCTTTGTATTCTTAATATCCTAGGTCAGTGCATCTCTCAGCCCTCATCAGAGAAGCTTCTCTTTGTAGGAGATGGCGATCAACACAGAGACCCACAACTGGTCAACATGCAGAGAAGAAGAGACTGGAGTGTTTGGCTCTAAAGGAGACATTGATACCATATTTCCTCCTTCCCAAACTAATAAAGTCATTGGACAAGAGGTGGCAGAAAGATTGGTAGAGCCAGAGAGAGAGAACAACATTTGCTGGATATTGACCGGACCATTGTGCACACAAACTCAGAGTGACTTAAGATCAAGACAGCCAAAACCCCAGTATGGCTACCAGAGGGACGCATGAAATCCTACCACTAACTGAGGAGCTATCGGCAACTGATGGCTACTAGGGAGAGTGTAGTGTCTGTGTTACTACGTGTACTACAGTCGTGTGGTGCCTGTAATATGTGGACTACGGTACTATGCCTTCAGTGTACTGCTTGCCCTACAGGGACCTTTCCCCGAGCCAGGAAAGGGCCTGGAGATTTAAGCACGTACACACACAGAGACAGAGAGAGACAGAGACATGGGTCATCCTTGAATTCCCCAAGAATGCCCCCTTTATTGTGTTCCAGGGCAGCTTATATAGGGATCCTTAACTGATAGCCACGCCCCAGCCAAACCCACCAGAAACCACTCCCCTGCCATCAGGGACTCCTGAGGGTCTCAGAGCAACTGCAAACACAGGAAAACAAATTGTTTTGCTCAGAGCAGCTGTAAGCATAACAAGGTGTGTACAGGAAATTCACGGTGGGGGGGGGGTGTCCACAGTTCCCAACAGGAGTGAGACTCAGTTTTTTTTCAGGGATGATCCAGTAGAAAGGGGACTCTTTTTTTTTGAAGATCAAGTTGGGAGTAAAAAGTGGTGGGGGTGGGATGGGCGTTAATAAGAGGGGAACATATAAGAGGTGACTTTGTTCAAAACACATTATGTTCATGTATGAAATTTTCAAACAACGAAAAAGTATAAAAGAACCCAGAAAACAATGTCATGATTTCCCGGTATCACACTTCTCCTTATCGAGTTTGTCACCTCACAGATGCGAAGGACAAATGGTTGACATCACAGTCCTGTGCAGGGGCTGGCCACAGTGTCACTCAGGTTTCAGGGGCTCAGCTCTGCAAGTGACACCAAGATGCTGGTCCGCAAAGGCGCCCTTAGCCTAGGCTCTCTAGGAGTCTGCTGGCCTCTCCGCTGCAGCTGTACCTGATAAGTGTCCGCTTTGTCACGTAAGCAGTGGGATCAAACAAGCACGCCCCTCAGCACCGCGTAAAATAGGAGTCGCATGAATGTCACTGCCATTGTAATCAAATCGAGTGTCCTGAGAGTGTGGGGGGGGGGGAAGCCTTGTTATTATTAAAACAAAGGGAGCCGGGCGCGCGGGCTCTCCTCTGCCTATTTATTCAGGAAGCCTAGAAGCACGGGTGGTAGCATTCACAGCTTTGAAGACTGACTGAATGGGTCCCATTGTTCTGGGGTCACTCTTTGCCCAGAATAAGAACAGGAACCATTCAGGCAAACCTCCGTGGAAAATAATCTTGTCAGGAGAGCTTCCTACTTCCGGGTTCAGTGCCCCTTTGTATTATTCTCCTCACCGGTCTGAAGCCGCAGATAAGAGGCAGGGGCTCTTCAGATGGCTCTGGTGTCCTCAATAGAACTGCTTTCAAATTCATGGCCACTTAAGACTCATTGAATCACTTGAAGCTTGAGAGGTGGGCTCGCCTGCTAGAGTTCAAACAACCAAGAAAACTCAAAACACTCTTATCAGGTGGTGGTGCCTGATTGTAATCCTTTGGCTGAGGCAGGAGGAGTTCCATTTGGAGACCAGCCTGGACTACATAAGGAGATACAGCCTCAAAATAAAACAATCTGTTCAAAAATCTTTACTACATGTTAAATATCGGTTCTTATAGTTTATAGTGTTGTTCAATTATGGCACCACCATAATGAGTCCTGATGTGATAATTGCCATTTTAGAGATGGTGAATCAGGCCTCTGTGGTATTCTGGGATGGCATAAATTATACTCCACGACAAATTAGATATCGCCATTGTAATGAGTGGCCCTGGTGAGTTATAGAGAAGAAACACGGTTCAGAAACTTGGGGGAAAGCAGCTAGAGTTTGTATTCCTTACCCAGAAAGAAGGTAACGTCTCAGCTAGGAAACATCTACAACCTTTGTGTGGTGGTTCATGGCTCTAAACCCAGAGCTAGGAGGCTGAGTGTTCAAGATTAGCCTGGACGGCATACCTTGTGTCGAAAAGAAGGACAAGGGTCAGGAGACGGCTTAGTCAGCTGAGCACTTGCTGTGCAAACATGAGGCCTTGAGCTCGGATCCCCAGAATCCATGTAAAAAGCTGAGGGTGGGGCAGGATCCTGTAACCCCAGTACTGGGAGTGTGGGGATGGAGGAGCCATGACGTTTGCTGGCCAGTTAGCTTAGCTGAATGGATGATGGATGAGTTTCACGTTCAGTAAGAGAGATCCTGTGAGAGAGAGAGAGAGAGAGAAAGAGAGAGAGAGAGAGAGAGAGAGACTCTACCACACTTATACCCATTTGTAATGATCCATGTGAAGTTATATAGGGGATCTGCATATAAGGTAGAACATGTGACATTTTTCTTTCTGAGTTCGGGCCACCTCAAGTAGCACTACACTTTCCAGATCCATCTATTTTCTTGCAAATTTCTTGATTTCTTTTTTCTTTTTTTATAGCTGAATAATGTTCCGGTGTCCATATGTATCCCGTTTCCATTATCCCTTCATCTGGCGATGGGCACTGAGGCTGATGAGAAGAAGAGAGGGTGGTGAGGAAGAACAGAGAGTAGGCAAGAAGACAAACGGGACCGGAAAGAGGGACAGAGTCTTTGCAGGAGAAGGGGAACCCCAGAAACGCCACCCATTCAATAACGTCACCATGTTTCCAGCACATTATAGGGTGACTTAAAAAGTATTACAAAACGAAGGCAGAAAGTGATCAAGGAGAGATGTGAACCTCAGCCTCCATACCCACACCCACAATAACCAGTAAGCCCACACCCAGCACATACATCAGAAGCATTTGTGAATGTCCTCCTGAAAGTTTGAAGGGCTGGCAAGTGCATGCGTATCTGGGAAAATAGCCATAGACACCGCCTGCCAGCGTGGCTTCACTATGAACCAGTTTTTCAGGATTAGTTTCATCCAGAACTCTGAACTTCAACACAGTGTTTGGCAGGAAAGAAAAAAAAAATAAAAAAAAGGACAACGGAATGGAATAATTCTTGATTAAATAGCTTCGCTTTTTGAAGGGACTGAACTGATTGCAAAGTGAAGCTGATCCAGGGAGAAGTGTCCAGAGACATGCTCCAAGCTTTGCTCTTGTCTTTTGATATTTCTTTTTCATCTATGATTTCCACGGACAGTCACAAAGGGGTTTGTAACAGAAATGCGCCGGACGAAGCTGTGAGTCCGGTGAGCGTGTGGCCCAGTGCCATGAAATATATAAACAAGAGGATAAGCAGGTCAGATTTAATCAGCCCACTGGGACAAACGCATGGCCAGAGGGACGTGGCTTCATAGCACCGTGTGCGATGAGTCCTGTTAGCGGCAGGCCAGCTGGGTGACTTGGCTGACACAAAAATGTGCCCTTGTCTGGCATCATGATCATACCTACAGATTCCATATGGATTACTTTCCTTGTGACAAAATTCCCGAGGGGGAAAACTTAAAGGAGGAAGAGCTATTTTTGGTTCACTTTTTCAGACATTTGAGGTCATGGATGACTGGATTCATCACTCTGGAGCTGTGATGAGGCTGTGTGGTAGAGGAAGCTGGTCACCTCCCAGCGGCCATGCATCAGGAGCCCCCGGGGCCCGGGTTACACAGCCATTGCCCTCTGACCCCATCACATCTCTCCTAGGTTCCTTCACTTCCCAATAGTCCAGTCAGTGTTGGATGAGGCCCTTGATCAGGTCAGAGCCTTGTCCTGATTTCATTCTGTGACAGTAATAAAATAACCGAAAGCAACTGAGGAGAGACGGGGAGGGCTTTCTTTGGCTCATAATTCTCGGTTCCCGTCCATGACGGTGGGAAAGTCAAGGCAGGAACTCAGAGCATCAAAACATCACATCCGCAGTCAAGAGCAGAGAGAAAAAAAAAATACACGGATCCTTGCTTGCTGCCTGCTGCTTGTGCAACTTTCCCTTTCTTCAGCTTTGCATAATTCAACGCTCAGTCCATGAGACAACGCTGCTCACATTTGGAGTCAGTCTTTCTCCCTCAATTAACAAACAACAACCCCCCCCCCCCAAATCCCGCCAACATGCTCACTGATCGATCTGGCCTAGACAATTCCTCAGCTGACACACCCTTCTCAGGTCCCCATTTATGGCCAGCCATTTCATCCTTTATGCTACAACTGCTTCTGAATGTCACACTGGAGAGCAAACCTTCAACTCATGAGTCTTGAGGGACATTCCCTATTGAAACCGAGCTAGTTCTCCAGGAAAAAGGGCCTAGCCAGAATGTCTCTCTGAAGCCTGTGTGGGGCTCAGCCTTAGATCAGCATCTTAGCTGGCTGGGAGGAAGCTGAAGCCAAACCCTTAGATCCAAACTGCATTAGCCTTGTAAGGCTGGGGAGATGGTATCTGTAATCAGCACTCGTTGGAGGTTTGGGATCTGGCCCATTTTCCTCTGTTAAGGCTTCGGAGTCATCCCTGGGATAATTAACATCAGGTGGAGGTCACCCTGTGCAGAGATGTGGGTTTTTGTTTACCCTTCTGAGTGTTCTGCCTTGTTACAGCAAGAAGCCCTGTAGGGGAGAGGGGGGAGTGAGAGAGATGGCGTCACTTGTGCTTGGATTCACGGGAATTGGATTGGAAGGGTCCAGATAATTTTGGATTATTTTTTTTATCAGCTATTTCAGGAGAGGGAAAGAGGAGAGATGTGCTCAGTTGGCAATTGTTTGCCTTGCCCAAGACTGGAGACCAGATGTTTGGCCACGGAATCTCACCCACCTTTTTTTCTTTCTGTTTGGTGAGGGATTCGGTATGGAGGGAGGATGTAGGGTATTTGCTGTGATTTTCTCGATATGCTCGTGTATTGTAAAAGCGAAGCCCTCACTCATCCCTCCCTCCCTCCTTCCCTCCCTCCCTCCCTTCCTCCCTCCCTCCCCCTCCCTCTTTCTCTCTCTTTCTTTCTTTTTTTAAAGCTGGGTTTGATGGTACTAGTGTAATCTCAGCACAGGGGAGACAGAGGTAGACCTCTGAGGCTCATTGGCCAGCAGCCTAGTGTGACCTAGAGCCCAGTGAGACATCATCTCTCAAAAAGAAAAGTACCTGAGGAAAGATGCCTAAAGAATGACAGTCAGGTTGACCATTATGTACACACACACACACACACACACACACACACACACACTCTATCTCTTTCCCCATCCTCCCCCGAGAGAGAGAGAGAGAGAGAGAGAGAGAGAGAGAGAGAGAGAGAGAGAGAGAGAGAGAGAGAGAGATCTAACTCCAAAAGGAGAACATTGCTTGTTTAAGGTTCCTTTAGCATCTGGGCGATGGACAGAATGTATTCAAATGTCTTGCATCGTCCCTGTCTTTGTTTTGCATATTCCTAGGATGTGTACCTTGGAAACTTAGAAACACAGGTAAAGAGTCAGGTAGTGGGAGTTGGCGTAGTTTGTCTAACAACAGTCTAAGTGGTCTGTAGGTGTGAGCACTTTAAGCAAACAGTGTGCAGTTTTCTTAGAACGAGGTTAGGGAACAACATCGTGGATTTATCCCAAATCGAGAGTCTAGAAAAGGAAGTCAACAGCAACAACAAACAGCCCATTTCCTTCTGCTAGATCTGCTCATTTGAGATGGAGAAAAGACAGGCAGTGAGAAGGAGTTTTAGGGACGGTTATGTGAACAGAAAATGCATCGGTTCTGGGATTTCTCAATTCCGGGAGAAATGGAATCAGTTTAAAAATAGTTTCCAATCTTCTAAGCCAGGAAAGGCCTCTGGGAAGAAGGATGGAAGGTGAGGAAAATGTGGAGAGACTGCAAATGGTGAGAGGAAGAGGACCTCTTATCTAAGGGCAGCCTGGCTCAGAGAGCGGAGAGGGGAACCCAGACAGGAAAAACAAAGCAGGGCCGTGGAAAGGGCTCACAAACATGAAGGCTTGAGTTGGGATTCCCAGCAACCTCATAAAAAGATGGGCACGGTGGCAACATGCCTGCAATCCTGGTTCAGGGAAGGCAGAGACAGGAAATACAGAAACTGAAGGAACAGATTTGCTTGGAGGTAGATGGTCCAGGATGAAGCTGAGGCATCTAAAAAAGGAAGAATGGCGCAGCATACATGGCCGCAGACATGCTACATAGGGGAAGAAATCCTCAAGACTTTCTCATTTACTGAACACACACAGAAGAGTGAGCTCCTGGGATCAGATATAAGGTTATTACCTTTATGTATGCTCTGTGTGTGTCTGTGCATGCGTGCACGCGCAAATGTATTTCATGCATATTAATCAGATTTTCCATGTTGAATAGCATTCTTAGCTCTTCACTAAAAGATTCTTCACTAAAAGACTTTCTACCACTGAGCCACACCCTAGCCCCTCACTAGGGGATTCTAGGCAGTGGCTCTACCACTGAGCCACACCCCAGCCCCTCACTGGGGGGATTCTAGGCAGGGGCTCTACCACTGAGCCACACCCCAGCCCCTCACTGGGGGATTCTAGTCTGGTGCTCTACCACTGAGTCATACCTCAGTTCCTTACTGGGGGATTCTAGGCAGGTGCTCTACCACTGGGCTACACCATTAGACCCAAAGTAAATTTAAAATTGAATGCTTTTTAATTGCCCTAAGACAGGAGAATTTGCATGATGACTCAATTCTGAAAATACCTTGAGAATATTTTTTTGTGTGTTCAGATGCATAGCTATTTTGGTAAATATCTCAAGTGCTCCAGAGAACTGTAATAAATATAACCCAGGAGGTATCTTGGTTTTCTTTTACTTCTTGGCCTTCTATTTTACTTACAACACAATCCTCATAATAGACTGTTATGCACAGAATTTTTAGGTTCACTTTTGATTTGTATGTATTCCAGGTCAAGTCTATTCCCTTAGATTTGAATATTAATCTCCAAACTTCTATATTCTTTGAGTCAGCATTTTTCCCAAGGCAACCCAACTTCAGTGTTTTCTTAGAAGCCTGATGTGAAAAACCAAGTATTTTTTAAAATTTGCCCTTGAGGATTTTCCTTTTTTCATTCCTTCTTTTTAAAAATAAGCTCAATAATACACTTATAATATCTTTAATATAATTCTTACATCATCTGATTGTTGGTACTGAATACCATTTCTCTGACCTATACTGACAAAAAAAATTCTCTAGATACTCTTTACTGAGAAAACAAGTAGAACCTAGCTGCTCTAGTTAAACCTCTGTTGCTGTGATAGAACAAACAAACAACAAACACAAAGACCTTGCTAAAAGCAGCTTCGAGTTTATTTTAGTTCACAGTTCTGTTGCAGATTGTCACTGTAAGGAAGCCTCAGAGGCAGGACCTTGAGACAGTTGGTTACAGCACATCCCAGATAAGGGCAGAGAAGTGAATGAATGCATATGTAGTGCTCAACTTGCTTTCTCTACTATCATCCAATGGTAGGACCACCTAACTAGGGGATAGTGCTACCCACAGGGGGCTGGGACTTCCCACATCGATTAACAATCAAGACAATCCTCTACAAACATGTCCGCAGGTCAATCTGATCTAAATAATCCTTCAGCCAGACTTCCTTCCCAAGGGACTCTGGTGTATGTCAATGCAGTGGGTTGACTAAGAATGTCCCCCAGAGCCTCAGACATTTGGATACTTGGTCCCCACTGGGTGCTACTGCTTGGGAAAATTTATGCCATATGGTCTTGCTAGGGATGGGTTTTGAGAGTTAAAACCTCATACCACTTTCATTTTGTGCCTAATCTGTTTCATGCTCATGACTGAGGTGTGAACTTTTAGCTACCATGCTTGTTGCTATGCCCTCCTCACTATAATAGACTCTTATCCCTCAGGTCTTGTAAGTCTAAATCACCTTTATAAGTTGCCTTGGTGATGGGGTTTTATTACAGCAACAGAAAAGTAACTAATACAGTCAAGCTGACAGTTAAAGTTAACCATCCCATCACCCTTTCTCACTTCCCAATATAGGTCACGAGTGGAACTTAATACTTACGAACATCTAGTGATCACCTAGATGGTGACATTGGCTTGTCATCCCAGCTGCTCTAGAGGTTGAGGCAGGAGGCTCACAAATTCAAGGCTTGCCTGGGCAATTTTGTGAAATACTGTCTCAAAATACAACTAAAACCCAAACAGTTCCTCAGTAACTCTCCTTCCCCTCAAATAACCAGTGATTACCCCAAATCATTTGGTAAGAAGGAGACAGAGCTGAGCTACATAGCTCTGGGACAAGCAAGAAAATTAACAGTATCTTCTCTCCAACCCTTATTTCTGGTGGTGTGGTTCTTTTTGTCTGTCCCATTGATCTGACGCAGTTGATATGTCTACAAGTGATGCTTTAAGGAGGAATTCCAAAGACAAGAAGAATATTAATGCTTCTTGGAAGGAAGGACAGGAAATACACTGTGGGAGACCAAAGAAAGTGGAAAGAAACGAAGCAGGTCAGAGTTCAGGCAGACATCGTAGAGTGTAGATGAGAAACTATTGCAACAGATGGGTAGATGTTCCCGGGCCCGAGATCTTCAGAAAGCATGCCCTTGACAATGTATTAAGAGCACAGAGCTCTAGCTCGCCCCTTGTTGTTGTGATAAAGCATTTTAGCCAAAAGCAACATAGGGGAGGAAAGGGTTGACTTCAATTTCCACGTCATAGTCCATCACTGAAGGAAGTCAGGGTGGGAACTCAGCAAGGACCTTGAAGCAGAAACCACGAAGGAACCTTCTTGCTGGCTCACTTGTAGGCTCATGCTTACCTAGTTTTCCTGTACAGCATAGGACCTCCACCCTGAGACAGTGTCACTCATAATTAATAATCAAGACACAAATGTGCACACAGGGCAGTAGTCTCTAGATAATTCTTCTTTCAGATGATTCTAGACTGTGTCAAGTTGTTAGTCAAAGCTGAATAGGACACACAGTAAACAGATAAAATAACAAAGGATTGGTTTGCTACCATATTTAGGCTCTGGGAATCTAAGCTTGTGAACACAAGAAAGATCCCTTCTATCAAGTTACTCAGAGGTCTAGCCATTGACATTGCAATATGATAGTGTGCTCTACAAATGTGTTGGACCACATTCATGGCTATTCCAGGATGCATGTGGCTATGGGCTGCAGGTTGAAAGGCACAAAGTTTAGTCTACTGGAGAGATACAAATAGAACAGCACACGCTAGTGTATAATCATAGCACCAGGGTTCACTTTGGGCAAGTTCACTGTGAGCCAACGGAGTCAACTAAGATGAGAGAGAGAGAGAGAGAGAGAGAGAGAGAGAGAGAGAGAGATAATAATAAAGAGGACTGGAGAGATGGCTAGGCTCACAACCCAAAATATAAGAAATAGTAATAAAGATATAGGTACATAGAAACATACATATACACATATGTGGTAGATAGATAGATAGATAGATAGATAGATAGATAGATAGATAGATATTACTCTTGGAAGGATTGATTCACTGTTGAAGGTACCAACATAAAATGAGGGACTCATTCTCTAAATAGAATAAAATGTCTGTGTGTTTTCTTGATTGGTCCTATATGGAACAATTTGCCCATATAGATTAGACTATTAGTCTATTTCCTGTCTCTCTGTCTCTGTCTCTCTCTGTATGTATGCATGTGCACATACACATATGGAGACATGAAGGACAGAGGTCAAGCTCTAGTGTCTTTTCTCAGTCACCTCCCCACCTTGATTTTTGAGACTGAGTGTCTCATGTATACCTGAGGCTTACTGACCGCAATAAGCCCCACGCCCCAGCTCGGTAATTGTAAGCATACCCTCCTACAGGCAGATTTTTTTGGAAATGCAACTAGGGTCCTCATGTTAGCATAGCAAGCTACTGACTGAGCTGCCTCCCAAGCTCTGGTTCCCAACCAATTCTATTTATCTTCCTCAACCTACCTTTCATGACCCCTCCTGCAGCATGCCCTCTTGATCGGTCATATCAGAACTAGACTATCATCTAGTTATAAGTTCTTCCTGGACAGTAATCATTTAAGAAATTGTTGGAGATTCTATTTATTATTACTTTTTTTTCAAATTTTCAGCTTTTGAATTCTGCAAAAATACCTTCAATGAATAATTCGCTGCTGTTTGCAAATGCTAAGCCCTCTCTAGAGAAAAGTGCTATATTAATATAAAGAAAAAGGCCCTTTGGTGGGCAGCTTAGTGCCTCTGAGCCTGGGAGGACCAATTAGCTGACAAAATAAATTTCTAGAACAAAAGCTGATATGATGAACTGTTACACAGAGGAGTCAAGTCAAAGAAATAATAATCACATGCGATTTAGCCTGGAACAAAAGAGGGAAACCGCCAGGCACCACTAGGGAGGGAAGGTTCTTGATTTTCATCTTGGTTTTGATGATAGTTTAACCAATGTCTACAAAGAGGAGCGTGGTGTTTTAAGCCACTTCTGTGTGAGGACAAGAGGCTTGCCATCCCTATGCGTAATTTGGGGGATGTTGTAACGCAGCAGCCCCAGGTTCTCACAGGTAAAACCTCAAGATGGATGAAACGTCTTTTGAAATAAATGGAAATGATCCAATGATAGCCTGGGAGAGCCCAAAAAGCCAGGGATGTATTGAAACAGAACGGCTTTCCTCGTAGGGGGCTCAGAGCTCGAGATACAATATGTGCTATGGTGACTAACCAAATCTCATTCCTTATTGAGAAACTCTTCCCTGAGTCACCACTACATAGTATGCTTGGTTGGAGTGTATACACAGGACGAGTCATGTTTCTGGGCCAAGGCCTGGGACTACAGCTGTCTAGACATACATTTCGTTCTTATTTTAAAAATATTTTTATTTTTATTTCTGTGTCTGTGTGTGGTCTTTGTGTATCCGTGTACAGGAGCCCTTGGGAACCAGAGCCCTGGCATTGAATACCCTGAAATGTGGAAGTGGGTGCCTGGAAGATCTGAAACATTGTCTCCCCAGGGACCTACATCCTCCAGCTTGGTCCCACTCCCTACAGGCTCCAAAGGCTTTCAAAACAGAGACACGTTCCAGGACAGGCTCCAAAGCCACAGAGAAACCCTGTTTCGAAAAACCAAAAAAAAAAAAAAAAAAAAAAAAAAAAACCAAAAAACAGAGACACCTATCAGGAAGTGAGCATTCAAGCCATGATACTGGGAATACTGCAGATGATGTCAGATGCATCTGATAATGTTCCCACTTTGCAGGACGATCAGAGACTTGTAACTTATGACAAAGCCATGTGAATGGGAAGCAATTAGAGGAGAGTGTGGCAGCGTTAGTATGCATGACTGCTAGTACATGTGTATGTGTGTACGCCCTTGCCACCGTTCTGTGTTAGGCATCTTCGTCTATTAATGCCATCTTACTTTCTTTGAGATAGGGTGTTTCCTTGACCCTAAAGGTTACCAGCTAGCTAGACTGGACAGACTAAGCACAAGGATCCTCTTGTTTCCACGACTCCAGTTTTAGGGTTACCCAGGCATGCCGCAACCTGCATGTCTAAGGTGGTGGCTCTTAGGGGGATCATGCCAAGGCCTTCATCTGATGGATCCTTGCCAGTTCCTAATTCTCCTTCCAGCTGCAAATGAACCAGGTGTGTCATTTCCTCTTTCTCCATGAAGCTGTTCCCTAGTCACATGTTACTCTCCAGGTGAGAACTTAACTTCTGGCGTGTGTGTTCATGTGTCGGTGGGTACGTATGCCAGTACATGTGGTGGGCAGTGGACGTCCTCGGGCATCACTTCTCAGGTGCTGTCCATGTTCTCTTTGAAGCAGGGTCTTGTATGGAGCTTATCAAGTAGACGGGGCTAGCGGCCAATCAATTTGTGGAGTCCTCCCGTCTCCACCGCCCAGCCTCTGGAGTTACAAGCACATGCCCAGCTTTCTGTCTGTCTTTCTTTCTTTCTTTCTTTCTTTCTTTCTTTCTTTCTTTCTTTCTTTCTTTCTTTCTTCCTTCCTTCCTTCCTTCCTTCCTTTCTTTCTTTCTTTCTTTCTTTCTTTCTTTCTTTCTTTCTTTCTCAGAACCAATACATGAAGTCAGGCCCTCCTATCACTTTACCACCTGAGCCATCTCCCCAGCCCGAACCTTACCATCATGTGAAAATTATTTGTATTTTCTTTAGTTAATCATTTTAAATGTAAAGATTATAAAAGCAGTTAGTGGTAGGGCACCTGCACAGAATCCCCCAGCAAGGAGCTGAGGGCGTGGTCTGGTAGTAGGGTTCTTGCTTAGGATCCTCCAGTGATGGGATGGAGCCTTGGATCCAGTGGTAGAGTGCCTACCTAGAATCTTCCAGTGACAAGCTAGGGGGCATGACTCAGTGGTAGAGCATCTGCCTAGAATTCTTCAGTGAGGGACTGGGGGCATGTCTTACTGGTAATGGGCTGCAAAAACACAAAGAAACAAAAAATAGTTCATGGTCTAAGACACAGACACTACACACACACACACACACACACACACACACATTGATTTTAAGAAGTGATTTTTGTTCATAGCTCATACAGGTCTTGAATATATAGACTTCACATTCCTTTTGCCTCAGCCTTCCACGTGCCAGGATTATAGGTATGCATGTCCACATGCATCATGACATCACCTAACAAACAGCCTTCTCAATGCCTGTCATGTGCACTGCAGTACAGTGGCTACAAACATGAGACCAGTGCCAGAGAAATTTGACATTGGGCATTGTACCTAACATTAATTAGATGTTTGGTTGGCCCCAGGCAGCTCATCTAATGTCTCTGCATCTTGTGATGCTCTACTTATTTTAAACACAAACTTCCGTAGTATGATGGTATGGATGACTTTCTCTGGGTGAGGAGAATTTAGTGAATGTACATTAAGTGTAAAGTACAGTCCTTGGGGATGGAGGTGTGCCTGCCTAGAATCCCCCAGTGAGGGACTGGGGTGTGGCTCAGTGGGAGAGCACCTGCCTAGAATTCCCCAGTGAGGGGCTGGGGTGTGGCTCAGTAGGAGAGCACCTGCCTAGAATCCCCCAGTGAGGGGCTGAAGTGTGGCTCAGTGGTAGAGCACCTGCCTAGAATCCCCCAGTGAGGAGCTGGGGTGTGGTTCAGTGGTAGAGCCCCTGCCTAGAATTCCCCAGTGAGGGGCTGGGGTGTGGCTCAGTGGTAGAGCGCTGCCTAGAATCCCCCAGTGAGGGGCTGGGGCATGGTGCACATGCAGTGAAAGTTTATATAATTTTTTTTAAGACAGAGGTCATGTACTACATGATGTTTTAGAAACCCTTTCTACTTAATAATATAGTAAGTATATTACATATTATCTCTTTCTTAAGAACTGTAATTTAGAATCTGCATAATTTTTCTAAAATCAAATTCTCGCCTGTAGTATACTTGGAGTGCTATTGACGAGATTCTGACTTGAAAGTGCCAATATGTGGGTGTATCAACATATTTATGTTGGTTATGGGGTGTGTTATGTTGAAAAAATCTGTTTCATTACATGAAGCATCTAGAGTTAATGAACATGATTTTTGAAAAAAGGACTGGGATCATGGATCAGTGGTAGAGGCCTCAGTAGACTCCCCCAGATTGAGACCATGGCTACCAAATGATCCAGATAAATTTCCATGGGTAAACATTGATACCCCATAGCTCATTCAGTATGTTGATTGCCCTAACCTTCCGCAGAATGGCAGAAAATCCACATAAATTGCTTCCATTTTTTGTGTTATTGTCAAGATATGCTATTTCTTTTTTCCTTTTTCTTAAGGCAGGGTCTCCCTATTGTTGCCCAGGCTAGACTGAAATTTCCCATTCTCCTATCTCACCTTCCCGAGTGCTGGGATTACAGGCATGTAGCACCAAACATGGCCCAAGATATGCTTATTTTATAGACTCATAGATTTCAATCGAAAACAATGCGTAGAGCCCAGTGGTGGTGATGCACACCTTTAATCCCAGCACTTGGGAGGCAGAGGCAGGCGGATCTCTGTGAGTTCCAGACCAGTCTGGTCTACCAACTGAGTTCCAGGATGGCCAGTACTGTTACACAGAGAAGCCCTGACTTGAAAAACCAAAATAGAGAGATCCCTTCCTGTAGAAGCTCACAAAAGAGATAGGTATTAATTCTGGACCCTTAAGATGTTTGTCAACCTGTGCATAGAAGCCCCTCGTTGCATCTTCTGATGATGCCACATTATATTAAAAGTGCCTATCACCTCTGGGCTGGGTCTTGGTGGGTTTACTGCCTATCTCTACTTTATCCAGCCACCAGAGGAAACAGAAACAGTATAGTTTATGCCTCATATTCTGGTGTTTGCACTGACTCCATTTCTTGGAATTCTTATAACAGGCAAGTTTCCACTTAGTGGCTGATGTAACTGCTGTGCTGGGAATTGATTTTCCTTTGCCTTTTATTGAGACAGGTCTTATGCAGTCTAGGCTGGCTTCCAAATTCCTATGTAGCCTACTATAACCTTGAACTTTTGATCCTCCTGCCTCTGCATCCGAAGAGCTGGGATGATGGGTGTCCATGCCACTATGCCCGGCCTTTGTGTGATGGGTTGAAAGGAGGCCCCCAGCCATTTCCTGTCCATTCCTCTCTTGCCACGACCACGAGGCGCTTCAGAATTTTCATCCCTCTTATGTTTGTGTTTTCCAAATTAGCAGTTTGCTCTTGTGTGTTGACCTTTTTAATATTCTGTATTTTGATTGGTTGTTCTTACCACTCTCTCTTGTTTTCAACCTGCTTTAACCCCCAGGGAAGAGGTGAAACAGCTATCCAATAAAAACACAAAATACTGAAAAGGTCAAAACACACCATTACAATAAATTACCATAACTCAAACAGGGGAAGCGGGCATTAAGATTCCGATAGGGCCGAGGATGGAGATTGGCAGGAGAGTTGAAAATGGCACCTCATGAATGCATTTGGATGTCAGAGTTCACCCAGAACAGGCTCAACATTCTAAATCACAGGCAGAACATTGTCTTGTGAACTTCTCACATCTTTGGTTGCAGTACAGAAATGCCATACTGAAAAGAGACTGCTTTCGCTGTTTTACTTCTGTCCCCAGATGTGTGTGTGTGTGTGTGTGTGTGTGTGTGTGACAAGTTTCTGTTGGGGGAAGAAAGGACAAATACAGTGTCTGCCAGATAAAGGCCTACAATCTGAGGCAGCGAGCACTCCATCGGGAACTGGGAGACTTTAGGTCTACAGATCTCTGCTGTTAGCTCAGTGAGGTTTATGCAAATTGCTCATTATGCCCCACCCCTATTTGCCTGCTTTGGGGATGGAATCTTGCACACAGTAGGCAGGTCCTCTACCAGTGAGCCTTGGCCCAGCTCCTCCTCCTGAGCTCCGGTGAATGCTTTACTTCCCAGTGACACCTTCAGTCCATTACTTATCAGTCTTACCATTGTCCCATCAACACACCAAAGTCACTTTTCATAGCACACAGGATATTGGAGCTTTTCAAAATCACCAGACTTGGCCTCTGCCATGTTGTGAATATTATACATTGTGACCTCTTCTCTTCCCGTTGTGTCCTATGATCGGGCACGTTTCTGATCCTCTCTGGGTCCTGGCAGCCATCATTTTCTCTGGGTCTAGAAGAAACCTGGTGGCGTGGTATATGATTTGGGGAACGGCCATGGAGCTCCCCTCCTCCCTTCACCCCATGTGGAAAGTTGAAATGAAACGAATCAAATCTCCAGCCTGGAAGGCCATTTCATATCAGGGAGATCAATAAGAACTCCATTTTCCCAGAGACACGGCAAGTTGACAGAGCTGGTAGCTACGGACAGCTGGGCTGCCAAGAGCTGTGTCCGGCTCAGCCCTCCTGCCTGTCACCCAGTTATGATGACAGACACCCCCGCCTTCCCAAACAGCAGGGCAGAGTGCATTATCAAAGCACCCTCATAAGGGATGGGTGACTTCAGGGGACAGGGAACTCCTGCTCATGGGCAGCCACAATCTAGTTGTGTCTTGCTTGAACAAACTATCTCTTAAGTGGTAACGTGAAGAGAGCTGTGTTAATCTACTGAATCGTAAACCTTCCCCACAGCGTGACACCGCCATTCACACAGATACTAATCTGCAGCCACACCGTCACTCCGGGTTTTGACACAGACGCTTAGAATTGCCAACAGAAAATCGTATTTGACATTTAATTCCAATCATGCAGAGCCTTTCATTGAAAGCGCTGTCACTTTACCTTTATTTGGGAGACAATATACTCGTGTCTTCTCATAATTTTTTTTCCCCTTGGAGGCGGGAGTGAGGAGAGGAGAATGGAAGAAAAATTGAACTTTCGGGGCTGCAGAGAAGGCTCAGCAGTTAGGAGCTTTTCCTACTCAGGCAGAGGACCAGAGATTGGTTCCCAGCACTCACACAAGACAGCTTACAACTGTCTGTAACTCCAGCTCCAGAGGATTTGGCGCCATTTCTGGCCTCCATGGGCATCTGTAAACTTGTGCACACCTGTGTGCACTTGCATGCATGCACACACACACACACACACACATGCATGTGCACACACACACATAAATAAAATAAATCTTTTGACAAAGAAAGAAAAATCAAACGTTGAAGCAATGCTCAGATGCCCGCGATAGCCCACAGCTGTTGTTGATCTGTGGTTTCTGCTGTTCTCTCGGACTGGTTGCATCCTAGTATAGCTCCATCACTGTATGCAGATTTATGTATTATTGTGTTCATATTAGGCCTCATTGTATGGAATAGGCACCCATTGTGTGTGGATTAGACATTCATTCACGTTGAAAGGGGTGTTGATGGGAGACAGGGTGATGTGGATCAATGGGTACAGCCTTAGTTTCCTGTTGCTGTGGTAAAACACTCTCGCCAACAGCAATTTAGGGGAGAAAGGGTTTATTTTTAGCTAACAATTCCTGAGCTACAGGTTAGAGTCCATCATAGCAGGGAAATCCCATTGGCAGGAGCTAGACTCCAGCTGCTAGAGGAACTGATGTCATTGCATCTGCACTTGGGAGAGCAATAGGTGCATGCAAGCTAATACTCAGTGTGTTCTCTTTTTCCCGTGAAACTGTGTTGTCCACTTGATGCAAGCTCTTCCTAGGACATTAATGTAATCAAGGCAGCCGTGCACAGACGTGGCCACAGGCTAACCCATCCAGACAGTCCCTCATTGATATTCTCCTTCCAGGTGACTCTAGATTGTGTCAAGTTGACCACAGGTGCAAAATTTCAGATCAATAGGAGATCCAGTTTAACTCCATAGTGTGAATGACTATTGCTATTAGTAACATATTGACATATATCAAAATAGCTATAGGATGTGCATGTTTATTTTTGTTTATATGTTTTCAATATGCATATAGTGGGCAGAGGACAATTGTTGGTCTTCTGGACAATTTCACCTTTTATTTGAGCCTAGATCCCTTATGTGCTGGGAAACTTAACTACCTAGGCATGGCTAGCCAGGCAGCATGCTTTTAGAGACCCAACTATCTTTCTTCCCATTTGCAATCTTATTATTGGCTGGCCTTTTACATGGGTTCTGGGGGTCCAAACTCAACTCCTTATGCTTATGAGGCAATAATTTAACAACTGAGCGATCTCCCTAGACCCTCAAAATAGCTAAAAGATTTAAATGCTTTCATCATGAAGAAATGATAAGCATTCAAAGTCCACATGCTAATTAGCCTGATTTGTTCATTCCACAATGTGTACTGATGTATATAATCAATAAATCAATGTATACTGATTATATAAGGATTGAATATGACACATATAATATACTGAAACAGCACTTTTTACTTAATAAATCTAGTTACGATCTGTTTATTAAAAGTAAGATTTAAAGGCCCGGGAATCAGTGCTTAAAAATGCTTTGATGCTCTGGCCCTGTCCTGCTTCCATAAATATCCCTAGATTTTTGACAAAGAAGCAAAAAATATCAAATGGAAAAAAGAAAGCATATTGAACAAATGGTGCTGGCATAACTGGATATCAACATGTAGAAGAATGAAAATAGATAAATATCCATCACTATGCACAAAACTCAATTCCAAATGGATCAAAGACCTCAACATAAAACCAGCCATACTGAACCTCATAGAAGAGAAAGTGGGAAGTACACTTGAACACATTGGCACAGGAGACAACTTCCTAAATATAACCCCAGTAGCACAGACACTGAGAGAAACAATTAGTAAATGGGACCTCCTGAAACTGAAAAGCTTTTGTAAAGCAAAGGACATGGTCAACAAGATAAAATGACAGCCTACAGAATAGGAAAGGATCTTCACCAACCCCACATCAGACAGAGGTCTGATCTACAAAATATACAAAGAACTCAAGAAATTGGTCATCAAAAGAACAAATAATTCAATAAAAAATGGAGAACAGACCTAAACAGAGAACTCTCAACAGAGGAATTTAAAATGGCTGAAAGATACTTAAGGAAATACTCAACATCCTTAGTCATTAGAGAAATGCAAATCAAAACAACTTCTGCATTCCTGGTGGGAGTGCAAGCTGGTATAGCTCCTTTGGATGTCAGTGTGGCGTTTTCTCAGAAAATTAGGAAACAACCTTCCTCAAGACCCAGTAATACCACTTTTGGATATATATCCAAAGGATGCTCAACTGTGCCACAAGGACATGTGATCAACTATGTTCATAGCAGCATTGTTTGTCATAGCCAGAACCTGGAAACAACCTCAATGCCCCTCGACCGAAGAATAGATAATGAAAATGTGGTACATTTACACAATGGAGTACTACACAGCAGAAAAAATAATGACATCTTGAAATTTACAGGCAAATGGATGGCGCTTGAAAACACCATACTGAGTGAGGTAACCCAGACCCAGAAAGACAATTATCACATGTACTCACTCATAAGTGTTTTTTTAAACATAAAGCAAAGAAAACCAGCCTACAAATCACAATCCCAGAGAACCTAGACAATAATGAGGCCCCTAAGAGAGACATACATGGATCTAATCTACATGGGAAGTAGAAAAAGACGAGATCTGCGTAAACTGGGAGCATGGGGACCTTGGGAGAGGGTTGAAGGGGAGGGGAGAGGCATGGAAGGGAGCAGAGAAAAATGTAGAGCTCAATAAAAATCAATTAAAAAAGTGCTTGCTGCACAAGTGTGAGGATCTGAGTTTGGGTCTCCAGAAAACATATGACTGCACACATGTGTAACTCCAGTGTTCCTCTGGTGAGATGGGAGGCAGAGACAAGAGAGGTCCCAGAAACACATGTGACATACACAGTGGTGAACAAGAGACCTTGTCGCTAGGTGGAAGGTGAGGACTGATACTGGATGCTGAATTCCATCTGCACATATGTGTGATGGCGTGTGATGTGTGCCATGACATGTGATAGGTGGGTGCCTGCACACATGGGAAGGGGAGAGGA
This sequence comes from Arvicola amphibius, assembly GCF_903992535.2. Classification (NCBI taxonomy): domain Eukaryota; kingdom Metazoa; phylum Chordata; class Mammalia; order Rodentia; family Cricetidae; genus Arvicola; species Arvicola amphibius. The sequence continues at coordinate 91,006,875 of NC_052056.1, forward strand.
AGAGAGAGAGAACAAAAGGTGAATTTAGATGGGCTTGGTGGCACACAGCTGCCATCCAGGACTTGAGATACTGAGGCAGGGAGACTGCTATTTATTTTAGGTCAGCTCTCCTAACCAGCTAGTGGCATCAATGTACCAGGCAATATTTTAAACACATCTACTCCTACTGTAATTTTATAACTTGAAGTATCAATGGTAAATAATAAACTTTTGGTGCTTTCTGGGAGACCTCTGACGTGCTATCAAATTACACTCAGAACACAGACAGGACCGAAATGAAGGAAAACGCCGGTTGTCACAGCATTTAAATCTTACCTGCCACTGAAATGCCACCCTTCTCAAACTGAGTCCCGTGGGAAATAAAGGGCTGGGGAGAGCAAAGGAGGCATGCTCAGAAGGCAGGCGAGCCAGCCATTCAGACTCGAGAGAGCCTTAGCTGGAGAGCTTGTCACAAGGCAGATCTCTTAGTTCATGTCATTCTCAGCGTTTGGGGGTTGTTGGAGGGGTGTGGGAGACAAAGAAGGATGCAGAGGACAGGAGATGGCCATGGGAGTGCAGTGGGAAGTGGCTTCCCCTCTTTTCAGAGTCTGGAAGAATAGTCATGGCCTCTACTACTGCTAAGTAGAACAAACCCCCATCTCTGCAAGTCAGGATTCTAACAAGAGAGGATGCTTGAAGGATAGTCTGCTTGGATCAGAGAATTCCATTCCCACTGGAACATTCTATCATGACATCCCAGAGTAGGACAGACCGGTAAAGGCAGAATTTTACGTGGGCTTTGTAAAGCAAGTATGTCTTGGTTTCTTGAGAGTCAAGAGTGAATCTCTTGGGATGTCTGAGTCTTCCAAGAGTCTCCATCTACCCACCCAGCTGTGAGTACCAGATTGCCATTGCTGGGATGCGTGCTTCATTCAATGGCTCTTGTTGGGAGGATCTTTTGGTGAGGACCACTTCTCACAGGCACAGAGATGAAGTTGTTATCTACATGGTCCCCTATACAAAGGACTGGAGTGTCAGCTGGAGATTGGGATGGGAAATGGGTTGTTTTCATAGCTGTTTCCTCCATATTGAAAGACTCCCTCCTCGAGAGAAGCTTCTTTTTAAAGTGTTATTTTCATTTTTAAATTTTCTTATGTGTCTGAGTGTTTCACCTGCATGTATGTATAGACCAATTGCATGTACACAGAGGCCAGAAGAGGGTGTCAGATCCCTTGGGGCTGCAGTTACAGATGGTTGTGAACCATCATATGGGTGATGGAATGGAACCTGGGTCCGCTGGAAGTGCAGCCAGAGCTCTCTTAGCCATTGATCCATCTCTCCGGTCCTGAAACAGGCTAAGGAAGTAAATGAAACTCACAGAACTCAGGAATTTCCTGAATTTTACAAGATTTAGGAGGTCTCTCTCCAAGGCTGCAAAGCAGTAGCATCACTGGAGAGAAAGAGGAGCTGCCTCCCCTTCCACCAGGGCGCTGCGTACACACCATATGGTGCTGGGGATAGGGGACAGGGACTCCAGTGGTTCTGCTTTTGTGCGCTGCCACTCATCCTGGGCTGGGCTTTACAGAGATAGACACACCTTTCAGTCACCTAAGCTCTTATAAGCCGCCCTTCACAAAAGTCACACAATGAGATGTATAAATGACTCTTAAATCCCGTGAACCCAAGTGGCATGTCCTAACATGACCAAATAATATTACAAATGATAGGAGGCAGGAACCATTTCCACAAGAAGTCGTCAGGGCCCTTCCGGGTCTTCCAGATGAGGAGTGGTGATAGTGGAGATACCTGGGCTAGGCGAGGACACCAGGCTTGGACTTAGAGCTGGTCTGTTGTCACGGGAGACTGGAACTTGGGAGAGAAAGCTAGAAAAACATGGCAGGTCTTTCTTTCTCAGAGGAAATGGTGTTCACCAATGGGAGATAGATTATTGAAACAGGAGCCTGTGGCTAGAAGCTAAGGCAGATTTGTGAACCAGGCCACTGGATTTGCAGCTCAGGATATGAAAACAGGGTACCTGGAATTCCCTCCACTTTAAGGCAAGACTAGCCAGAGAATTGGGAAGACTTGAGTCTTCACAAGAACACTTGAGGTTGGGTATTATATAAAGTAGGAAGTCTGAGGCTGGAAGTCTAAGATCGGCCAGCTTTTTTCTTTTGTATGGACTTCCTCTTGTAAGAACTGTTTTTGAGACCAATGTTAATGTTTTCTAAGGTCAGTGGTCTGAATGACCTAGTGATCTCCTACTCTACCCTTTTTTTGGAGGGGTGAGGGAGCATGGTGGATGAAGTCTATGTCACTGTGTATTGCTAGGCAAGCATGTGACTGCTGAATCATGCTCCAGCCTGTCCTTACTGGGGGATTCTAGGCAGTGGCTCTACCACTGAGTCACACCCCAGCCCCTCACTGGAGGAGTCTAGGCAGGGGCTCTACCACTGAGTTACACCTCCAGCCTCTCACTGGGGGATTCTAGGCAGGGGCTCTACCACTGAGCCACACCCCAGCCCCTTATTGGGGGATTCTAGGCAGGGGCTCTACCACTGAGCCACACCCCAGCCCCTCACTGGGGGATTCTAGGCAGGGGCCTTACCACTGAGTCACACCCCAGCCCCTTACTGGGGGATTCTAGGCAAGGGTTCTAACACAGAGCCTTGCTCCAGACTGGCTCCAAGTCTTTGGTGTTTTTTTCTACCTTCTCTCAAACATTGCCCCATAAGAGAACTTCTAAACCAGAGCTTCTCAACTTCCTAAGCTGCGACCCTTTAATACAGTTCCTCATGTGACTGCCAACCATAAAATTATTTTTGTTGCCACTTCCTAACTTAATTTTGGTACTGTTATGAATTATAATGTAAATATCCACTCTGGGACCCCAGAGGAACAGGCATTCTAGGTTGAGAACCACTGTTTTAAGCACTGGAACCTTCGGGAGACACCCTTAAGCCATGTGAAGAATGGGGCACAGGGAACGTGCACTCATGTGCACAGCTGCCTGCTTGTCTGCACACGCTTCCTGCTGACAGAGACCTTTTCCTCTTGTTGTAGGAAATGCCATGAAGCTGCAGCAGGCCCAGCAGCCGTGGCATCAGCAGGGACGGACACTGTTGCGAGACGGGGAAGATGTGTGAATTGTCCGTTTCGCACTGATCCTTTAATGTGGCCACCCTCGCTGGTGATAATGAAACAGGAGGACGGGAGTATTATGTTCTCAGCTCCTGCGACATTCTGGGGCAGCTGGCTGCTGTGCAAACTTGTGAAAACTGTAGGCATCGAGTAAGAGCCACCTGACCGGGGAGCCGGATGCCTTTCCGTTTATTTCATCTTACACCATGCCGAGGGCTAATTAGAGCAAGCCTATTGCTGCGGTATTAACTGGGGCAAGGCAGCCTGGCCTAGCATTTCTCCTAAGCTGGCTGCCAGGTAAACATCTATTAATGGCAGTGATGGTGACACAGCAGAGAGAATTCCCGAAGATGTCATGGTGCTGAGTTTGTTCAGATCTGCCTCTCAGTTTGAAGAGAGAGCTAGAACATTTTGGGGTGTTGTCTCTCTTACCTACCTTCCTTCCTTCCTTCCTTCCTTCCTTCCTTCCTTCCTTCCTTCCTTCCTTCCTTCCTTCCTTCTTTTCTTCCCTTTCTACCTCCTTCCCTCCCTCCCTCCTTCCTTTCCTCTCTCTCTTTCTCCCCCTCTCCTCCTCACCCTTCTGTTCTTTCTTACATGACCTCAAACATACCAGCTTGGACTTAAACTTCCTATGCAGCTGAGGATAACCTTGAACATTTTTGTGCGCATGTGTAGTACACGCATGTGAATACAGGTAGAAGTGTTAGTGTGGGTGCCCATGGAAGCCAGAGGACAACCTCAGCTGTCATTCCTCAGGCACCATGCACTTTCTGCTTGAGACAGGGTCTTTTACTGACCTAGAACTCACCAAGTAGACTAGATTTGTTGGCCACTTCTTCTCCAGTCCTGGAATGACAAGCCTTGTGTTCCTACTGGTGGCTCCCTACCCCACCCCGTGAGTTCTGGGTATTGAGCTCAGCCTTCCAGAGCAAGCACTTTCCCCACAGCAAGTCCTGCTCCCACCACATGAACCCCCGACTCACCTACAGGTGAGAACTGGAGCTCTAGGCATGCCACTTCACACCCAGCTTTGTGTGTTGCTGGGCATGGGACCCAGGACTGTGCAGGTCAGGCAAGCACTCTACCAAATGAGCGCCAGCCTGAGCCCTCTCCCCTTTCCAAAACCATGCGTTGTTATGGTGTTACAGAATACGGTCTTTGCTGCCATGATGGTCCCCGTGTGACTGGGCCATGCGTGCGTTCTTTAAGCCCAGAGGTAGAGGCAGGTGGCCTCTATGAGTTTGAGGCCAGCCTGGTCTACATTGTGAGTTCCAGGACAGCCAGGGCTATATAGAAAGACCCTATCTTAAAACAAACAAACAAACAAACAAGAAAACAAAGACCCCCCAAATAAATAGACAGATAGATAGATAGATAGATAGATAGATAGATAGATAAAGTCCTTGTGTGACCTTGAACCAGCAACTTCACATCTCTGTGTCTAGCCATGGTGTTTATCTCATGCTATAAAAGTGCCTGCTGCGGAGGACAGCAGTTGAAGTTCAGCCATGGAGAGCAGGCTCAGCGGAGAGCTCCAGCTGACTACCTCACTCCCTGGAGTTATTCTAAGAACGTACATGCACCCTGTAAGCATTGGTGGCTGTGGCAAGGGCTCAGCCAACAGTTGACAGTGTGACACAGGAGCCAGACTTCCTGAGTTTGAACTCTGTAATGTATATGATATTGGTAAATTGACACGTCCTGCTCCAGCTGTTGGAGAAGCTGACTGTGGGAATGGCTTTGCCAACCGCCCCAACCCCCACGCCCAACTTCAGACTCAAGCATGTTTGTCTCAGGTGTCGTCTGAAACCCTGTGTCTAGAGATAGGCTGGGTCCCTCTGACTGTGACAGGGAGGGATGAGAACAGCAAGCCAGCCCAAGAATGAAAACACAGTGTCCTTGAGTGTAGCTAGAAGGTGACCCATGGCCATCAGGGTGCACTGGTGTTTATCACACGATATGAAAGTGCCTGCAGTGGGAGAGAGAACCTGCAAGTTCATCCATGGAGAGCAAGCCCCGTGGAGAGCTCCAGATGACCGCCTCCACCACTCCAGCAGTTTCTGCGGGATGCCAGCAGTTTCTGCAGGATGCTGTGAGCTCCCCACTTCGAGATTTTATCTCTATCTGTTGCTATTTGTTTTTCTTTACTTGAAAGTCTCACCTGAAGGGATGCTGCTCTGCCTAGGGCTCTTCCCAAGGAACTCCAGCTTGTTAAAACACCTTCCCCATGTGTCCTACTGCGTGGTGCTGGTGTCCTTTCTCATGCTCCGTTCTTTATGCTGCCTGCTGTTTTATTCTTTAAGGCTTTCTTGTTGCACACTTAATAAACACACGGCTGTGATACCAAAAGCCTGGCTGTTGTGGATCATTCTCTGGCCCACTGTGTGGTCTCTTCCTGACTCAGCAACCTCGTCTGTGAAACGAACAGAATAGAATCTTCCATGATGGGTTTTTAGGTTGACTAAGTTTTGGTAGAGTTCTTAGAATAGCTCTTGGCATCGAGTACCTGTTATGTAAATGTTTGTGATCAAAGTGAGTGGATGTGGGTATACTACTCAACAAATGTCTTATGGAGGAAAGTCTCTGACATGAGGAGAGAGGGTAAAGATCCCTCCTTTGCCAAAATTGCTACATTTTGGTAGTTTTCTGTATAGATAGCTTTGCCAAGCAACTAAGGACCTCAAAAGTCACTAGCTTACAGAAAAAGTATCTTCATGTGTATGTGTGTATGTATGGGTATATGTGTATATCGGTGTATATGTGTATGTGTATGGTATGTATATGTGTTATATGTGTATATGTTGGTGTGTGTGTACATGTGTGTATGTGTATGTATGGGTATATGTGTATTTTGGTGTTGAAGGGAGCGGGGCAGCCCTTTGTTTGTCCTGGTCGCCGCGCTAGCTTACACCCAAAATAATGACACAGAAACTATATTCATTTAAACACTGCCTGGCCCATTAGTTCTAACCTCTTATTGGCTAACTCACATCTTGATTCAACATTTCTAACAATCTGTATGTCACCACGAGGTTGTGGCTTACCGGGAAAAATTCAGCATGTCTGACCTGGCAGCTCCATGGCGGCTCTCTCTCTGCCCTTCTTCCCAGCATTTAGTTCTGTCTATTCCGCCTACCTAAGTGCTACCCTATCAAAAGGCCAAGGTAGTTTCTTTATTCAACCAATGAAAGCAACACATAGACAGAAGAACCTCCTATACCATATTGGTGTGTGTATATATACATATATATACATATATATATATGTGTGTGTATGATGTATGTATAAATGGGCATATGTGTATATTGGTATGTGTGCACATGTATATGTGTTGTATAGTGGGTGCATATGTGTGTATGAATAGGTATATAGGTATATTGGTGTGCATGTGTGCTTGTGTATGTGTGTGTATGGTGTGTATATATGTGTGTATGCATATGTATGGGTATATGTGTATATTGGGTGTGTGCACATGTATTTGTGTGTATGGTGTGTGTGTAAGTATGTGGATGTGAATTTATGGGTGTGTGTATATGTGTGTGTCTGTGTGCAGGCCAGGCATCATTGCCAGAAGTTGACCTGGAATTCAGCAATTTGGCTAGACTGACTGGCCAGCAAGCCCCAGGGACCCTCCAGTGCTGGAATGACAAGTATGTGTCACCACCACACCCAACTTCTTATGTGGGTTCTGAAGAGTGAACTCAGCTTCTCCTGCATGGGTTTTAAGTACTTTTCTAAATGAACCAACCTCCCCAGTCCCCCAAACGCTGCTTTCTTGTTCATTCATGCTTTGGTGGATTACCGCTGTAGGTCTGCAGCTGTGATGGTTAATCTTGATTGCCAATTTGACTGGATTAAGAGATACCTAGGTGATGAGGTTGGGCATGGCTGTGAAGATGCTTCCAGGGGCAATTGGCTCACAAAGGCTCTGACTGATTTTTGGATCGATCCCTTGGTGGAGTCATAATACAAAGGCATTTTTAAAGGATGTTGAAAAGTGGAAGGTGGGAGGTAGTTGGAAGAAGCGGGTCACTGGAGAGCTTTTGGAGCCGCGTCTAGCCCTAGCGTCTTCCTGTCCCCCTTTCTCTCTGCGTCCCACCTGCCATTCTGTGAGCTGACCTGCTCTGCCATGATGGGCAACACTGTGACTGCGAGCTCAAACAAATCCTTCCTCCCTTAAACAGTTTCTGCCAGGCATTTGGTCACAGTGACTCTAACAAATACAAGGCTTCTGTTCTACGCACCTTGTTATTCTGGAAATCCTGATGACGGAGCAACCGCCACCCAGGGAGAGGTTCAGCTCCTCACAGAAGAAGAGCAGATTGTGCGAGTGGAGCCCTGCAGCCACCTTCTGCAGTTCTGTTTGGAAGTAGGGTAATGAACCTTGCGCAGGTCCATGGCAATGGACTTGCAGGTAGGTCCCTTACTGGAAAGAGATAGTATGGAGTCCTGACCACCACATCTATTTTCCCAGCGAATCTAGGCAATCGGGAGACATGGTGCCATTTCACAAAAGGAAAGTTCGACGTATTTACTCAGCTTGGAGTATAGAAGTCCCAGGGGAAGACATGTTTGAAAGCTTTTTGGAGGAAGATTGATGAAATATAACCCGTGCAAAGCACAAAGCAGTATTTGGCTCAAGATAAATTCATATAAATATCGGCTGCTGCACATGACAATAGGTCTCCTTAAGGTGGAGTGTGCCGCTTACTTATCACAGGGAATTGAGTGGCAGCTGTCAATGGGTGAAACATTAGATGAAATAGTGTGTGTGCATGTGTGGGCCACATTTTCCATTATGGACATCCAGGTTGACTCCGTGTCTTGGTTGTTATTGCCACTGCCACATGGCATATCATGAGTATATAGATATCTCTCTACCAACTTTCTATGCGGTTGGCAGGAGAATAAGCTAACATGGAATTTTCAGAGTAAATATGGAAACCTGTCAAAAACCACAAAAGAGTCAGATAGTGTGCTTTGAGTCACTAAGTCTGTTTTTGGTGAATTTGACTTAAGGATGCAGTCAGAAACAGAGACAATGACCAATGTCTAAGGATGTATTGGAGTCATTCACCACCCAATCATGTCATTCACATGTCAGCAATGGGGAAATGCTTATGATATTATGTCAGGACGTAAAAAAAAACAAACAAACTGTATACCATTTGATCTCAGGTATGGCCAAAAATGGAAACAAAGCAATTGGAAAGAAATGCATTGGGCAGTAGTAATGGTTAACACTGGGCTGGGGGCGTGGCTTAGTTCCTAGCATGTGTAGAGCCCTGGATTAGATTCCCAGCACTTTATAAACATGGCATGTGGCACATCCCTGTCATCCCAGTGCTCCAGAGGTAAACAAAGGCAGGTGGATCAGGAATTTAAAGCCATTCTTGGCTATATACTAAGTTCAAGGCCAGCCCTGACTACATGAGACCCTGTCTTAAAAAACAAAGCTGATTTTGAAGTCGATATAGTAGTGCATATCTGTAACTTAAGTTCTTGGGAGGGTGAGGCAGGAAATTTATGAGTATAAGGCCAGCCTGAGCTACATAGCAAGACCCTACCTCAACCTCTACCCTCAAAAAGTAATAAAGTTGGGTAGATCTGATCATGAGTCTATGGGATTTTACTTATTTCCTCTCTATGCTTTTTGTATTTTGGCATTTTTATAATGATCATTTCTAATATATTTCGTATTGTCTTTATTTTGGTTTTAAGGTCTTTTTGAAGTTTGTTTTTATTTTATGTGCGTGGATTTTTTTTTTGTCTGCACATGTTTTCAGGGTCCACAGAGGCCAAAAGAAGACATCAGATCTCCCAGGAACTGGTGTTATAGACGGTTGTGAACCACCATGCTGGGAACCGAACCCAGGTTTCTAGAAAAGCATCCAGTGCTCTTAACTGCTGAACCATATTTCCTGCCTCTGATTTTAAGTTTTTAAAGGTAATACATTCTTGTGAGACAAAAATCAAAACCTATTTTATCTCTTATTCATCTATTCATCCATCCATCTATCCATACATTCATCTATCCACTTATCCATCCATCCATCCACACATCCATCCATCCGTCCGTCCGTCCGTCCGTCTGTCCGTCCGTCCTTCTGTCCATCCATCCATCCATCCATATGTTGCTTATTTCATTTTCCTGGAAATAGTTTCTATTATCAGCTTTATGGGTATACTAAAATGTTCTACACATCACTAAGTGAAAAATCCAATATGTTGTAGTTTGAGTTGAAATGTTCCCACGGGCTTATGTGTATGAACACTTGATTTCTAGTTTGCTGGTGTTTTTTTTGGGGGGGGGATATGTGGAACTTTGAAGAGATAGAACATTGCTGGAGGGAGGGGGTCGCTGAGAGAGGGCCTTAAAGCTTTATGGCCTGGCTTTACTTCTTCTCCAATGCCTACTTCCTGAGTGTGGACGTAGTACGGCCAGCCTGCCTCCTGATGTCAAGGCCATGACTTTCCTGACTGCGGTTGTGTCTTTCCTACCACCAGAACCGCAGACCAGAATAAACCCTTCGGTCCTCCAGTTGTTTTGTCAGGGGTGCTTTATTGCAGCTGTGAGAAATAAACAAAGGCATCATACAGAGGTGAGCTGCTTAACATGGCTGCTGAGAACCAAGCTTGGGTCTCTTCAAGATTAGCACACGCTCTTAACCGCTGAGCCGTCTCCCAGCCCCATGTTTCTCTATTATTATTTTTCTCTCTTGATGTAGCAATATATTTCAGTAACGAGGTCACATTGACACATAAAGAGGCACCTAAAGTTTAATAAATGTTCCATTCGGGGGGGGGCTATCATGATTCATTTAAATGAATCCCTAATCTATTTTTAATCTTTCTTTTAGCGAAACAGTGAAGAATGACACTGAATATATGTCATCTCAAACATGTGTGACTTTTGTAATCAGTGGCAAGCGATTGCAACTGCCAACAGGAACTTAAGAAGTGGTTTGTCAACTAGGTAAACTTTTGGCACCTGAGCTCAGTTTGACAGATGTGCAGTTGGTTTATACAAGGGCTAGAATGGAAAAGACAGACAAGACAGAAGGATTTGCCTTCATGCAGGAGGTATGCAAGACAAGAGCTAGAAGTGACGTTAGCTAGGCTTAGTTCTCAAGTAGCAGTTAATCTGTTTCAGGAATCTTGTGTAACTTGTGAAACATCACATTCACCAGGCCTTCCACTGGTCTATGGAGGTTAGAGACCCATAGAGACCGCTGATGGTCCTCCAAGACATTTCTGCAAACTTGACCTCATTTGACTGTTGTGGTTATGCTGTGGAACAGGGGAGGGCATTTAATAGCTCCATTTCAGGGTAATTAGCAGATACTCAGCTCTCTACCTGGCTGTCATCCCAGAAGAGGCCAATGCCAGCTCCAGTTTCAGACTCCCCTGCCCCTCCCTAGTACTAGGGTTTAAACCTAGGGTCTCCAACCTGTGCCAGAACTCTACTACCAAGCCACACCCCTGCCCCTCACTGGGAGATTCTAGGCAGCGGCTCTACCACTAGCCACACCCCAGCCCCTCACTGGGGGATTCTAGGCAGGGTCTCTACCACTGAGCCACGCCCCAGCCCCTCACTGGCGGGTCCTCTACTGCTGAGTCATGTTTCCTAGCCTTCCCACCATCAGGCTCTAGGCAAACGTTCTATTGCTGAGTCACAGCACTCAATATTGGATTCTAGGCATTTGCGCTACCACTGGACTACACACTCAACATTCTATTTCTTTTGAGACAGAAATCTCACTATGCTGCTCAGGTTGGCCTTGAGCTCACTCTTAGTGCAGGAAGGCCTTGAACTCATCATCTTCCTGCCTCAACCTCTGAAGAAGCCGAGATTTCAGGTCTCTGCCACCAGACACAGCGTCTTTCTCCTTTTTTCAGACCACGCTGTGTGTCACAACTTTAGCCTTCTCAACTTCTTTTTTGTGACAACCCTTTATATCCAGACAACTCACTTACTTGCTGGGGCAGTATTTTATCTCCAGCTTCTCCTGGAGACTTTGCTGAGATGTCACATAGCTTAAACCTAGACCTTGTAAGTTTGATTTCTTCATTGAGATTTTTTATGGCCCTGGTGGGCTATTTTCAACTAAAAATATTGTGGCTATTCTCATTGGCATTGAACTTTGGGGCCTCTGTCTCTAATTTGTCTCCACGCTGGAGCCGATCCAGAACTGTTTTCTGAGGGAAATCTTGGCTCCATGTGAGGTTCACCTCACGCTCAGATCCAGGCTGCACTCCTTAATTTATAGATGAGGATGTCAAACATGCTGTGTGCCTTGCTGGCTGTTAAAGTGCAGAGATCAGCTCTTAATCAGCAGTCTGCAGGAACTGTCCACTAGGTTTCTGTTGGAGGGCAGCGGCCTTCAAGTCCTTGCTGCTAATGAATTAATTATATGTTGTGAGACAGGGCCTTACTATGTAGCCCAGACTGACCTGGTACTCACTACATAGCTCAGGCTGCCTCATGATGCTCCTGCCTCAGGTTCCTGAACATCAATAGTACAGGCATGAGCCATCAAGCTCAGACTGCTGCTTAATTCTTTAACTTTTTAAAATCACAATTTGTTTATATACTTACTTTTTCTTGCTTCTGTAGATTTATTTACATTTATCCATTGGTTGATTTTTCTGTTTTTTTCCCATTTTTTTGAGAATTTCATACATGAGTACTGTGTTTACATCCTTTTCGCCCCTACCCCTTTCTCCTTCAACTTCTCCTGTGTCCCTGAAACTCCCTCTTGACCTTCAGGAGTCAATGCTCTTCTTCTACCGCGTGGGTCCTAACACTCAAACTCACATTGTCAGGACTGGTGAAGTGTCTTTACCCACGAAGACACCTTGTCATTCCTTTGCTTCATCCTTTACCAACACCCAGAAAATCTTCTCATTTTTTTGAAAAAAAAAAAAAAAAACTGTGATTATTTGTACATCTGATATTCCAACTCAGCTACAATGTCTCTATTTGTAATTTGGGATTAAATCTTTTGTACTCACTATTATTATTATTATTATTATTATTATTGTTTTGTTTTTCGAGACAGAGTTTCTCTGTGGCTTTGGAGCCTGTCCTGGAACTACCTCTTGTAGACCAGGCTGGCCTCGAACTCACAGAGATCCGTCTGCCTCTGCCTTCCGAGTGCTGGGATTAAAGGCATGTGCCACCACCGCCTGTACTCATTATTTAAGTTGACCAATTGATAGCAAGTACCAGGTTCCAGGCTATGTATTGGGAATGTGGACATAAACAAGGCAAAGTGTCTACACTTATGGAGGTTAGGTAAGTAAACATGTAGTATGTCAGATCATTGTAAATTCTATAGGTGTAATGGGCCACACCTGAATTATCAGCACGAGAGAGAGAGAGAGAGAGAGAGAGAGAGAGAGAGAGAGAGAGAGAGAGAGAGAGAGAGAGAGAGAGAGAGAGAGAGAGAGAGAAAGGGAGGGAGGGAGGGAGGGAAGGAGGGAGGCAGGTAGGCAGGAGGGTCAAGAGTTCAAGGTTATCTTCAAGGGCTTTGGAGACAGAGGCAGGCAAGTCTTTTGAGTTCAAGGCCAGATTGGTCTATAGAGCAAGTTTCAAGTCATCCAGGGTTACCCTGTCTCAAAACAGAAACAAAAAGAAACCAACAAACAACAACCAAAAAAGGATCCAATAAAATAAATAAATAATAAGTAAATAAGCTAAAATCAATCAATCAATACAAATAAAAATGTTAAATGCTATTGAGGACTGAAGAGATGTTTGTTTCATCTGTTAAAATGTTTGCAGGGCAAGTATGGCAATCTGAGCTATATGGGTCCCCAGTACCCACATGAGAGTCAAGCAAGGAAGTATATACTGTAATGCCAGTGTTGAGCAAGAGGTGACAGAAGGGTTTCTGGGGCTTATTTATCAGTCAGTCTAGCTCAATCAGTGAGTTCCAGGTTGAGTGGGAAACCCTGCTTCTATAGATAAGGTAAAGGGCAATTGAAAAAGACACCTGACATTTGTATCTGGCTTCCACAAACACATGTGCATCTATACACACACAAATAAAAAATAAAAAATGCTACACAGAAAACTGAGTTGTTATAAAATCAAAGATACATATGTGCATGTGTGTACTTACATCAATTTACATGCCCCTCCCCCCCTTTTTTTGAGACAAGGTTTCTCTGTAGCTTTGGTGCCTGTCCTGGAACTCGCTCTGTAGACCAGGCTGGCCTTGAACTCACAGAGATCTGCCTGCCTCTGCCTCCTGAGTGCTGGGGTTAAAGGTGTGCGCTACCACTGCCTGGACCACATGCTTATTTTCTATATTGATTTGAAGTAACTTCATAATCATAACGCTTGAACAATATCTTGAAAGCAGTGAGGGTGTAAGTCACTTAGACACTGGAGGTAAAGAGGCTATGAAGCTACCTGCCATTATGTGAGGCTCTGTGATAAAGCGATACCAAGGCCATACGACTTAACTGAGCTCACTTTAGGGAATAAAGATGAGACCACCATAGCTAGAATACAGCCAGTTGTGGGAAAATTGAAAGAGACTATTAGGGTGCAGGGAAGGGCAATGGGATTGGGGGACAAGTAGTGAGCCACCTGCGACTTGTAGGTTCGTTTATGAGAAAGAATTCTCCAGAGAAGCACACCAATAGCAACAGCACACAAACACATGAACAGGTGTGTGTGCATGTGTGTGTGTATGCATCTGCATGAGCACATGCACACACACACACACAAATAAACACATGGAGGCATACACACACATATACAGAGGCATACTCACAAATAACCATGCATACACACATACATTCACATTCACGCAAGCATGCATATACACACAGAAGCATGCACACATAGAAATATACACACACATAATCATGCACACACACACACACACAACCTAGACCATGTTCGTGTGATTATGAAAGCCTCAGAGCTGTACTTGGTAAGCAGGAGACTCAGGAGAGCTGATGTGTGTGGCTTCGTTCTAAAAGTGGCAGACTCAAGACCTCCCAGAGAACCAGTGTTTGCAACTCAAGGTGGAAGGAAAGAAAAGATTAATGCCCCAGTTTATGTAACTTGGCAGGAGGAATCCTTTATTACCCAGACCTTTTCGTCCCATTTAGTTGGAGGAGACCCACCACATCCGTTAGCCAGCTTTTTGTCACTGTGATAAACACCTGATGGAACCATTTTAAAGGAGTAAGGATTTATTTTGGTTCATGGTTTTATGGGGCTCAGTGTAAGGTGACGCATTCCCATTGCTTTTGGCCTGAGGTGACACAAAGAGTCACAGCAGTGAGCATGTGTGGTGGACTCAAGCAAGCTCTTCACCTCATGACAATCAGGAAGTAGAGCGAGGCAGACATAGAAGGCCTAGAGAAGCAGCCTGCCCCAGTAACCCACTTCCTCCAACCAGACCCTACATTCATTAGCCCCGCCCCCAGGAGTTCATTTAATTATGAACTCATTAGTGGAGTCCATTGGTGAAGTCAGAACCTTCATGAGCCTATGGCTTCCCAAAGCCCTGTCTGTTGGTTGGGGTTGGAATCGAGTGTTTACAGGTTCTTGGTCTCTTATCCAAAGAACTGGAAGGAAGGGCTCATTCAGATTTACAAAAGAAGGGGTAACCTTACCCACAGCAGGAGATAGTACAGATTTTAGAGAGATGCACTGTCAAGGTTGCCAGTGGTCACAGGACTGAGAATGCTCAAGGGCCTTTGTTTGGGGCTTTGTGTTTCTAGAGGAGGAGGAGGAGTTGGTTCCTGAGGGGCATAGTTTGAGTGGGTCTCTATTTTAATTAAGTTGTATAATCATTCTCCTACTGCACGTATAGCTTCCTATAATATATTTGATTTTAACCACACACACACACACACACACACACACACAAGATTATGCATAGCATAAGATGCTAAATAGGAGACCCTCCCTAAAAGTCTCCTTGAAGGATTCGATTTGCATTTCTATGTGCGAACCTCAAACTGGTTCAGGCCTGATCAACCCTTCTGCTTATTACCTAGGTATGTCGAGAATATACTTGAATAGAAACTAACTAAATTTGGTTGTTACTAAAGGCAGGGGAACTTGAGTGTAAGTTACTAATAAGTAAGTTTCAGAAATGGAAGTAGTGTTTCCCAATGCAGGGGTTCTGAGGTTCCTAGGCCCAATGTTTGGAGAGGGGCATTTGTGCAAAGCATGATGTGTAGGTTTCTCTCTCTCTCTCTCTCTCTCTCTCTCTCTCTCTCTCTCTGTCTGTCTCTCTCTCTCTCCCTCCCTCTGTGTGCGTGCATGTGTGTGTGTGTGTGTGTGTGTGTGTGTAAAACAAAAACCAAATAGGATTCCAGGATAAATTATCTCCCAAGTTTGCCTGACTCAGTCTCGCCTCTGAACACTGCATTGGGGACTGAGTCTCGAACACATGAGCCTTTGGGCATCTCAAAGGGCATTCTCTTTACATAGACTACTGATTCAAAAGGTTAATTAAGTCCAGAAACACCTTCATAGATAGATCACCAGAATAATATGTGAGTGAATGTCTGTGCTTCCTATGACTTTGGTCATGTTCCCACAAAAAATAAACCACCTCGGTGAACAATAGTTAATCAAAGCTTCACTTGGAGAGAGGTAGGGAACCATGGAAGAACTGAGGACAAGGGGAATTTAACTGATATGTTATAGGGGAATCTAAGCCCTGTGCTGTCGGTGGCAGAGCCAGAGGGGCTACTTAAACCTGTCAGAGCCCAAGTGTCAGAGCCAAGGAATCCCAGATGCTGGACACGGTGCTTCAGGATTTGATGTTTTCTGCTGGCTTTATAGCTTGCTGTAGTCTGATCTTTTTTGCTTTTCTTCTGTTCCTTCAGTTTGGAATGTGAAGGGGCCCTCTGTACCACCGCATATTGGAAGTATGTGGCTTGTTTTTGATTTTAAAGAGGTTTATTGGTTCAGAGATTGTCTTGAGTCTCAGAAGAGATTTTAGATCTTATGCTTTTGAACAGCGTTGGGACAGCCAAAGACTTTGGGGACTTTTAGAGAGAGACTAAGTACATTTTGTGTTTTGAGATATAAATGAGACTTTGGGCGCCAGGGGTGGGATGTTATGATTTAAAGTAATGTGCTTGGGTGTCAAGTTGACATGTGGTGAAATTGTGGTGGTTCATATTGACTGTCAGCTTGACAAAATCTAGAACCACACAGAAGACAAACCTCTGTGCGGTTGGAGCACGGTTGGAAGAATGACGCATGGGGAACCATGCCTTGGGGACCGTGAGAGAGGCTCTCGGAAAAAAGGCAGAGGGCCTTTTCCATCAAGGGCATTTTGTTCCCGGGATTGTTCTTGGATATGATTTCATGTCTCCTGTGACATACATTTAATTTATAAAATATGTCCATTCTTGTTGGACGTCTGAACATAGCTACAGAACCCCAACCTGGTCAGTGCACCCTGAATCTGGATATGGCCTTCTCCCTTGCTCTCGTACTTTTCCAGACCTAAACTATAGTACACGCTAGCCGATTGTGTTAAAATTGGTCTGTCCTGAGAAACTTGTGGGAAAGGGCGGCTTGTCAATACTTAGTATGTGCTTACTGGTGTTTGTTTACGTGTTTTTCTGAACTCAAACAGCTTCCTTGATCATTGGCTTTCTTGTTGTTCCGTGCGTATAAGCTCACTGAAGCTGGAGTAAGGTTGTCTGGAGCACTAGACTCTAGTCAGCTCCATTCCTCCGGGTCCTCAGATCCAGCAGATCTGTACAGACTGGCTGAAAAGTCCACATGTGCCTGTCTGCGAAGGAGTTTACACACTGGGTGAACCGAGATGGGAAGACCTATCCTAAATGTGAGCAGCATCACTTAATGGGCTGGGATGCTGGGCCGAATTAAACTGAGCACAGCATTCATCTATGTCTCTGCTTCTTGCCTACAGGTACCACGTGATCAGGTGCCTCATGCCCCTATCACCATTACTTCCTCACTATGATGTACTGTATCATCAAACCATGAGCCAGAGCAAGTTCTTCCTTCCTTACTGTGTTGAAACTAAATGGTAGGTCTTAGAGTGGAGAGAGGGAGGAACTAAAGACAGGAGATGCATTACCATATAACTGACATAATAACTCAATAACTCAATAAAGAAGGAGGTTGGCTTGGGTTAGAATGCTCCTGGTGAATATGACGGATGGAAAAGGTCTTGGCTCTAGTAAATTATTATTATTATAGTTAAATTTTATTCATTTATTTTACATCCTGACTGCAGTTTTCCCAACCTCTTCTCCTCCCATTCCCTCCCTCCCCCTCATCCATTCCTCCTCTGTTTCTGTTCAGAAAGGGGCAGGCCTCCCGTGGGTGCCAACAAAGCATGGCATATCAAGTTGAGATAGGACTAAGCTCTTTCCTTTGTATTAAGGTTGGGTAAGGCAACCTCATGTGAGGACTAGGCTCCTGGAAGTTGGCGAAAGCTTTAGAACCTGACTTCCAACCACTAGGAGCTGTACAAGCTGATCAAGCTGCGCAACTGTCACACATATGTACAGGGCTTGGTAGGTCCTGTGAACCAAGGTTAGTTGTCTCTGTGGGTTCCCTTGTGATGACCTTGACCCCCTGACTTGTATAATCCTTCCTCCCTGTCTTCAACAGGATTCCTTGAGTTTGGCTCAGTGCTTGGACATGGGTCACTGCATTTATTTCTATCAGTCACTGGATGAAGGCTCTCTGATGACAAATGGGGTAGTTGGTTCTAGGTGCTTTTTTTTGAGACAGGATTTCTCTGTGAAATAGTCCTGGCTGTCCTGGAACTCACTTTGTAGGCCAGGCTGTCATTGAACTCATAGAGATCCTCCTGCCTCTGTCCCCCCTCTGCTGGGATTAAAGGTGTGCGCCACCACCACCTGGCTTTAGGTGCATTTTTAATGTAGATGCTGAGTTCACTTGGGACCTCGAGTCTTCGTTCAAGAAGCCTTGCTCGTGATTTTGTGAAGCTGACCCTGAGCTCAGACAGCAAATGTACGTTTTGTCTCCTGCATCTGTTGGTGCTTTGTTAATCTTGGTGTGCTGATAAAGTTCCTCCCCTTGGGGAGATGTGAATGTCTATTCCTTTCCTTCAAGAATGGCATCTGAGGGGCTTGGGTGGCAGACTAGAATGAGTCTTTGGTTTGGTTAATGAGGACTCAATAGTCAACCATCTTGAAAGACTGAGTGCAGAGCTTTATTGAGATAAGAAGGCATGCCTGTGATCAGGTAAAAGCGACAAGAACCCTAGGGAATGGAAGACACAGGGAAATACTTCACAAGAGACCTGTGATTTCTCTTGCCCTAATCCTCTTACAGCAGAGTATAGAAGGGCATTAGCTGGGCTGAAACTCCTGCTCCGGGGGCTGTGGAGTCAGGAAAATGCTTGCCACACAAACACAAGGATCCAGCATCAACCCCCTGCACCCACATAAAGTGCCAGGTGCAGTGGTAAATGCTTGTAATGCCAACCCTGGGGAGTGGAGACAGGTGGGTCCCTAGGACGGGCTGGCCTAATTATTGAACTGTAGACCAGTGAGAGGACCTGTCTCAAAAATGAGGGCGGATGGCTCCCGAAGAATGACACCTGAACTTGATTTCCAGATCAACACACACGTACATATGTGCATGTGCCCCTGCACACGCGTGTGCAAATTCACACACACACACACACACATGTAAAATGAATTTTAAAAATTAAGTCCTATTCACTTCTCTGTGATGCTATTTGATGCTCGGCCAATAGGATACCTCCTCCTTGGAACTTCAAAGGAAGTCCTGCCAAGGTTGCAAGATGAGCAGTGCTCAGTGCTGGAAGAATGCTCCGACTTCGTCCTTTCCGCAGTTGGAGGGAAGACTCAGCAGGCAGCCGTGGTTCTCAGATGACAGACGGATGGACCTGATGTGGCCCAGATTTTAACGGAGCATCCTTAATAAGCGGCCAGCTGCCCCGTCTTGTCTCACCGTCCCTCTTCCATTGCTTGCCCTACCCTTCTTTCTCTACAACAGTCTGATCTGCAGTCAGAACAGCATCCACGCCCTGTCTATTGGATTTAGAAAGGACACAGAGCAGCCACCATGTCTGGTATAAGGTCACCTGTGGACACAGAGGCCCAGCAAGAAGACGAAGTCAAGCCGGGCGGTGGTGGTGCACGCCTTTAATCCCAGCACTCGGGAGGCAGAGGCAGGCGGATCTCTGTGAGTTCGAGGCCAGCCTGGTCTACAAGAGCTAGTTCCAGGACAGGCTCCAAAGCCACAGAGAAACCCTGTCTCGAAAAACCAAAAAAAAAAATAAATAAATAAATAATAAAAAAAATAAAAAAATAAAAAAAAAGAAGACGAAGTCATACAGAGCTCCTGGCATGGTCAGGAATGGTCTCATTAACACTTAGTAGTGTCAGTGTAGTAAAGGCACACCATAAGAATAATGTTTTGGGGGCCTGAGAGATGGCTCAGTAGGTTAAGGTACCTGCTGCCAAGCCCAAGGACCTGAGTTCAATCCTCAGGACACACATATGGCGAAAGGAGAGAACCAACTCCCACAAGTTGCCTTCTAACTTCCACATGCTTGGACACACACACACACACACACACACACACACACACTAAAATGTTAAAAAGAACAGCTTTTTGTTTATTTAAAAATTTTGTGTGTATGTGTGTGTGTTTGTGCTTATATGTTTATGTGCTCAAGACTGACATAAATTATCTTCCTTGCTCACTCTCCACTTAATTTACCGAGTCAAGGTCTCTCAACGAACCCAGAGAGACCTTTGGCTAGTCTAGCCACCCAGCTTGCCTGAGGGATCACTCGTCTCTACCTCCTGAGCACTGGGATTGCAGGATTCCTTCACGCTCAGCATTTCTGTTGGTGCTGAGGTTCTGAAATCTGCTCTTCATGCCTGAACTGCAAATGCGTCACCCACAGCCCCAAGAATAGCTTTTATGCAACCATTTATTCAATAAGCCTGTCAGATGATACCCTTTCCTATTTGGATTGTAGTAGAGACTAGGAATACAAAGATAGGCATCCAACCCTGTGCTTGTAGGAACTGGTAACATGGGGCAAGACACCCATCTGCAATAGGCATTGTGTCTCCATGGTAGTGGGAAGGAGTCTGAGTAGATGATAGTTGTTATTATTACAACTGCCACGGCTACATTTGTTCTGTTTTCTCTGCCCCAGGCCCCAGGATGTGCAATGTTCGTAGTGTCTTCAATGGATTAGATACAAGAATAGCAACTGTCTCTGTTTCCGGTTTCTCTCTTCCCTATTTTAGAGTGCCCTTCCCCATAACATCTTAAATGGAATCCAGATTTAAAACAGAACGTTTTTGCACAAAGCAGAAATGGAAGTTCAGCTTCTTCTCATTCCAGCCATTTGGGCTTCCAGTATTGCCTGACATGTTTCTACCCCGAATGATACCCGAAGTCACTGGTAGAAAGTGTATTCATCTCCCAACATTTGCTCTAAAAATCATCACCATCCTATATTTAGTGACTTAAATTTATTCACCTAAAGGGATGATAATTCACTTTCTTGTTTTTCCTAGTGTTTGGAGTTTGCTTGCACAGGTTGACTTGTGACCCCTTCTCTGTATCATCGCCAATGTCTTGCTTCCAACCTATGTTTGCTTCTCCTCTTTAGTAGCTAAATAAACCCATCACTTTCTATTCAGGAAATCTGGGATTAAATTAGACCCACATAGGTATTCCAATGTAAAAATTATTAATTCCACTTTTACTTTCGTTTTTAAAGACTGTGTGTGTGTGTGTGTGTGTGTGTGTGTGTGTGTGTGAGGTGCCCATGGAAGCCAGAAGTGGGCATCAGATCCCCTGGAGTTGGAGTTACTTGCTGTTATGAAACACCTGATGTGAGTCCAGGAACCCAAATTCAGATCCTCTGCCTGTGTACTATTCTAATTGGTGAGTCGCCTCTCCGTCCCGACCAATCACATGATAGAGCCTCTTTTGGCACAAATATATTCAGCCCCTACAGGGAGTGTGTAAAGTCTCCCCAGATTTGTTGGAGGAACTGAGCTCATGGAGTGACAGCAGCACTTTCTATGTAGGGCCTGCAAGATGGCTCAGAGGGTAAAGTGCTTGCTGGGTGAACTTTGTGACCTGAGTTTTTATCCCCAGCTCCCACATGGTGGACAAAGAGAACCGACTTCTATAAGCTGTCCTCTACCCTCCACATTTTGTGGCATGTGTGACCCCTACCCAAATGAAGAAAAAGTAAAATGCAAAAATAATTTATATTGGTATGGATGAATCTTTTCAAAGTTGCTTTCCCAATCTCCTTTCTTTATCAACTGTCCTAATAGCACAGTGTAGTGGACTGGGAAGTGGCAATTACCCGGATCTCAGCTTGCTGAGGTGTGATGCCAGTTCCATTATAAAGACATCAATGCTCCTCCAGCAGCCCAAGCTATGAGTGTCTTTGGTCATCGCCACCATGTCAATAACAATTATTTCCCCTTCATGGTTAGCTCTACTCAGCTGGGTCTAAACGATATCAAAACAGCCAGTCGATTTCATCAATGCACTCAGTCTGTCAATTTAGTAGAAAAAAAATCAATTAAATTAGTGGCTCAAGCAAATTGACAGGTTGTCTAACCAACTCGGTCACCTCTGAGAAGACTCTAGGATGTTGTAGAGATGGATCTCACCATCCTAAAGATGGTTGCTCTGAGGGAACACTCTATTTGTATGGTGATCAAAATAAAACTCAGGCTGGCTTGGCACAGAGGGCGAAGGCCCTCGCTGGTAGGCCTGACAACTTGAGTTTCATCCAGTTCCCAGGTGAAAGGAGAGAATTGACCCTTTCAAGCTGTCCTATGACTTTCACACACACGCGCACACACACACACACACACACACACACACACACACACACGTGCATGCTGTGAATGTGCATGTGCACACAACTAAGTAAATACATGTAATAAAATCCTTGACAACTCACTCACTCTGTCTTAGAGAAGCCCACACCCATGTTCTGGGCATGTCTTGGTTTCTTCTGGAGTACTCGTATTTCCCCTAACCCTTTAATGCTTTAAATTAGTCTTACTATGTATTTTAGGGCTGGGGAATTTACTCAGTGGTTTAGCACTTGCTGAGAGACAGAGTGAGAACCCGACTTTGGATCTACAGAGCCCATATAAATGCTGGGTGGGTATGGTGACCCACTGTGATTGCAGCCTCAGAAGATGAACATTGGGTCCCCAGAGTAAGCTAGCTAGAGAGATTAGTCATACTGGTTAGCTTTGAATTTGACTGAGAGACCCTGACTTGATTAATATGGTGGGTAAGCATTCAACGATGATTCCCAAGACGAGCCAAAGACCTTCACATACACGTGCCAATGCACTTCCATGCATGTGCACCATACAAGCAAACATGTACATACACACGCACACTACACACACATGAAAATAGAAAGAGAAACTATGTATTTTAATAGGTTTCAATTCTGCTTCCTAAAAATAATCCCTTCCCCTCTGAATTTTCAGAGCCTACAGCTATTTTAAACAATTTCTATACTATAATGGTATATTTTTTGTTGGGCCAACATCCTGAGGTGGTAGGGACAGCTGAGGAAGTGAAACAGGAAACTAAACAAGAAGTTTGGAGAGTCATAACAATGGCAATAGTCATACCTCCTAAAATGTGCTCATATCTGATTTAAACACTAACATGTACTACCTCATTTAACCAATAAGTCTAAGAGGCAACAACTGTTTTAAATATTTATTTATTTTAAAAGAGCATGGTGTACATGCATGGGGGTATGTGCAGGCGCGTGCCCTCAGCGTTCAGCCCCTGGAGCTGGAGTTAGAGGCAGTTGTGAGCCACCTGACAGTGTTAGGAACTGAACTTGGGTCCTCCTTAAGAACAGCCTCTCTTAACCTCTGACCCATCTTTCCAGCTCCCAAGGTAGAACAATTAATATTCAGATTTAAGAGGAAAAAGCTAAGGATAGAACTGGGGTTCTAATTTATTCTTTTAATAATTGGATTTCTTCATCAAAAATTCTCCACCTTGGACTGGGGACATGGTTTAGCTGGTGAAGTGCTAGTCACACAAGCATGAGGACCTGAGCTCTAGCCCCAGAATTCATGTGAAAACAGGCCAACAAAGCCAACTAGATGTAGTTGTAGGCTCTTGTGATCTCAGTATGGGGGGAGACTCAGCTACGTGAATCCCTGGGATTGTCATCTAGCCAGTCTAGCCCGCTTGGTGGGTTTCAGGCCAGAGAGAGGCCTTGTCTCAAAAAACAAGGTGGACAGATCCCGAGAAACCACAGCTGAGGTTGTCCTCTGGCTTCAACATACAGACAGCCACACAGTCTCTTTCTCTCCCTCTCTCTCCCCCCTTCTCTTTCTCATTCTCTTTCTCTCTCTGCCCCCCTCTCTGTCTCCTCTCTCTGCCTCTCTCTCTTTTTCTCTCTCACACACGCACAGGCACACATGCATATGCACACACAGAGCCACACACATCACAGCCAGACATGCACATACACAAAGCCACACAGGCAGCCAGACATATAAACACACAGAGCCACACATACACACATATACACTCACACTCATGCAGGCACACCCCACCATCACTACCACCACACACAAAAAAGATCTTAACCTCAAGTGGACATTAGACTTATTACAGAATCTCTGTGTTACTTTTGCCCTTCTCCATGCTGTGAATGGGCATGTGGAAGGTACCCCTTAGAGGGAGGAATTCTCCTTGGTTTCATGGAGCAATTCTCCATGAGGTTTCAGAGAATTGCTGGGCACCAGGCACTTGAGCTGCTGCTGCTGGCAGCAGTGTGTAGTAGAGGCTCTTTGTCACTTCTTGGTGGACTTTGAGCAGAGACAATGAAAGAGAAAAGAACAAGGAACAGATACAGCCCCCAAGGCCATGCTCCCAATGCTCTGCTTCCTCCGATCAGGCTCTGCCTCCTAGTTTCTGTTACCTTGCAATAATGCTGTCATACTATGAACACTTCAAGAGATTAATTCAACGCCGGGCGGTGATGGTGCACACCTTTAATCCCAGCACTCGGGAGGCAGAGGCAGGCGGATCTCTGAGTTCGAGGCCAGCCTGGTCTACAAGAGCTAGTTCCAGGACAGGCTCTAGAAACTACAGGGAAACCCTGTCTCAAAAAAAAAAAAAAAAAAAAAAAACAAGAAAAGAAAAGAAAAAAAGAGAGATTAATTCATTCATTGACTGTTTCTGGGAGCACCATCATATACCTTCATAGCTGTGTGTCATGGATTTCCTAAGTCTCTTTCAATCTAGTGGAGTTAACAGTGGAAATGCACATTGTTGTCCAAATGTTTTAGCTACTTATCTTGTTGCTGTGACAAAACACTTGACAAAGGCCACTTAGAGGACAAAGGTTACTGTGATTCATGGTCTGAGGGTATTGTCTACCTTAGTGGAGAAAGCAAGGCGGCAGGAGCGTGAGGCAGCGGGCCGTCCCTCCCTTTTTTTTCAGTCCTTGATGGTGGTGCCCACATTTAGGATAGGGCTTTCGGCCTGCATTCATCTACTCTAGAAAGCCTGTCACAGACATACCCAGAGGTTTTTATCCTGAGTAAGTCTAGATCCTGTCATGTTGAAAATCAGTATCAACCATCATACCCAGAAATAAGGAAAGTAGCAGAAGGCTCATTTATAAGAGTGAATATCCAGATCAATTTAGAGAGGGGTCCAGTATATCACACCTTTGCCAGTCTCATTCTGAGGATTCCTGGAGGCAGGATAGCCATTTTCAAACTGAGGTGGAGGTAAGAGCAAATGACTGGCTGGTCATTTGCTTTGCTGGTCTTCAGGCTGAACCCCAATGTCTGTCTCTGGGTTTTTATTAATCATGCTACAATGATAGGGCAGTATAAATAAATGAATGAAGAAAAGACATATAATCAGGCCGGGCGGGGATGGCGCACACCTTTAATCCCAGCACTTGGGAAGCAGAGGCAGGTGGATCTCTGTGAGTTAGATGCCAGCCTGGTCTACAAAGCAAGTTCTAGGACAGCCAGAGTTAAGCAGAGAGACTCTGTCTTAAAAAACCATATATTGTCTCAGAGAAGAATCTCCAGGAATGTTTTCATCTTTTAGAGACAATTTCTGAATTAGTCAAACCTGATATCTTATTTTTGTTTCAAACAATTATTTCTTATGAGGAGGAGAAGGAGAGACGAGTAGAACCAGAGGAGGCTGTGAAGTTGGTCCTGTGTTGTTAATTGCTGAGATTAGATGAGGCACTTGAGGACTTTGGAAGATTCATGATGCTTCTCTCTCTCTATATATATATATATCTCACATTCCAGAAATTTCCCACATTAAAACTTCTAAACTTATGGAACAAAACTCTTTGTTAGATTGCCTGGGGGCTCAGTTTTGGTTTTGTTTCTGTTTTTATAATTCCCTAAGTAGTTCTAACATGTGCCCCGATCCCAGAAACTTCTACAAATTCTCCTAACAATCTTTCCTGGGTGGAATTTGAACTTCCACCCTGTTGGAGAGATAAATGACAGTCCTGGGGTAGCGACAGTGTTTTGCTCATGATTGATGGCATCTTGAAATTACTTTGGTTGGAGGGTTGTAAGATGTCCTTTCTTTAGTTATTCTAATTTCCACAGCTGGTTTGAAACTTCAGAAAGTTAATAGCTGTCTTATGTTTGACTTATGTTACCCCCGAGGCCCGGGACAATGCCTGCCAATAAGGAACTGACCCAATTTTGGGAACAGGGTGTAGTTCTGAAGATCTCGCCGTTGTCTTTTCACCAAGAGGATGCAATGAGGATGCAAGAGGATGCAATGAGGATGCAAGAGGATGCAATGAGGATGCAAGAGGATGCAATGAGGATGCAAGAGGATGCCCCCAAGTACTGAAGTCAAGTCCATCTCATGATGCTTTATGCTCTGAGGAAAGAAGGCATATAAATCTCGACACAGAAAGCTGGCAACCACTGTGGGAAAGAGTGGGTGATGAGCCTTCCTCCCTCTGCCTTGCTACTAACTTTCTTGGAGATTTTCATCCAAAGACAGAGGCCACGTTGAATACTATTTCAAATCAACCATGTCATGTTTTAAAAATCGATTGCCAATTTGAGAAGATCTCTCTAAAACCCTTGGAGACAAATCTCTGGGTGTGTCTGGGAGAGATGAACACGGAGTAGGTTCATCGAGATAAGAAGATCAGCTCCACTGTGTGTGGTCTTACTTCATGGGATGTGCATCCTCGCTTGCATACAAAGAAAGAAAGCCAAGCACAGCCATTCATCTGTCCCTGCTTCCTGACTGTGGATGCCATACGACCAGGCCCCTGAAGCTCCCACTTTCAACCCTTCTTGATGGGCTGTAAGGTTGAAGCAAACTTTCCCTCATGAAGTTGCTTTTGTGAAGTATTTTGTCACAGCAATGAGAAACAGCGCTAATACAGAAGTAAGGGGAAGAGAAGGCAAGGACTGCTTACTCTAAAGCTGATGAACTGTGGCGGCGGTCGGAGGAGTTTGGAAATAACCAAAAATAGTCCTTTTTAGAATAAATCAGTTTTAATAAAAGGAGAATAAGGGAACTTACAGAGCCAAGGGTCCAGCGAAGCAGAGGGTAACGCGGGGGGGGCAAAAACAGGGGCGCCCTTCCGGCACCCGGTCCTTTTTAAAGGTACCTTACTCCCCTGGGGCAGCCAAGCCCCTGAACGCAGGGATTGGGCCAGCTGCCCCAACAATGAACTCCCCGGGAGAATGTGAATCTCAGGACTACCCCTTAATCCCATCGATAAAATGCCTTCTGAAGATAGGGCATCCCTTCAGTATGGGAGGAAGTAGGATCTGCCCATCCAGAGACACTGGGTGAGTCTAACCTATAGAGCAGTCTTGCACCTGAGTTTTAAATGTTTCATTTTTCTTGATAATGTTTGAAAGCAAGCCTCGAGTTTTCGCTTTTTAGTGTGCTCTGAAAATTCTGTCTTGGCGAAGAGGAGTGATTCGGAATGGGATGTTGTAGAGGGGTCAAAACATCGCTAAGTCAGGGTCAGGGGCTCCTGTACCAATGTTGAAGCCTAAGGGAAGAGTGTGCTAAATGAAAAGAGAAACCAGCTACAGAGAAGTGGGAGGAAAGCCTCTATCATTTTATTTCTATGTGTCTGTGTGTGCTCTATATGCCTATGTGCTCATGCATGGGGAAATGGGGAGTCCGGGAGAGGGTATCTAATACAGCCGAGGTGGAGTTGTAGACAGTTATGGAAGGCTGGGAACTGAACTCAGGGTCCGACGCAAGAGCAGCAAGCACAATCCATCTTTCTGTTCTGTCCTTTCAATTAAAGACTACTGTGTAGACCAGGCTGGCCTCAAACTCCCAGAGATCTACTTCCTGAGTGCTGGGACTGAAGGTGTGTGCTGCCTGTCACACCTGATTAGTACCAGCTGTTTAATGCTGGTGGAAGGGACTTTTCCACCAAATTCTGTCCTGAGTCGGCAACATGGACTGGGCTGGGAGAGAGCAAGTGCCTTCCGTTTTAGAAATGAGTTGGTTTAAAGAACCTCATGAGCTTCCTAGGACTCAAGTGTGGAAGGACAGTGGTTAGTAGTAGGACTAGGGCCTTCAGGGACCTTCTACCCAGGCTTATGAGCCCAGAGACACACAGTAGCTAGTCTCCACAGACAGAGTAACTCAGCTTCAAGTTCACCTGGGCTGGTTCGCAATGCTATTGGCGGCATAGCTAATCAGCAACAGAAATTTACTTCCCACACTTCTGAAAGCTTGAAGCTGAAGATCAGAGTACTGCCAGGTTGGGGAATCGAGCTGTCTCACTACATCCTCAGCTGGCAAAAGGGATGAAGGAGCTCTCTGGAGTGGCTTTTAAAGGGTCCTTTTCATACAGTTCTGTCCTTGGGACCAAATCATCTCCCAAAGGTCCCACATCCAGATAGCACCATGTTTAGAATCAGGTTTTAACCTATAAATTTTGGAGGAACAGATTCTGTGTTTAGCCAAGCCCTGAGTCCATCTTCCTGTTCCTTCTATGAGAGCCTTCTTTTATAAAACAACCCCATCCATTCACTAAATTATTTAACACACACACATTTTGTGACTATGTATATGCACAGAGCGGGGTTAGAAGGGCGAGGACACAGTTTGAATAAGTCTTTTAACTTCTGGAAGCTTATAGCTTTTTAGATGTCCAAGGGTGCACTGGGGGCACGGGTGAGTGCACAGGTGTCTGCGTGAGTGTGTACGTTAGTTTTCCCCAAGGTTGGTGCAAGGCTTTCATTGAGTGCACCTCCTACAACACAGCTTATGACCCACAGAGAAGGCAGCCGGTTCACAGTGATGAGAATTGACGTTGAAAGGAAAAGAAATGGGTGGAAAGGAGACGAGGGGAGGGAGTGAACTTGGAGGAGTTGAGGGAGGAGGAAATGAAGGCAGGAGAGGGAAGAAGGCAAGCCACTCTGCTCATGCATAGAAGGGAAACCGAAGCTAAGCTGTTGGGCCCCGCCAAGGTGTCAGGGAACAGGCTAAGTAATGTGACCAAAGATGGCGGAGGTGGCAGCTGGAGGTGGGAAAGCCAAGTGGCTTTTTAATAAGGTGCTTCAGAGAGGAGGGAAATGTACTTTTTTTATGGCATCAATTAAAGAACCAAAATGAATGTATCTTTCAATGAATTGCATGTTTACGTTCCTGGAACAGAGATGAGCCAAGACAGCCTGGGGATGCTTCTCCCACGGTTTTCCCACCCACTCCCCACCAAGCTGTGAAAATATATATACCTGCTTCCCTCTCGGAGTCGTTCTGCCGGCTAATTATCTGTAAAGAGTCAAATCATGGACTGAAACTCCAGAGCTTTTTATGGGCACTAGGGGAGTATTAAATGGGGAGATTGGAAGTAAAATTACAGTTCCCCCAATAGATTTTTTTGAGGGGCTGCATAGAACAAAATAAAAAAGCTGCCTTTAATTAAAAAAATGTAAAACAATAAGGGCCCCTATACATAAACAGGATTGTCTTGGGGTCTTGATCCCATATGGAAATATCTATCTATGTCTACTGGGATTCTGGCCTCTGCGGTCTGATCTGTGGGCTTCTGGGAAGAGTAACTGATAGATTAGCTGCATTGTCAGCCATGAGGTCTTGCTAATAGGTACACGAAAAACAGAGGTTTGCACTGCAGCAGATGAGATGAAGTAATGGGCTTGTCTTAATCTAGGTAGGGAATTCTGCCAAGTCCTGTGTTTGACAGAAAATGGAACTTTGTGGTTCTTGGCATGGACCTGCTAGCATAGGCTAACCTTGGCATTTGTGTGCTAGGCTTTCCCTAGTATATGGCTGCAGAGTTGATGGGGTCTCAGAGGTTACTGCATAGCCAGGGAATGGAGTTCTGGGGTCCTGTGTTTCCCAGCCTGTGCTCATAAGAAAGGCATCTTCTTAGTCAGAGCAGTTGGAAGCGTAGGATGGAGACTTGATTCCTCCCAGATCTTAATTCTTCCCTCAGCCCGTTTACCTCTTTTTCCCCCTATTTCATTGCCTTCATCTTGGCCTCATGTCTTCCATCTAGTACTTGGACTCTCTGTGAATTTCTTGGTTAATCTCCAGGTCCCTTGTTCTCTGCTCCATAATCCACCATCCTGCAAAAGTCAAAATGATGTTCGCATAAAGTCCTCATCAGCAAAGGCAGCATTTCCCAGTGTTTTAAGCCGGACTTGGGAAGAGGAGGGCCTGGGTTTGAAGACCAGTCTCCACTACCAGCTGCAGCTTCTGTTTTGCCCCCATTCCCTCTCTCTTGAGAGGACAGAACTGAAACATATGTTTCCTATTAGACCTTAAGCTCATATGCGCTTGGCTGCTAACTTCTGGCTTGGAGATTTGAAGAGTGTGGGAACAGGCTCCCAGCTCCTCTCTCTACTTCCCCATTGCCCACCAGCTTCCCAGTTCCCTGGTTTCTGGACCCTGTGATGCTACTTCTTGACTGACGTAGAAGAGAATGAGACAGAGATAAACTTAAGACTGCAGCTAATTCTGGGGTTCTAGGTACAGGAACGAAAGTCAACCTTTGAGACAGGTTAGCAGTGGAACTGGACTCAGACCCAGTAGTTTATAAGTCAAGGAAGAAAAGGCCAGGTTGAAAACACGTGTTAATTCCCTTTCTGTTGCTGTGATAAAAATATCAGGAGTAAAATCAACTTAAGGAAGTAATGGTTTATTTTAGCTTATGGTTTCAGAGGGGGAAGAGTTCAAATGGTGGGGAAGGCATGACAGGAAACACAGGAAGCAGGACAGCACATGTTCCCTGCACATGGGAATCAGAGAGGGGGGGAAGAAACCAGGAAGTTGGGTAAGGTTCTAGACCCTTAAGGTCTTCCCCAAGTTATGTACTTCTTCTACCGAGGCTCCACCTCCTACAGATCCCGTAACCTCCTCAAACTGCTTCTGGCTAGGTAGGGACCAAGTGGTCAAATGCATGTGCTTATCAAACTCCACAGAACTCTTCTAGGCACCATTCAACACAGAGTCCAGGATCCATGCCTTTGATATGATCTGAGATACCAGTGAGAACCTCAGTTCAAATGCTTGTATAAGGACCCTACCGTCGTATCGCAGTGGTTCCTTTTGCGAGCCAGTGACCAGGTTCTGCCAAAGAGTAAGGAAGGTCAGTGTCTAGTCCTGGAGGATGGGAAAGGAGGCCAATATCTAGGCACTGGGCACAGCATGGTGGGAAAAGCCGTAGTCAACTTTGATGATCTGAGTGTTGGTCCACAAGCAGAAAGCAGTTATTAAGAGATGTGGTGGTTAGGGGCTTCAGAGCAGGGCAAGAAGCAAGATGAATTTAAAGGCTGAAATCTGGAGGGTGAGGCTTCTCTATAGAGAAAGTTAACACCAAGATTCACAGGAGAAAATAGACTCAGCTGGTGACTTGGAGAAGTGTGAGGGTAGAAATTCCTTTGTAAAAAATGTACTTAAAATTTAACAGTGTTGTGCTGTTCTTCTTTCTCTAGCTCCTCCACGTCCTGCTTCTCCTGCTCTCCCCTTGTGGTTCCCCAGATTTTTCCTCTTCCATGCTCACTCTCCGTCCATCCTCATCATCTAATATTGCCCTCTCTTGGACTCCTGTCTAGATGTTGCCCCCACTCATACCTGTTTCCATATATATGCGTGTGTGTGTGTGTGTGCCTGTGTGTGTGTGTGTGTGTGTGTGTGTGTTACAGACTAGGACTTGCATGTCTGTTGTAGGGAGAGGGCCCGCTTGTTCTTCTCAACTTCCCAGCTAGCTTAGCCCCGAAATAACCACACAGAAATTGTATTAATTAAATCACTGCTTGGCCCATTATCTCTAGCCTCTTATTGGCTAACACTCACATCTTGATTTAACCCATTTCTATTAATCTATATAGTGCTACGTGGCAGTGGCTTATCGGGAAAGATTCAGCTTGTCTGTCTCTGGTGGCTCCATGGCGTCTCTCTCCTACTCCGCCTCTCTTCCTCCCAGCATTCAGTTCCGTCTTCCCCGCCTACCTAAGTTTTGCCTTATCAACTAGGCCAAGGCGGTTTCTTTATTCATTAACCAATGAAAGCAACACACAAACAGAAGAACCTCCTATACCACATGCTCATATACACATGTGAGTGTGTTATGGACTAGGACTTGCATGTCCACATACACATGTGTGTATCATAGACTAGGACTTGCATGTCTAATTATACATGTGTGTGTTATAGACTAGGACTTGCATGTCCACATATACATTCCTGCCCCTGTGAAACTGAAGTGGAGGATAAGGAATTTAAAGCTAACTTGGACTACATAAGGATCTGTCCTCCAAATCCAAACCAAGCAAGCAAGCTACCTATCCCCATACATGCAGATGGAATGCAAGTCCACCCTTTTGATGTTGTGACATGATGTTTTTATCTACATATGTACTGGATCTCATCCATAGCTATCCTTGGACACACCTGCTTAGACAAAATGTGATGTGTAACAAGTGCCCTGGGCATTTAGTTTGCAGTGCTATTGTGTGTGATACTTAGTTTTTTTAAAGATTAAAACAGTGGTGTGTGTGT
Source organism: Arvicola amphibius (assembly GCF_903992535.2). Lineage (NCBI taxonomy): Eukaryota > Metazoa > Chordata > Mammalia > Rodentia > Cricetidae > Arvicola > Arvicola amphibius. The sequence continues at coordinate 91,039,075 of NC_052056.1, forward strand.
GTGTGTGTATGTGTGTGTGCATATAGGTACTTGCAAGGGACAGAAGAGGATCCTTTTGTAGCCAGATTCTCCTGTAGCTGGATCCAGAGGATACTGTAGCTGTAGCTACAGGTAATTGTGAGCCACCTGATGTGGGTACTGGGAACCGAACTCAGGTTCTCTGCAAAAAATAGTGTATTCTGAGCCACCTCCCCAGACCTGGATGATGAGCTTTAACTGTCAGCGTGACACAACCAAGAATAGCCTGGGAAGAGATTCTCAATGAGGTCCCTATTGGGTTCACCTGTGAACATGTCTGTAGGGGGAATTTTTAAAATTAAATTAATTGATGCCGGAAGACCCAGCCTACTGTGATGTTCCATGGGCAGGAGATACTGAATCGTGTTAAGCGTGGAGAAATTGAACTGATTGCAAGCAAACAGGAAAGCAAGCAAGCAAGCAAGCGCACACACGTATATTTCTTTGTTCTTGATTGTAGATGTGATGCTATCTCAAGGTACTACCACCATGGCTTCGCTGTTGTGACTGTCTGTAACCTGAGCTAACACAAACACTGTGGACGAGGATGTTTTATCACAGTAGAAGGATGAACCTAGGACCCTGTGATTACACGAGACCGGAGCCCCAGTACAGATATAATAGCGTGGCACCATAACTACACAGAAGCTGGCTCGGGGCTGTTGGCTGCCATGGACCATGGCTCCAAGTTGGCTAGCTGTCTTTAACTCAGAGACCCCAGACAGAGTGACAGAGTCAGGCAGTCTGGACTAGGAGGCAGGAAAAAAAAAAAAGCTTTAGGGGCAACAAAGAAAAGAAATGAGAGAAAGTGATGGTTAATGTGGAGAAAATGGCTAGACATTCCGCCCCTGAGGACACTAGAAAAAAAAAATGAACACAGAGCTTCTGTACTGAGAGCTCTTTTGAAGAAATTGAACAAATGTTCTCAAGGAAGGCAGGAGCTCAGCTTCCTCAATGCCCAAGGGGCGCTTGGTGGAAAACACTCTAGAGCTATGATTTCAACCACCAGGCCAAGCAGATGGGTTCAATAAAGCCAATGGTTATTTACATCAATGGGAAGACCACATGGGCTTATTCCTGGCTCCTGGGATTGGGATGGGAAAAGGAATGATTGAAATCCTGAGTGTGTGTGTGAGGGGGGGGGCGGGGAATGGACACTCTAACAAGAAAAAAATGTTTAAGCTTAGCCTAATTCTTTTCATCTTGGAACCTCCGAGGGCTCAGAGTGGGGCTCCAAAAACACTCAGACCCATACCAGCTGTGTTCCAAGATGAAGGAACCAGTGTGGTGGGAGAATATAGGGCTGTCTATTCTACCACACAGCTGTGCTTTTTGCCTGGTTGTTTTTTGTTTGTTTGTTTGTTTTTGGGGGGGATAGGGTCTTGCTCTGTAGTTATGGCTGGCTTGGAACTCCCTGTGTAGGTCAGGCTAGCCTTAAATTTGTGGCAAAACACTTGGTTCTGTATTCTGAGTTCTGTGATTACAAGCATATATCACTATGCCCAGTCCCCATTTCTCTGATTCTTGGGCTAGTGTCCCAGGAACTCCTCATACTGGAGTTGGTCTGTCTCCTTGTGGTTTGGGCTTGAATTCCTCTCCTAAGAGTCATTGTTGAGTAAAAGATCATCCGATCAAATTTTGCATGAGCCAGGTGCTGGGATTACATGGTATATATTATTTAATTTGTCTGTTTGTTTTGTTTATCTTTTACACATTTATTTGTGTATGTGTCCATGCATATGCATGGATGTTCACGTGTATGTGAGTGTGTGCATGTGTGCATGCGTGTGTGTGTGTGTGAGAGAGAGAGAGAGAGAGAGAGAGAGAGAGAGAGAGCACAAGCCATGATACATGTGGAGATCAGAGGGACAGTTTGTGGGAGTCAGTGCTTCCCTTCATTCAAGTGGGACCCTAAGATTGAACTCAGGTCATGAGGCTTGGTGTCAAGTACCTTTACCCAGTGAGTCATCTCCCAGGCCACCATTTTTCTTTTAAACCATGGATGAACTTGTGAGTTCCTCAAAGGAATGGGACACGCCTTCTTGTGTGTAGTAATAGTTTGGGAAGAGCAGTAGACATTTAGTAAACTTTTGAAATTCAAATCAAAGTACGATGAATTAGATCTCAGATAATAAGAGTCACCTTGTGTTTCCTGTGAATGATCGAACTCCACAGACATGAAGTATGGTATAGAACTCACCTTCCATGAAGTTTCCATTGAGCACCTGAGCACAACGGAGTCTTTCCTGGACCATCCAGAAGCTTGCCTGGACCCTGCAGAGTCATCATTAACACGTATGACAGGTTCCTTTAGCAGTCGCCAGCCTAGAGTTCAGGTAGCTACTGTTCTAGAAAACAGAATTTTCTTTTGTAAAGCCAACAATCTGCCTAAGCATTTAAAACTGTATATTATCATCAAATCTGTGATTATTATTATTCTTTTTAAAGGGCAGTTAATTTTGGTAGAGAAGAGAATTAATGGCATCCATCTGGAAGATGAGCTTGTACAATCCAGTCCGTGCCTAGGAGCAGTTGAAGATTCAGCACTGACAAATGTCAGTCATGATCCTGAAGAGTGGCACTGGTCCCTGAGCCAGCACAGGATAGCGTCCTAACTGCCTTTATTTGTACAAGTGACGCTACAGTAAAAGTCATGCCTTAGATGCAACTGTAGGATTGTACTGTCCTAAACATACAAATGTGTATAGTCCTAGTCACCTATGAAAACAACCCAAAACTAGGGATGGTGAACTGGCTCAGTAAGCAAAGGCCTGCAGCAGAGATCAACCTGAGTCCAACCCCTGGGACTTATGTGGTAGAAGAAGAGAACAGACTCTCTTGATAGTTGTCCTTTGACCTCTCCATGCACCCTATGGCGCGTGCACCCACACACCACACACAAACACAGACAAACAAATGCAAGAAGCAAAATACACAAGACCGAAACTCATTATGAAAGCTGCTGAAGACTTCAATATTTCTCTTTCAGTAGTTGGTAGATAAACCCCACAGAAAATCATCCAGGTCAGACTTGACCTAGTATAACCTACTGAGTAACAACATGGGAGACATAGTTATTCCTATTGTCTTTAATTTCCTTCACTTCTTTTTAAAAATAACATTTAATTGGCTTTTTGAAAATTTCATCCATGCATATAATGTATCTTGATCATACCTCCTTCTCTCTCTCCCTCCTTCACTCTCTGCTTCCCTCTAACTCTCCCCAGGACCCCAATCACATATCCCTCCCTACTTCATGTTCTTCTTTATAAAAGTATTTTATTTATTTAGTTATTGTTAACCCATCGAGCCCAATTAGCGTTGTTACCATGTGCGTGACTGTGGGGTCATCCTCTGGGCATGGGAAAGTGCCACAGGCCATACATCCCCCCAAAGTCACTTCCTCTCAGAGTGGTCACCTGCCAATAGTCCCTCAGCTAGAAGCATGGTCTGGATTTCCTTCCCCCTCCGCGCTAGAAATTTAACCTGCTGTATCTTGTACCAGTGACCCCAGCTGCTGTGGGATCATATGAGTAACAGCCATGTCCTGCCCAGGGGACAGCATTTCACAGAGCCATTCTCTCTTGGCTCTGAATTTTACAGCCTTTTTCTGTCCCTTTCCCCTAGATTCACAACCTTTCTGAAGAATCAGACAGTTTTAAAAAAGTCGCATCAGGAAACATTTGGGGGACTTACATGGAGAACTCTGGTTTATTAAAGCAAAGATTGGAGCTTCTCTTGGCCTCGTGTCTTGTACGATCATGGCTTCCTTTCAGCAGTCTTTTATACAGCTCGTCTGACACTTACAGTCGGTATCTCTTGGATGGGTAAGAAAGTCTGTGCAAATCTCAGCCCTTGGGAGATGGAGACAGGAAGATGGCAAGTGTGAGGCCAGCCTGGGCTACTTAAGGAGACCCTGCAGAGAGAGCCAGGGAAGGAGGAAAGGGAGTGGGTAGGAGGGAGGCGGAAGGGAGGTGGGAGAGAGATTAAGTTCTTCAGATCACTGGATCGTTCCATCCACACCATTGGGTTTTCTCTCAGAATAACTGGGTCGGAGAGCGATTTCTCTGCCTCTTGCTATTTTGGATGTCTTAGACACAGCATTAGAGGAGCCGCCCCCCACCAACACACGCCACATCTGTACAATATTCCCCTCCAGAAATGTTTTTAAAAACAACAGCTAGTGTTTATGAAGTCGTTCCGGATTTGACAGGGTACTGTCATGTATTCAATGCTTCCCGCCCTCCCTTGAGAGCTCTTCTGCAATGAGACCCTCCCTCCACCCCCACCTCCTACGGACCACTCTATTTGAAGTTTCCATTGCTTGCAGAACAGAGTTGGGGAAGAAGGGCCTCAAATATTTGGCTTTAAGGTACATTTATGTGTAAATCAGAGAGAATTTGGGGAATACACATTGCGTTCGTATTTTGTTTTTTTTAATCCCTGATTCCAGAGACCTTTTTTTTTTTTCCTAAAGGGGAGGAAAATGGTCTGAAAGGGTACAGTAGCACGCTAACATTGACTCCTCCTGCCTTCTTCAGCTGCTCTGATCTGCTCTGATTCCAGCTCGCTTTTCTGTTGCTGTGATAAAGCACCCTGGCCAAAAGCATCTTAAGCAGGAAAGGATGCATTTGTCTTACATTTCAAAGTCACAGTTCATCACTGAAGAAAGTCAGGCGTGAGCTCAAGTAGAAACCAAAGAGGAATGCTGTTTGCTGTCTTGCTGACTGGCTTTCTCCAGGGCTCTTGCTTTCTTGTACAGCCTAGGTACACCTGCCTAGGAATGGTGCCACCCACAATGCACTTGGTCCCCCCTTGCATCTATCATGGACTAAGGCAACCCACCACAGTCATGCCCATAGACCAAGATGATTTAGGCGGTCCCTGAACTGAGACTTTTCCTAGGTGACTCTAGGCTGTTTCAGGTTGACAGCTGAAGTTAACGAGGACACTCTTTATACCAAGGACAGTGAGTGACAGGCTTCCCCAAGGCCTTTGCACATTGGAGCAGATAGAGGACAGAGTACTTTGAGGACACCAGTCATGAAATTCTGCAGACATAACTCTGCAAAGAGTCTAGGCTGGCGAAGGGGAACTAAGTCATCTGGGGTCTTGAATCACCTCCTTCTCTCACTGCTGTGACCAAACACTTGAGAAGAATCAACCAAAGGGGAGAGTTTATTTTGACTGGCACTTTGAGGGTACAGTCCATCATGGCGGGGAAATCATGGCGGCCGTAGTGTAAAGCAGTAAGTCACACTATATCCACAATTGGAGCAGAGAGCAATGAATGAATGCTGGCACTCAGCTTCCTTTATCCCTTTTACTCAGTCCAGGAACCTAGCTCAATGGCACAGCACTACCCACATACAGAGTAGATCTACCTGGAAATACCCGAACAGCACACCTATAAGAATACTTTAATTTATGTTGTAAAAAGTATGCTGTGCTGTGCATGTGTGTATGAATATATATGTGTGTAGGGTATGTATGTGTAGTATGAACATATGTGTGTGGGGGTGGGGGTGCACTCCCTTTCATGTATGGAGGTCATGGGAAGACACAGGAGGGTATCATGTCCCACCATGTTCCACTAATTCCATTAAGAGATGTCCTCCCCTGAACCTAGAGCCATGTTGCTTTTGATCAGAATAGTTTCCAACAGCCACAGAAGAGAAAGCAAGACATCACCCTACAGTGGTACTGCTCACCTGGACACCGGACCTAGAGAAACATTAGCTGAACTAAGCAGAGGTCAGGAGACCAATTATGTGCAGTGAAACACAATCCCCACTCTCACTGGGCTGCGTTTCAGGCCAGAAGAAGGGTCAGGACCACCCCGTCAGATGCCAGTATAGTTGAGTGATGACTTCTGAGCATTTGATAGACGATTCCATGGTGAAAAGCATGTTCATAAATTCATTAAGACCAGCCCTTAAATGCCACAACAAGGAACCCAAGAAGGGGAAGGAAAAGCAGAACCCACCCAATTCAGTGGGTTGACCACACACTGGTAAGATCAAGTTATAACTGCTTATAAGATGGTGGGGGAGGGGATGGGACTTGCAATAGGAATTAGGCGAAATTTAGAAAAGTAAAGTTGAAATTTTATTGCTCATGGGGCAAGTGGCTAGAGAGTTCATGTGTATCTATCTATTCAGTATGGCTTTGAGTTTGGGAGAGGAAAAACGGGCGGCCCACTGGCAATATTACATCAGTAATATTCAACTTAATTTACTTTACTGTTTATGATTTTCGGTTGAGTGAAAATAAACTGTAATTGGTAACCTGGAGGAGGAGAGTTTAGAATTCATTCAGTCATCCGGAGACATAGTTCAGTGGTAGGGCACTTGTCTAGAATTTCCCCTCCATCCTGAAGTGAGGGGCTAGGGGCGTGGCTCAGCACCAGCAAGCCTCTCTAGGGTTTGCTAGCGCAAGTATGTTTTTGGACCTGTGTTCGAACACTTGCTGAGCTGAGCTCAAGGCTCTAGATCCAACCGTCAGCTGTATAAACAAGCAAACAAGACGATAAGAAGTACTAGGAAACTAAAATAGAGTATACGAGCTTTTGCATTGTGCTAGGTATCATATATAGGTATCATAGGTAAGGTACCTGTGCGGCTGTGCACAGGTTAAATGCAAACAGTTTGGCCTTTTGTGTCATCAACTTGAACATCTACAGATCCTGGATGGTCCTGAAACTGGTCTCCCGTGGCTACTGGAGGACAGCACTGTGCATTCTAAGAGGATAATTTTGCTGCAGTTTGAAATACAAGAACTAATGAGGGCTATGCAAATGTTTTCTAGCGTTTTCCCTTTAACTGTAATAAATGACCATGCTGGAGCAGTAAACAAAAATTTAAGAAAGAAATGTTTCCCTTATTAGGAGACTCCCAACCTATCCATTTTGGCCTATTGCTACTGGTTAGAAATGAATTTCTTATAATCATCTATGCACACCTTTATAAATCTGAGCATAAATAGTGAGCTGGAGAGATGACCCGGTGCGGCTAGTTCTATTGGCACTTTGACTCAACCTAGATTCACGTAGAAAAAGAGTTTCAAAGAGGGTTTGTCTAGATTAGTTTGGCCTGTAGCTATGCTTGTGGGGGAACTGTCTTGATTGCCTTAGCTGACTTGTGAAGACCCAGCACCAGAAAATGGGCAGCACCATTCCCTAGTTTTACACCCCAAGACTGTATTAGTAGAGAGAAAGCTAAATGAGCAGAAGGCGCAACCCCGTTCTTGACTGTTGATGAGGTGTGCCTAGCTGCTTCCAGCTCCTACTGCTGGAACTTCTCCCAGATGGTGGGATGTAACCTGGAACTATAAGCTAAAGTCAACTTTCTCCCCTAAGTTGCCTTTTGTGAGGCTATTTTATCACAGCAACAGAAATGGAGCAAGGGCATTCAGTCAGCACAGTGCGGGCTGTGCAAGCATGGAAACTGGATTTCGATCCCTAGAACTCATGTGAAAAAGAGCTGAGCATAGCATTGTATGCCTGCCATCCCAGTGCCGGGGGTGGGGTGCTGGGACAGGTAGATCCCTGGGGCTCAGTGGTCAACTGGCCTGATTGCTCCTGTGTTGCGGGATTTTTGTACACTGTGTGAAGGTGTGTTTGATGTGGTTGGTGTAAGGAAAAGCTGAATGGCCAGGAGGTACGGGTGGGATTTCTTGGGAGAGAGAGGAAGTAGGAGGAAGAATCTAGGTTGCAGGAGAGATCCGAAGAGACACGGAGGAAGCAGAATGGGCAGAACATGACTGAGTGTAGACTAATAGAAATGAGTTAATTTAAAAGAGTTAGTTAAAAACAAGCCTAAGCTAAGGCCAAGATTTTATAATTAATAATAAGTCTCCGTGTCCTATTTGGGGCTGGCAGTGGGAAAGAAAGTCCATAATCCTGTTTCAATAAAAAGGGCCAGCAGCTCCAAATACCAAACAGCACTTAAACATATGAATGTAGGTGACCTAGTACATACATCAACATACATACGCACTTACATGTCTATAAATGATCATGATGACAATGATGATTATTATTATAGGCTCTAGCGATGGCTAAGCAAGTGAGGTATTTGCTACCAAGTCTGACAGCCGGAATCCCATCCTCAGGACCCCCATAAATGAAGGCACAAGCTGGACTTCTGAAAGTTGTCCTCTGAATTCCATATGTGCACCGTTGCATGTGTTTGCACCTGCACGCATGTACACATGTGCCCATAGAGATACATACACAAAACACATAGATGAAATTTAATAAGTATAAAAAGCTGACAGTAATTAAAAGAAGTCAATGTCTGAAAAGTAGCCAGGACTCGGATGCTCTCTGAAGGCTCAATAAATAGACCCTGCTCTCTCCTGTTTCTATTTAACTTTAACCGTCACTGCCTGCAAAGTTCTTTACCATCTGACTCCGCCCCTGACCCAAATGTGAAGCTGAGAAGGAACCCAGGACTAACTATCGAATGGTCTCTCTAGACGGCAGGTACCATGCTCCTTTGGAACTGCCTTTCTGGTGTGAGCTAAGAGCACGCGAATGCTTTTGGCAGTCAGATCACACCGCTGACCTGCGCCGAGCATCCTGACAACCCAGCTCCCCAGGCTTTTCATATAAACTGCAGCTCCATACAGCTCCATCTTCCACACCTGTGCCTTTTGGACCCAAGGGCAGAACCTTACATTTGTTCCAATTAAATTTTATCTTGTTAAACTCAGTTCATCACTCTATCCTGTCAAAAACGCCCGAAGCCCTTATTAGGTTTTCCAAAATATATGCTCTGCTCCCCACAACTTCCACCTCGCTTCCTGCATGTGCTTGAAAGCGTTTTCTCTGGCAGCCCTGTTCTCTACATCCAGGTTAAAGATGCCCGAGACTCTGGCTGCTGCCTTCCAAGAGCTCACAGACACATAGCAAGTGGGTCTGACATGGTTGTGCATGCCTATAATCCTAGCACTTGAGAGGTAGAGGAAGGAGTATCAGTCGGTCAAGGCCAGACTTGGCTTCATAGTATGTTTGAAGCCAGTCTGAGACCCTGTCTCAAAGCACAACAAACAGGGGCTGGTCACCTGGTTTCTCTGGTAAAGGTCTCCAGGTTACATCTCTGAAACCCCCAGAGTGAAAGGAAATAACCCATTTTCCCCCTAATTGTCCAATTGTCCTCTGACTTCTACTTGAGTGTTGTGGTACACACACGCACACACACATATACACATACACACACATACATACACACACACACCAATGTCTACACAAAATAAATACATAAAACGCACTAAAACACCCAAACCATACACATACATGGAACAAACAACAGCAGCAAATTGGAGTGCTGGCTCACACGATTCACCCCCGCACTCCTGCAGAGACTGAGGCAGCAGGCTGTGAATCAAGGCTAGCCTGAGCTACTTTGCGAGTTCCAGGCTAGACTTGGCTACAGCCGAAGATCTCGCTGTAACAATATAAAACAAAACAAACCTTACATTCAAGCCTGGTGTGGTGGTACATGGCTGTTATCCCAGCATGGAGGCAGGAGGATCAGAAGTTTAATGAGACCGTCTCAACAAACCAAAGACAAATGTCATACAGTATGCTACATGCAAAACATAACTATGTTTTATGGGTACAGGTAGAAGAGTATTCTAATCTATTAGACCAGTGTGATAGGATGGAGCATGAAGCTCCCCTCTGTGAGGGACATCTGCCTTGAATCCTACATTAAGAATAGCAAGCGCGATGTGGGGGTGGGAGGGCTGACAGCAACATCTGTTACTCCATTGATAACCAGGGTCGGTTTGGCTGACCTGGCTGGCTAGGCAGCTATGTCTCCCCTCTCCAACTGCTCCATGTGGGTCCCTCCTGGGCTCCAGGGCTGGTTGTAGCAGATGACCTTCCCCAGCAGAGGACGGTTCTTCCGTCAAGGGTAAACCAGAAACTGTGGTCTCTGCCAGAACTGCTGGAACAAGCTCTGAGGAATGAAAGAGGAGAGGTTCTAGGGTGTGTTATGGGATTTCAGGGACAGGGCTGTTCTGGTTTGTTTTTCTTTGGCGGTGATAAAATGCTGTGGTCCAAACCACCTTGTGAGGCCAAGGGTCTCTTTCATTTTCAGGTCATAGTCTACCATGGGGGAAGCCAAGGCAGGAACTCAAGGCAGGAACCTGAAGTAGACACCATGGAGGAAATTTGCTTCCTGGCTTGCTCCGAGGAACAAGTTCAGCTAGTTTTCTTATACAACCCAGGCCCACCTGCCGGGGGATAGTACCAGTCACTGTGGACCGGGCTGTCTGACATCAATTAGCAAATAAGATAATGCTCCCACAGACATGTCCAGAGGTCACTCTGGTAGAGGCAATTCTTCAAGTGAGGGTACCATTTCGGAGGTGATTCTTAGTTTGTGTCCAGTTGACAATGAAAACTGATCAGCAGGAAAGCAAAGTCCCAGAGAGTGGGGCTGCATCAGAGAACGTGTATCTAGAGTGGTTCTTAACCTTCCTTGACACTGTGACCCTTTAATACGGTTCCTCACATTGTGATGACCCAACCATAAAATTATTTTGTTGCTACTTCATAACTGTAATTTTGCTGCTGTTATGAACCATAGTGTAAATATATGTGTTTTCCGGTGATTTTAGTTGAACCCCAAAGAGTTCATGACTCACAAGTTGAGAATCACTGCTCTAAAGGTAGGAGCTACTTTGAAACTTGATGATCATGCAGAAAATTAGTAGGATAAAGTCTCTGAGGAAGGAGAAGAGGAAAGCCAGGATCAGCCCCTTACATGGAAGAGCCATAGAGTGTTCAGATTTCAGTGTTTTTTATTGATGTGTTTTTTTCCTAGTCAAGAAACAATGGTTTCTCATAAAGGTTTAGGTGTGTGGGTTTGGGTATATGTCATAGTTTCTTTTCTGTAGCTGTTGTTAAAATATCCTGACAGGTAACAACTTAAAAGAGAAAGGGTTTATTTGGCCCACAAATCCACTTTATAGCCTGTCATGGTAGGGAAATCAAGATGATGGGAACTTTAAAACAATTGGTCATATCCATAGTCAAGTGTAGCGAGAATGCGTGCATACTTGCTCAGGGCTCAGTCAGCTTTCTCTACTCATATAGTTCAGGGTTCAGAGTCAGGGAACAGTGCCACCAAGTTTCAGTCTGCATCTTCCTGTATCCACTAAGGCAATCAAGACAATCCCCTACAGACATTGCCCACAGCCTGTCTTATCTTACCTACACAGAGCCTCATTGAGACTCTTCTCCCAGGTGTCTCCGGGTTGTACCTAGTTGATAATTAAAAATAACAGTCACAGAAAACATGGTAGAGCAGGAAGTGGAAGAAGAGACTCTCTGTTGCAGAATTAGAAGGGCTGATGTCCAAGCTTATGAGACTGGCTGTAGGTGAATGCCCTAGGCCAAGTGGTATGTATGTAAGTTTTCTTCAGTGGGTTTTGGTAGATGGGAATTATTGAAGAAAAGGAGTACCACAGGAGTGAGTGGACAGATTCCAACTCCCTTAGCTTGGTTGCATCAAATATTTTTAATTAAATAAGCTGCAAACTGAACCCTGTAGTATACCAGTAGAGTATTCTTTATCAGGCTGATTTGATTTCAAAGTAGTCAGCAGTCTGAGAATTACCCTAAAACACCACTGAGGTATGGTGGTTAGTGTCTGTAAGTTCAGTTCTTGGGAGAGGAGGCAGGACAACGAAGTGGACTTGCAGAAGACTGTAGCCCAAGACATGAAGAAGGCCTGTACTCAGGCTCAGATGGCGCAGCGATAAAGTGCTTGCTGCACAAGCTTGAGGAGCCGAGTTCCGTCACCAAGAGCCGTGTTGTAAACACAAACAGACACAAAACAAGACAAAAGCAAAACACAGGGGTGGTGTCATGTCTTTGTAATTTCAAATCTGGGGAAGTGGAGACAAGCAGGTGCATGGGCCTCACTGGCCAGCCAGCCTAGCCTAATTGGTGAGCTCCAGGACCATGAGAGGCCATGTGTCAAATGAATAAAGAATAGGTCCTTTGAGAGATGATACCTGGGGATAATACCCAAGGTTGTCCTCTAGCCTACACACACACACACACACACACACACACACACACACTTGTACTGGCTTTATGTCAACTTGACATAAGCTAGAGTCCTCAGAGAGGAGGTAGCTTCAGTTGAGAAAATGCCCCCATTGGGACTGGCTATGTAGGTAAGCCTGTAGAACATTTTCTTAATTAGTGATTGGGGAGGAGGGCCCCGCACATTGTAGTGTAGTGTGTAGTGTCATCCCTGGGCTGGTGGTCCTGGGTTCTATAAGAAAGCAGACCGAGTAAGTCATGATGAGCAAGCCAGTAAGCAGTACTTCATAACCCCATGCGTCAGCTCCTGCCTCCAGGCCCCTGGCTTGTTTGAATTCCTGTCCTGACTTCCTTCCGTGAAGGATTACAATATGGAAGTGTAAGTCAAAGAATCCCTTTCCTCCCCAAACTGGCTTTGGTCCTGGTGTTTCTTTGCAGCAACAGAAAGCCTAAGGAAGGCAGCCCTACCCCCAGCTGAAAACCCAGATGTGAGGCACAGTGAATGCTTAATGAATCCATATGTTTCCTATTTTAAGTGGTGAAAGACTTAAAAACTTAGCACCTAGACTCTTTCCTAGGCCAACACAAATCACACTTCTTTGGAGCCTTTTTGGGTTTAGAGGCAGGATTTTTATATAACTCCTTTAGAAAACTGGCAAAAAGGAGGCATCTTTTCAGGTCCTCGAATGAGAATAGTCTTGCTTTTTTTGTGTGTTTTACAGAAGACTAGATAACTAGTCCCAAACCCTTGGAGGACTCTGTTCGCTCTCCATCTACTTTGTCCTGGCGTTCCCCTGTGTCCTTCACCTCCCATATTAAGCTCCAGCAAGAAGCTTCTGGACCCAACGTCCTGACACACCAGCAACTGAGGGCTCAGTCCACATCTGGTCATTGAAGAATGCACCAATGCTGCCGTCTGATTGGCCAGCATGTCTGGTCACTGAAGACTCTGTGCCAATGCTGCTGTCAGTACGATTGCTATATAGATTGTCAAGTACACTTGGATATTGTGCTCCAATGCTGAAGATGTAGACCTTAATTTTGCTATTCTGTGCTTGAGATTTATTTTACTTTTTGGAGGCACTAGAGGTTGATCCTAAGACCTCATGCATTCTTGGCAAGCACTCCACCACTGAGCCATAGCCATTCCTAGCCCCTCACTTGGAGGGGGTTGAATCTAGGCAAGTACCCTGTCACTGAGCTATGTCTCCACTCACATGCCCATAACTGAGGGATTCTAGGCAAGTGTTCTACCACTGAGCCACACTCCAGCTCCTCAGTAGGGATTCCAGTCAAATGGTCTATTACAGAGCCATGTCCCTAGCCCCTCCCTGGGATATTTTATCGAAGTGTTCCTTGAAACACTTCACTATTACATTCTTAGAGTTCCCTTGGAATTCACTTAGCTCAAGAGAGCCATGTTTTTGAGTGCTGAAGTTTTCAGCAGCAGAATTCTTCTTTCTTAAGCCCTGGTCCTTGCTTTATGTTAATTCTAGCTTTTTCCAAGCCAGCATTACTTTTTCTGAAGGGTATGAAAGAACTGAGCAGGAGATGGGAGGGAATGGTATGAAGCAGAGCACTTGGAAAATGGAGAAGGGCTGATATGGATGGCTGCTTGTAGTGTATCTTCAGGAAGGAAAAGGAAGCGGAAGGGATTGGCCATTTCGAGCCAAGGCACATAAAACTTTGAGTGTCACACTAAGGAGCTCGGGGTTCCTATGGGAACCATGAAGAAACACGCAAAGGCTTGGGTTAGAGATGGTGGGTGTGGTATATGTAGTAAGGGAGAGTTGAAGGTAGGGCACACATTAAGAGATATTTGTGCAAGGATATATAAATTAGTTACTTTTCTCATTTCTGTGACCAAGTACCTGGCAAGGAAAAGCTTAGAGCAGTGGTTCTCAACCTATAGATCTTGACCTCTTTGGGGGGCCAAATGACCCTTTCACAGGGGTTACCTAAGACCATCAGAAAACATAGGTATATATATATATATATATATATATATTATGATTTGTAAAAGTATCAAGATTACAGTTATGAAGTAGCAACGAAAATAATGTTATGGTTGGGGGTCACCACACATGAGGAACTATATTGAAGGGTTGCAGCTCAGGAAGGTAGAGAAATCTTAGAGGAAGAAGGTTCTTTTGCCTGATGGTTCAAGAAGGATGATGGAGTTCATGGCAGTGGGGAGATATAGCTGAAATGTCTTATATCTTGACTGACCAGAAAGCAGAGAGCAGGCAGGAAAGGGAGGGCATACAGAAAACAGAACAGAGAGGAAACAGAAAAAACAGGATACAGAGAATAGAGAAGAAGTAGGGAACACAGAGCAGTCAGGAAGTAGGGATGGACTATCAAATCTCAAGGTCCACTTCTCTTCAGTGATCTACTTTCTCCACCAAGATTCTAAACAGTCTGAAACCTCTCAAAACTGTGACCACAGCTGGGGACCAAGTATTAAAACACATGTACATATGGGAAAGATTTCACAACGGAATCATCATAACGAACAAGGAAGAAGATATTGAGGCCTTCAGGAGGATGGGCCATAGGGACACAGAGTGAGCAGCATGGTGACAATACATTTTCCTAGAGTCACTGGGCGTATGAGACAGCGCCTAACTGTTGTCTGGGTCTTTAGCCTTTGGGGAGAGTTCCTGGGAATTCCACCCAGACGTGGTATTTGACTCTGGAAATCAGGGGTGTCTTTGATGACAGTTGTCCCTCATTAGTGAGAATGAGCAATGGACATATAGACACAGATGAGCAGCCTGTGGGTGGGCTCTGTGCAGTGGCAAATCAGCCCCACGGGGAAAGCACGTCAGTATGAGCAGCACTGTGCAGCTCTGAGTCACCCTGATGTCTGTGTCTCCACCCCCAAGCAGATGCATGCCCTGTGTGAGTCCATTGGCATTCTGCAATGCCGACAGTTTGATGGACCCAGCTGCCTGATCTTGAGGGGCAAGTACTGTGGATGTTACCCATCCAGAAGAAAGGGGGAAGAGTGATTCCAGGCCCTCTGACTCATCCACTTCTGCCAGGGTTATTATATTTCCTCCCAGGCTGGAGACAGTGTTGTTACCGTTGACTCTGCCATCATTGTCCTCCCTTCTGAGGCTCTATTATAACTTTATCCAGATGTCTGATGGACTTGGCAATGCTGAGACATCTGAGAGGGAGCCTGGTGGAGCTGCAGGTGAGTATGACCTACCCACGGACATTGTATCCAAGGCCTCTCTCAATTTCACTGTTCATTCTAGAACGAGTCATCTTCCATGAACCCACCAGGCAGTCACACAGTATCAGGACACTGGGTGGCAGCCAGTTTGTGACTGCATTTAGAGTTAGGCAGTAGCCTGGGGCCAGAGACTATATTAATTGCTTTCTAGGCATGGCTTGTCTGAATGCCTGTCAGAAACAACGTAACGGGGAAGGATTTATTTTGGCTCCCGGTTTTGGAGGGCTTAGTCCATGGTGGCTTACCTCCATGTGCTTGGACAGAATATGATGGTGGCTGGAAGATGTGGCTAAGGACCCCCTCTTCATGTCACTGTGAACAGGATGTAGTGAGAGGAAGTACAGGAAGGGACCAGGGAAAGATAGAGCCATGGGATGACTGGTTTTAATGTCAACTTGTCACAAACTAGAATCACCTGAATAGGGAGAAAGCCCTCAACTGGAGACTTGTCCTGATGGCTTTAACTGGTGTGGGAAGACCCACCCTGAGGGTAGACATCACCTCTGTCAGCAGCCCACATAAAAAGGGAGGGGCAGAAGGAAGATTACTGTCATTGGCTGGATTGGATTTCCCTCTTGGCAGCGAAATGATCTGCCCTGCTGCTGCTGCTGCTGCTGCTGTTTCCATTTGCTGACACCAGAACCAATGCTTCCAGGCTTCCATCACCGGCTAAAGACCAGCGTCTGTTCAGGAACCTTCCAGGTTTTCAGCATTGGATTGGTACTGCTAAGCTTCTCGGTCCTGGACACCGAGAAACTACTAGACTGTAGGCCTCTCCAGTGTGAGAGAGCCACTGAGGGGACACCCCAGGTGTTGACTCCCCAAACCTTAAGGACTGAGCGACTACTGGGTTCTCAGCCTCTTAGGTACAATTCATCTGCTGTTACTATTTCAAAATAACTTGGCTTAATAAATTATACATACATACATACATACATACATACATACGTACATACATGTCTGTAGGGGAGTGGGCAGATGCACATGTACATGAGGTGCCTGGCGTGTGGAAGCCAGATTCAGGGTCGCTTAGTTCTTGAGATAAAGTCTTTTATTAGACCCTAGAGCTCGCTGATGCAGCTAGGCTGGCTGGTCACAGAGCCCCAGGGGTCCTCCAGTTTCTGCTTTCCCAGCTCCAGGATTACACCTGTGCCCCACCATGGCAGATCTACTTCATGTGGGTTCTGAGGGTGGAACTTAGGTCCTCATACTCGTATGGCAAGTGTGTTACTAAACTGTCTCTCCAGCCATCTGAAGTTGTTACACCTTCTCAGGGAAGTTCCAGAAATTGTGGACCAAGCATTCAACACATAAACCTGTGAGTCATATTTCATATTCGAGCCATAGCACAGCCAGCTTATGCTGAGCAGCACTTAGGTCTGGCTCTGGCCAGACACCTACCTTGGAGCATTTGGTGAGACTGGAGACTAGCACCAAGGAGTAGGCTTGTTAGCTGCTTCTGTGAAGTGCTCACTGGGAGCCGAAGAATGAGAAAAGGCTGACCCTTAGAGCTCCTCCTTGAAGCTGGATGGAGATCAGGTTAGTTTCCATGGAGAACTAACACAGAGCAACCCAAAATGGGGCCTGGAATGCAGAATTCAAGTAAGAAGA
The DNA here is from genome assembly GCF_903992535.2 of Arvicola amphibius. NCBI lineage: Eukaryota > Metazoa > Chordata > Mammalia > Rodentia > Cricetidae > Arvicola > Arvicola amphibius. Next base: position 91,056,012 of record NC_052056.1, read on the forward strand.
AAATGACTTTGTGCTAAGACCCCAGACCATTGGGGTTAGATGGTTACATGGGTGCCCTGGCTTGTTGAGAACTGACATCAAACCCTGCAAATGAATGACCTTGTGCATAAACAGACAGATGTGTGCATGTGTGTGCATACACATGTACAGGCTACACGACAATTCTGGCGCTGTTTTTATCTTGTTTTTTTTTTTTTTTTTTTTTTTTTGAACAGGGTTCTTCACTGGCTCAGACCTCACCCAATTGGCTACGTGGGACGACCAGTGAGCTCTGTCTCCCCAGCACCGGGATTGTAAGGGCAGGCAACCATACATGGCTTTTTCGTAAGGGTCCTGGGAATCAAACTCAGGTCCTCATGTTTGCAAGGGAAGAACTTGATTGAAATATCACCCTAACTCACATTATTAGCCTTTTATTTGGGAGCCCTGGGATCATTATCCCTGAGATCCTGAGAAGCCTGAGGATAGAAGATCCTTTTTCCCTCCTTCCCTCTCACTTCCTCTCTCCTTCCCTCTCTTTCTCACCCCATCCCTTCCTTCCTTTCCTCCTCCATTTTATCCCTTCCAAGTAAATTCCAGTCCACTACCCCAGCTAGGCAGACTTCCCCAACCCCCTCAGCACACACATCAGTGCACAGAAGTCCTTGGAGCAAAGGGAGCAGATTTAATCGCACAACCCACCCGTGGGTAGGGATGAAGCGGGTGGTTGGACGGCCACGCTCTATCTCCACAAGGGTGGCATGCCTCAAAGACATTTACAAGTGTGCATTAAGTTACAGCCAGAGAGGGAGACTTCCTGTAGCTTTCAACACAGATGTTCTCAGCTCTGTCCCAAATGTTGCTTACTTTGAAACAGACCAAGAGTTTGGAAGAGTAGAACTCTGTAAGTCTCAACTTCTTAGCCAATTGACATTTTGTTGGTTTTGTTTCTTGTTTTTTTTGAAATTGAGTCTTTCTTTTCTTTTCTTTTCATTTTTTCCCTCCCCCTCCCTCCCTCCCTATACACACATTTCTGTATGCATAGCTCATGCATATGACGGCATGTGTTCAATAATATTTGGTTCCCAAATGAAGAGGATTTGGTACTGTGTGCTGTGTGTGATTCTTGTATCACTTGTTCCATGGATCTATGTGGCAGGGTCTCAAAATGAGGAGCCCATGACATGATTGGCCAGTTGAAGCAAGGCTTAAATGAAGATGCTGTGTTGGTATGAACTGGAATATTGTCCTGTAATTCTACTCTGTCCTCTCTCACCCTACAAAGCAAAGCAAGGCTTCTTCTTTCAAAGACTAATTAGCCAATCTACAGTTCCTTTAAATCCTACCTTTCTCTCCTTTCTGCTGTAGGCCACCTTTGGATGAATTTCACCCCACTAAAGAGAGAGGAGGGCAGGAAAAATGGCAATAGACAGGGAAATTTTCACGTGTGCTAGAAGCAACTTCTAAAATTAAATGTATAGATTACTCGTGGGTTTCATTATTCAGTGTACTCCTGTTCCCCGCTGACGTGGATAACTGGAAATGGGCTATCCTGGCTTTGAAAGATCACTCTTTGAAAAGATCACAGCAACACAGTGGATGATTTATGTGACCAATGAATGGGGAGCCTGGGTCTTTGGATTTTGTATGTATGCTCAGTGTATAGCTGTCAGCAGATCAATTAATAGTTCCTGGGAATCTTCTGCCTTTCATTAGGGGACTGATGAAGTAGGCCAGAGCCCCTGACTTGGGAAAGCATGATCTACCTATTATACAGAAATACTGTGAACTTGTAGTCTCTTAACACTATGGTTTAAAACAAGAATGCACCAATGTTTATCTTAGGCCTTCTAGATAGACCATGTGGTACCTGGTTTGTTCTCCCATTTTCTCTCTGTCTTACTCTGTCTACACACACACACACACACACACACACACACACACACACACAGTGGCTTTCTTATTCTTTACAATAGTAGTGACACAAGGATTAACACTTATTTCTGTCTTTCACTTTTTTGTGTGCTGGGATGGAACTGAGAGCCTCTTTTGCATTCCAGCAAATGCTCTAACACTGAGCCACACCCCAGCTCCTCACTGGGGGATTCTAGGCAGGGGCTCTACCACTGAGCCACACCCCAGCCCCTCACTGGGGGATTCTAGGCGGGAGCTCTACCACTGAGCCACACCCCAGCCCCTCACTGGGGGATTCTAGGCGGGTGCTCTACCACTGAGTCACACCCCAGCCCCTCACTGGGGGATTCTAGGCGGGTGCTCTACCACTGAGTCACACCCCAGCCCCTCACTGGGGGATTCTAGGCAGGTGCTCCACCACTGAGCCACACCCCAGCCCCTCACTGGGGGATTCTAGGCAGGGGCTGTATTGTTCTGAGGCCATGACACCAACAGAGAATTCTCGACAAGTACTCTACTGTTGAACTGAATACCAGCCAAGGTGCACTTCCTTTTTTTGAACGGAATGAATTACATGCAGTAGATCACTCATAAAGAAACTCACCTCAGTTGTAAAACGACTTCTCCTAAATGGAGAAGCACACCCCCCCTCTTTTGTTTTAAGCTGTGGGCTGGGGTGAATTCACTCATCCTCTTCTGCTGGTCGTTTTCTGCTGGACACTCAGTCCACTCGAGTGTATTTTGAAAAACTATCTACCTCCTTTCACATGTGTGTTTGACTTCCCGGCTCTGACGCTCACCCACCTACTTCTGCCGGCTGAGAATGTCTACGCCTTTTCACTTTAGTTCTGGTGGGAATTGGATTGCACTAGCTTTATCTGTCTGAGCTGGGCCACACAAGCCAGATGTCACGCTAGCTTATTTTAGTTCGCACGGAAGCTGTTATTTGAAAGGTGGGAGGTAGGTCAAATTGCGGGAGGTCATTTTCAAGCCCTGGATTTATCCTTTCCTCTGATAAGCTGTTTAAGGGCAGAGACTCAGAAGATACCGAGCAAGGTGTGGTGTTTATGGGTTGTAAATGTGTGTGTGTGTGTGTGTGTGTGTAGCCAGATGTCAACCGCGAGTGTCATTTCTCAAGTGTATTCATATGATTTTTGAGAAAGAGGCTCACTGATTCAATTCTGCTGTCTGTGAGGGCCCCAGGGTCCTCTTGGCCTCACTAGTCCCAGAGTTACATGTGAACATGGTTGTACCTGACTTTGATTGTGTCCATTCTGGGTCTCAAACTCAGATCGTCATGCTTGTATGGCAAGACCCTTGCTGATTTAGGCATCTTCCCACATCTCCACACCTACTTTGATGTCTAATAATTAATCAATAAATATTTCGCTCCTCTTGACCTTCAGTTAGGACAAGGGGACTCTGCATTTTGGACATTTACTCAACTGCCATTATTACGAAGTTATGTAAGAGACTGAGTGTTATGAAACAGAGTCCAAATTAGATACCTTCAGGAGTTATGGTATGTAGTTCATGTTCCTCTCATGAACAGGATCAGTAGATTATTTTCTTTAGTAAAATAAGGCCAAGGGGCTTAAGAGATGGCTCAGAGGTTTAAAAGTACTTGCTGCTCTTACAGGCAACCCAAGTTCCGTTCCCAGTAACCATGTTGGGCAGCTCACAACTGCTTGTACCTCCAGTTCCAGGGCATCTAATACATTCTTCTGCCCTCCAGGGACCCCGCACACATGTGGTAGACACAGAGAGATATGCATATACAAACGCAGAAATAGTAGGGAGGGTCTGGGACCTTCCCCAAAGCAAGGTGCCTTAACCTCTCTGAGGAGTGGATGAGGGAAGGGGTGGGAGGGAGATAGGTAGAGGGAATGGGAGGAGGGGAGTGAGTGAGAACTGGGATTGGTATGTAAAATGAAAAAAGATAGTTTGTTTTCTTTTTTAAAAAATGAAAAGAAAAGAAATTGTAAAGAAATTTTAAAAAATAAAAAAAACAAAACCAAACAGAAAGACAGAGACCAGCAGAAGTTTTGTGAACCATACTGTAACATAGACTTTAACTATCAGTCTTCACAGGGTTTTTAAAGTGTGACAGAACAATAAAGGTGAAAATATGCCAGGCGGTGGTGGCACGCCTCTAATCCCAGCACTGCAAAGGCAGGCGGATCTCTGTGAGTTCAAGGCCAGCCTGATTTACAAGAGCGAGTTTCAGGACAGGCTCCAAATACAGAGAAACCCTGTCTCGAAAAAAAAAAAAAAAAACCAAAAATAAAATAAAATAAATAAACAAAAACAAAAAACAACTTTTTAAACTCTGTGTATGCGTGCGTGTCTGTGTGCACATGAGTACAGGTGTTTGTGGAGGCCAGAAGAAGCAGGCAGATTCCCTCCAGCAGGAGAGACAGGTTGGTCTTACATGGGTGCTGGGAACCGAACTCGGATCCTCAGCAAGAACTTGAAGAGTGCTCGTAACTGCTGAGCCATCTTTCCAAACCCTGAAAAACACACTCTTAATTGGAATATCTTGGCTGGTGGCCAGCCCTAGTCAGTGCAAAAATTGAAATCATAACAAGCACTTAGCCAACAAGGCCTACTTTGATGAGTAGATAGGAATCATTGATAAGAGGACAATGTTTGCAGGCAGAGGATACTGATAAAGCCATCACCAAACATCCAGAGTTAATTTTCTTAAATTACACATCCCGGGACCCTTCCAATTCTGTGGGAATTGATTATTTGATTCACAATCATATTTCTAAAAATCACAACAATTCCCAGAGGAGCTGTTTCTGAATGTTTTAATGTTTGTTAAAAAAAGGGTTTATTATCAACTTGTGAATTTGTAATTGCTAAGAAAAAATTCATTATATTCTAATTGTTTTGCTGGGAGAAAATATTATGAAAGGGTTGCCAGTATCACCACAGGAGCTCTCGTGAGATGAGGGCAAAGGTGTCATGCACACGCCCTTCAGGTCAAGCGCTGCCTTCAGGAGTCTGAAATCCCACACTGGGGGAGCTGGGAGCAGCAGGAATAGGAGTTCAAGGCCAGCTTTAACTGCGTGGCCACTTCTAGCCCAGCCTGGGCTACATGAGATCCTGTGTCAAAAAGACCCAATACAAAACAACAATCATGCAAATAAAAAACTGCTTGCCTGCAAGATGGTCTGATAAGTTGTCAGAACTGTGTGAAATCCCCTTCTAGGAAACAAGCTTCCCTTCTGGTTGGCCCCAGGCTTCAGACTTTTCTTCCTTCCAGTATGAGACTCTGAAAAAAAAAATCCATCTTCTTAGGGTCTATTGTTTCAATATTCTGATAGTTAAAGGGAAGGGCACAAGTGTCTCTCCTTTGAATATCTTTTCTTTTTTTGCACGCTGGTGGGGGGTGCGGGGGAGGGTGGGACCTTTGAGATAGGATTTCCCTGTATCTTTGGAACCTGTCCTGGAACTCACTCTGTAGACCAGGCTGGCCTCAAACTCACAGAGATCTGCCTGCCTCTGCCTCCCAAGTGCTGGGATTAAAGGCGTGCGCCACCACCGCCCAGCAGAACATATTTTTTTCTCCCAGGAAGGTCATGCACCTGTTAAATTCTGTCTCCTTGCCTAGGTTTGACACCTCATTCATTTTGTCTCTGATATGGCTTTCTGGGGCAGGCCAAGTGCAGATCTCTGGGATAGCTCAATGCAAACACATCTAGAGCATCCTAGTTTCATTTCCGTTTGAGGCCGTGAGAAAACAACCCGATGAAAAGGACTGGAGAGGGACAGTTTATCCTAGCTCAAATTTCCAGGTTACACACTCCATTCCTGCAGGGACGTCTAGGTGTCAGGACGTTGAAGCAGCTGCTCACATCACAGCCACAGTCAAGAGCAGAGAGAGAGAGATGAATGCATGCAGGCTTAATGCTCAGATTGCCTTCTGCTCTACACAACCCAGCGCTCCAAACCAGAGAATGGTGCTGTCTGCCGCAGACTGAATCTTCCCACATCACATAGTGCAGTCAAGACATTTCCCTACAGACTTACCAACAGCTCAAAGGTCTGAACGGCCCCTCACGGAGACCTCCTTCCTAGGTGATCCTGGAATGTCCACATGGTGGTTTGAATTGCATGTCCTCTATAAGTTCGAATACTTGGTCCCCAGTTCGTGGCTGTGTGGGGAGGCTTAGGAGGTGTGTTCTTGCTGGAGAAGGAGTGTCATTTGTGACAACTCTCTCTGCTTCCTGTTTGCAGTTTGGGGGAGCTGTGAGGTCTCAGCTGCTGCCCCAGCCACCTGCTGCCTGCTACCTCTGCAAACGTGGACCCTGATCCCCGGAACTGGAACTGTGAGGACAAAACGAACTCTTCTGTCCACAAGTGGCCTTGGCCATGGTGTTCCTTCACAGCAATAGGAAAGTAGCTAAGACAGTCCAGTTGACCGAACTAAGTGTCACACTGAATCATCACAGAGGCCACCCATGTGTCCGTGATGTCAACTTCCCCCTTGCGCTAATAAAGAGGAAGGAAGGCCTTTGGCATCCTGGGATCCCATAATCTGGATTCAGAAGGTACCAATGAAGAATGTTTTCACTTCATTTTCTGGACCAAATGTCTGGGGTCTGCATGGGGCACTGGTAGTTAAAATTCTTGATTCTTTTTCATACAGGAGAATTTTAGTATTTTTTCCCTAGACAGTTTATTTGTAAAATGAAATTTTACACGGAAGAGACTTGTAAACCTTCTGGCCCCATATTGAATGTAAATTATGACTGTGACATTAATAGCTGTATTCAAACACATCCCACGAGAAGCATTCTTAGAAGACTCTGGGGGATGTAGTCTTCGGTGCCGAAAGGAATCCTGTTCTCAGGAGAGAGCTGTGAGTCAGACAACCAGGTGAGACATGCTGAAGCCAGTGTCCTAAGATTATAGAAGAAGAAGTATGGGTCAACGGATAGAACAGGAAAACAATGAACTCAGCAAAAAAGACTGTGGTCGGTGGAATGGCTCAGTGGGTAAGAGTCTCAAGCCTGGCTACCTGAGTTTGATCCCTGGAGACCACATGGTGGAAGGAAAGAGCTGACTTCTGCAAGTGACCTTTATAACTATGCTATGATACACACACACACACACACACACACACACACACACAAATGTGAGCACATGCATGTACTCATGTACACGCACACAGGCACAGAGACAGAGAGAGAGAGAGGAAGAGAGAGTACCCACATATACTCCCCCACACAAATATGGAATTTAATTGGAATCTATATAGAGCCGTATAGTTGTACCTTCAACTGCTCAGTTCCAGCCTGGGAGAGAACCAGTTTAGTAATGTGTGAAAATTAAAAGACTTCAGTTGGCTATAATAAGCTCAGTGTGCATCAACATCACAAGAAGTTTGCCAACAAGAGAAGGAAAGGCACCAGCACAATAAGGCAACCACAGCTTGGATTAATCGAGAGAGACAGTCTGGAATGGACAAGGCGGCAGGTCCACTGTATATGTCCTGTGCCCAGTTTGTAAGCTTCTGAAATATGAGAAAAAGACATTCATACACACACACACACACACACACACACAAACACCACAGGGATTTTTTTGTTTTTGTTTTGTTTTTTAAACTGTGTTGCACGTGACTCACACTGGCTTTAAAGTCACAGTGTAGCCAAGGATAATCTTAAACTTCTGTTTTTAAAAAAAATTATTTTTATTATCTTATAAAATTATGTATACCTGTGAGGGTCTATGTGTGTGCATTCGATTCCCTGGAGCTGCCAGATGTGGGTGCTGGGAGTGGAAACTGAGCCCAAGAGCAGGGCACACGCTCAACCACTGTGCCACCTTTCTAGCCCGCGCCAAACTTCCGATCCTCCAGCCTTGAACGTGCCAGGATTATAATCATGCCTGATTTACGCGGTGCCAAGGATGAACCCAGGGCTTCATGCATACATGGCAGGCGCTCACGGCTGGCGCTGTCTTCCGTCATGCTTTTGTAGTGTAGCCTCTGTGAAAATTCAGAAGCTAGGGCTGAGGGAGTGACTCACAGCTAAGAGTGTGCAGCGCTCCTTCAGAGGACCTGGACTCAGTTACCAGCACCCTCATCAGGTGACTCCCATGTCCTCTGGTCTCTGCAGTCACCTACGCACACAGTGCATATAAATTCCTACAGGCAGGAATACACACACATCAGTAAATTTGAGGGAGCTTGAATGATAACTGAACGTTGGGTGCATATGGCTCTTCCGGAGGACCTGATTTCAGTTCTCAGCACCCAAGTCACATGGTTCATGATGGCCTATGCAGGTGAATTGATACCTCTGCCCTCCCTCCACCAGCACCAGAATTCATGGGCACATAACACCTCCAAATGTATAATTTAAAAATAGTAAAAACAGATCTTTAAAAAATCTCAGAAGGAACACTTAGGGTGCTAAGGTGGGAGGGATGTAAACTTAAGGACCACCTGAGATACTCAGGGAGTAAAAGTACTTCACGATTTAAGTGTGAAAGATTCCCCCACTGACTCACACGCTTGAACACTTGGTTTCCAGCTGTTGAGGGTATTTTGAAAAGCTGTGGGATTTTTAGGAAAGCAGAGCTTCCCTTTAGGAATTGAATCTGAAGGGCCAATCTGGGGAGCAAGCCCCACCCCTTTTCCCACACTTACCCTGTACATACATTTTCACTTTTATTCACTGTTATATCCTTGATCATAAATAGATGAATGTAAGTGATGTTCCCTTGAGATGTGAGCCACCCTTGCAAATTAATGGGCCCAAGAAATAGACTGAGAATTCCCAATGTAGAGCCGGTGGGCCAGATGTGCAGGTCACAACTTGGTCTTGGGACTGGCACCTAACATAACAATTTTGTGAGCTTCTGAATTGGACTTATGGGACCAGAGGCTATGTCAGGGAGACCATGTCAAAGTAGAATTGAGTTCCAGGACAGTGGGCTGGTGGGTTCCTTGAAGTGTCACTTGGTTGGTATGTGGGGGAACCCTGTCCCCCCACATCCAGTGTCACAGTGTGTTGAGTGGTGCATACAAGCAGGAAAATATTTCATTTATTCCCCAGTTACACAGAGAAATGAAGTTATAGTATTTGAGATTAGTCCTTGCACAAGAAATCTATCCAAATTTTATTGCTAACAAAGGAAAGAGCTCGATAAACAACATTACTAGGAACAAGTGTTGATGCTCAAATTAAACTCCCAGTAATTCAAAACAAATTTGGTCAACCATGTTTGCTATCAAAAATGGTATTACAAAATTTTCATCGCATCAAAAGGCAATCAAAGATTACATGACTGAGAAATTGGAAGCTAAAAAGCATTATAAACAAAGCTAGGCATGTAGTTCAGGGGTAGGATGGTTACCTAGCATGTGTAAGGTCCTGGGTTCAATCACCAGATGGGCACAAAGAACAATCACAAAAATTCCAAAACAGTAGCAACAACAACAAACCCAACAATCAACAGTAATAATCAAAATAACAATAACAAACCCAACAATAAAAAAACACAACAAACCCAGCAATCAACACTAACATCAACAGCTAATCAACATAACAATAATAAACCCAAAAAGGAGAAATAATAATCAACAATAACAATAACAAACCCAATAATCAACAATAACAAACTTAACAATCATCACACTACCCAGTAAATAGAGTAACAAAGACACAAAATAATAATAATAACAACAATAAAATCCAGTAGACAGCAATAACAACAACCTAAGAAACAACTATAACAACAGTTACAGCAATAACAATAAAACACAACAAACAACAACCACAACAAAAAAACCCATAAAGCATTAAAAAGCACTGTGAAACCAATCCATTGCTAAGTCTCTGTCCTTTTTCTAGTTTTTTTCTCAAAGTCTCTAATTTGTTGTGAGGTCCTTTATTCTGAAAGAATATTCTCTTTTGCCTGGTGTTTATAATATTAGATTTATTTTCCCAAAGAAGGTGTCTTACTTACTTTTCAGTTGCTGTGACAACTGATTCTGCAAAAGCGACTTGAGGGAGAAAGGGTTCAGTTTTGGCAGAGAAGTCATGAACGCAGGAGCTTGAGGGAGCTGGCTGTGTTATGTCTACAGTTAGAAATCAGAAAGATGAACATCTGTGCTTGAGTTATTTGTTCTTTTTAAACAGCCCAGGGTCCTAGATGAGAGAATGGTGCCACCCGTGGTGGGCGGGTCTTCTCACCTCAGTTAACCTTATAAGTTCCCACAGGGGGGCTCACAGGCCCATCTCCCAGGTGACTCTAGATCACATCGAGTTGACAATTGAGGTTAACTATGACAGGCTTTCCAAAGAGTAAAAGATTCGGGTTCCATGCAAACTAAACACTCTTCTCATTTGGGGGGGGGGGGGGGGCGAGAGGAACTTAAAGCAGAGATGCGGCCTGCATCATCATGTACCTTACCTACAGAGAGGAGATGAGACAAATTCAGCTTCGTCTAAGAAGCATGCGTAGGAGAACGAGACAAGAGCCTGGAGAGAAACTTTAGCCAGTTGTACTAGGATTCAGGGGTCCTGGGTTTACCATCACCCACAGCTCAACCTTTCTTATGGTATTCACCATTTTTCCTCCTCGAAAGGATGAGTTCTTTAAATGCCCCAGCCTTCCCATATACAACTCAGATATCCAGAAAGAGCCATCAGGAATATGCTTTTCTGTTCCCTTGACCTAATTTATGATATTAGCAGGTGTGATGGCTAGTTTTAAATGTCAATTTCCCACAAGCTAGAAACACGTGGGGGGAGAGTCTTAATTAAGGAGTTACCTGGATCAGATTGGCCTGCGGACACATCTGATTTTCTTGATTGTTAATTGACCCAACTCACATGGGAGACTTCATTCCCTAGGCTGGGCCTGGAACTAAGTCTGAAGAAAGCTAGCAGAACAAGCAAGCAAGCAGCAGGTACATTTGTGTCTTCTCTTGACAATGGATGTGATGATCTAAGTTTGTGCTTTGACTTCTCTGGAATGATGGACTGCAGCCTGGAGCTGCGAGCTGAACAAACCCTGTCTGTTGTGTTGCTTGTTGTTGGGGTAGCTCATCAAGGCAGCCATGAGGAAACTAGATCAATGGGTTCCAGGGCTCAGTGGGCACCTCTGGAGGAGAATGTAAGTTCTTATATCCTTCAAAGAGAAGCTGGACAGAGACACAGTTTATTTTAAAAAAAAAAGACTCTTCTGAGGAAAGATGTAGGCCTGTCTCAAGACACAAGGTAGCTGGCACCTAAAGATTGATGCCTGAGGTTGTCCTCTGGCCTACACACAGACACAGACACAGACACAGACACACACACACACACACACACACACACACGCACGCACGCACGCACGCACGCACGCACGCACACACTCAGAGAGAGAGAGAGACAGAGAGAGCGACAGAGAGACAGAGAGAGAGAGACAGAGAGAGAGAGCGAGCGCTAGTGCTTCAGAGTTCCCCTACCTCAGCTCTCAGTTTCTCCCCCATCGCCCCAGGTTTCTAATCAAATTTTCACACCTCGTTTGTATGTTTCCAGCCATCCCCTCCCTCCGTTTTCTCTTCCACTTCTGCTGTTGCACGGCCTCCCCTCCAGGTTCACCACATCTGATTATGCTTCCAGAGCGTAGGAACAGAGCAGCATTTAATAACAGGGGCGCTCCCCTATGGCAGCTTTGATAGCAGTGGTGGGGAAGGTTCTTTCAGAGGCGCACTTGGCCCAGAAAGCCTTGCTGGCATCGGAGTCTGAGACGTGCCCACTTCCTACCTGTAATTATACCTTCTCAACCCTACCTGGCCACCTTCCCTTCCCCGAAGAACTATCATCGTGACATTCACCTCCAAGGCGGGTTGGAGGTGGGGTTTGGGGCGGATGTGGATGCTGACTTTCTAAGGTGCATAAGCAGATTTTCTGAGCGTTTCATGGTTTTTGTACTCTGCAGGTGCAACGACTACCCTGGGAAGAGGCCCTGCTGCTCTTGGACAGATCATCCCTTCCAGACTATCACAAGGATGCTTGCTGTCCTTAGCTTTAAATGCGCGCACCTGAAAATGGAGTCTCCACTGAGGGATGGCCCAGCTCAGACTGGCCTGGGGTGGATTCCCTTGACTGTTGATTGATGTGGGAGGGTGGAGGGCACCACCCACTGGGGGAAACTCTTCCTAGACTGGTGGATCTGGGCCATTTGAGAAAGCTAGCTAAGCATTGTCTTGAGTGAGCCAGTAAACAACCTTCCTCCAAGATTTTGCTTGAGTTCCCGCCCTCGCTCCCTTCTGTGGCGGACTGTGACCCGGAAGTGTAAACTAAATAAAACCTTGCGTGCACTAAATTGCTTTTGGTCAGAGAGTTTTGTCTCCGCAGCAGAGTAGATCCAGAACAAAGGGCATCAGGGCCTGCTTTGTTAGAAGGCTCATTTCCCAGACAAATGAGGCCTCCTACAGGCCATCTTATGCTGTTTTAGACCAATAGCATAATAGTGTAATAATTACTGCTAATTTCCTTAAGAGTGCTAGAGTTGCAGGGCAGTGGTGGCATGTGCCTTAATCCCAGCGCTCCTAGACAAGAGGACCTCTGAGTTAGGACCTCTGAGTTCTGAGTTCAAGGACAGCCAGGGCTACACAGAGGAACCTAGCCCCCACTGGGAAAAAAAAAATCAGGTGAGTTTGTTGTGCCATTCTTCAGGAACTGTGACCAAGACTCAACTTCAGCCACAGTGAGGTATTTGGAGTTAAGTTTCACTTCACTGACTGACTCTGTGGGAGTCTTTGTTTTTCCTTTCTAGTCCCTAAGTGCCCTCGGCTGTCTGTAGCTGGTCTCCTCGGGTGCTGGAGAATTCCAAACAGGGGATGGAAAGCAAGGAGCCCCCAAACAGAAGGATGCCACCCAGAGTCCTTTGCCAGCTGGGTAAGATGTTCTCTCCTCCTAGCCTCTGTTTTGGTCCCTGGTGGAGACTGGGTGAGATAATGTGTATAAATCTGTTATGGACCAGCATGGGTGAAGGCTGAAGGGGCCCCAGATACACGGCAGGTTGTGATCTCCATCCATCATCCAAATTCTAACTCTCTCTGTGTAGTGATATTTCATTTGTATTTTAATAAATAAAGCTTGCCTGAAGATCAGAGGGTAAAACAGACGTTCTGGTCAGCCTTATAAATCAGGCAGGGGTGACACACACCTTCAATCCCAGTAGCCACACTAGTTTGCCTTAGAAACTGAGCGGTAAAGGTGCATGTCTTCAACCCCAGCACCAGAGAGGAATATAAGAAGGGAGGAGACAGCTCTCAGTCAGTCTCATTCTGAGAATTCCTGCAGGCAGGATCACCATTTTTGACTGCAGTCAGTGGCTGGCTGTTTTGCTTTCCTGACCTTCAGGCTGAACCCCAATATCTGTCTCTGGATTTTTATTAGATGTGCTACATCTCTGAGAGAGAATTGAGAGATGGGGAGATGGGAAAAGCAATGACCTAGGAAACTTTATTTTTATTTTTTAATTATCGTATTTCTAATTCTGTGTCTCTGTGTGTGGATGTAGGTGCCTGCAAAGTCCTGAAGACAGTGTCAGCCCAGCTGGAGCTGGAGTGAAAAGTGGTTGTGAGTCCCCTGATGTGGGTGCTGGGAACTGAATGCTGGTCCTCTGCAAGAGCAGTTTAACCGTTCCTCTTAAACACTGAACCATCATTCTGGCTCATATTTTATTTTGTTATTTTTGTTTTGCTATAGAGGCAGGGTCTGGAAGGATGACCTTGAACTCTGGATCCTCCTGCTTCTCCCTTCCAAGTGCTGGGATAACAGTTATGCATCACCACGTAGTGCTGGGGATGGGACTGAAGGCTTCCTGCGTTTAAGACAAGCGCCGTTACTAGCTGAGCCACATCCCCTGTTCAGGACTTGGGAAGTTTTATACAAAGGGTAATGCGGACACTAAAGAACTGAGTGCTTGTCAAGAGTGAGTAGTACAAGGGGGGTTTTCAGAGAGATTTCGTGGGCAAGCTTTACTGGAAGGGAGAATTATGCATGCGTTGAAGGGGCTACAGTTTTCCTGTGCTATGAAAGCTCAGCCAGAAGAACAGGCAGACAAGGGAACCAGGGACCCGACACCAGTGCAGACCTTTGTTTGGAGTAAAAGACAGCAGAGTGTGGGTCTCTATACGAATTAGAGTTCACCCATCTGCTTATGGGTTGGGGTAGTTATGGGGCAGAAGGGAACTTGTCAACTTGACAGGTCATCTGAGAGGAAGGCCTCCATGCACGTCTGTCAGGGATTGTCTTGACTGTTAATCGACGTGGGAGGGACTAGCTGCTGTCGTCTTGGGTTGTATAAGAAAGCTAGCTAAGTATAAACCTTTAAACAAACAAGCATGTCAAAGATGGAGCCAGGAAGTGTGCCAGCAGTCCGTGTTCTGCCATGCTTCCTACCTTGAGCTCCTGCTGTGACTTCCCTTAATGGCAGATTGTAAGCTGGAGCTGATAGTCAAATAAACCCTTTCCCTAAAGTTGTTTTCAGTCAGAGGGTTTTATCTCAGCCACAGAAACTAGAACAGATTCTTAGCTTTCACAAATTTGGAAGCCACGAATGACATCAGATGGTGCCCGCGACCTATGAAAGAGATTTGCTCCAGCCAGCCCGCCTGATTTCCACTCCCATGTATTTGAAAAGCATCTTAATCCGTGATAGTCTTTATCCTATCATCATATAATTTTTATGAAACTGATACCACATATTTGGGGTAACCTGAATCTGTGTCCCCAGGACACGATCACTTATGTTTGGTTTCAGAATAAACTATCTCTTATTCATTTTGAGATGATAGCTGTGTGTTTTAACATTGCCACAGTTTTTGTTCTCCAAGTAGTTTGGAATGATGAACTCGAACTTGTGGGTGCGTTTAAACTACAAGCTAACTTCTCCCCGTCTAGCATCTAGCTTCTGCTCTCCTCCACGCACCACCTATTTTAATGAGCACCTATTGTATGTCAGGTGTTGTTAGAGGCATCCTGCCACAGCCTGGTGGCATCCCTACAAAGAACATTGAATACAGTGCTTGCAATTAGACTTTCCTTCCCATTCTTCCTCAAGAAGATGATACTTTCAGAGCTGGGGTATGAGCCTGAAGACTCATATGCATGACGCAGATGAAGTCTTGGACATTTATTATCTCAGCTGTGAAGACCGTGACTGAGTTAGTTCTGTCATTCAATCTAATTAAGAGAGTTGGTCTCCATATAAAAAAATACTTACCATTTGGGTATCTATGCCCTTGTGAGTGCTTAGGCATATGGGGGTGCATACTTGTGTTCAGATGCCAGTGGATGATGTGTGTGTGTGTGTGTATGTGTGTGTGTGTGTGTGTGTGTGTGCACATGTGTATGTGTGTGTGTGTGTGTGTGCACGCGTGTGAGCAGGGCAGAGGGCAGCCTTGGGTGTTACCTTCAGGAATGTTATGTAATTCATTTCTGAGAGAATCTTTCCATGGCCTAGAGACTACTGATCATGTTAGTCTGTCTGGCTATCTGGCGTCCAGCCAGTAGGCCTCTCCCTCCTCCAGCTTCCCATTGCTGGGATTACAAGTGTGTGTGTGATAACCTCTGGCATTTTTACATGGGCTCACACTCAGGTCCTCATGTTTGTAAGGTGAGCCCCTGATTGTCGGAAACGTATCATCTGCCCAGTTCTCTGTCTTTTCCCTGCTCTCTGACAGTGGGCACTCTGCCAGTTCTTGTGTTCATGAATAAACCTGCAGTGTGGCTGGTCTGTGCCTTTTTACCTGTTTGATCTGGGGGAATACTCACCTATCAGTCAGGATTCCAATTGTAATGAAATTAAAGGAAATAATGCATAGGGATCACAAAAATGTTGCCCTATGTAAGTTAATAAGGAAGGAAGGAAAGAGGAAGGAAGATGGAAGGGAGGAGGGAGGAAGAGGGAAGGGAGGATGGAGGCAGAAGGAGGGGGAAGAGGAAGAATAAAGGAAGAGAAAGGAGGAAGTAAAGAAAAGTAAGAATGAAGGAAGAGAAGAAGGGAGAGGAAAAAACTTAGAGAAAGAAGGATGAAGAAGAGATGGAGGGAGGAAAGAAGAGGAAGGAAGAAAGGAAGGATGAAGGTAAAGAACGTAAGCAAAAAAAGATGGGGGGAGAACAAAAAGGAAGGAACAGGAATGAAGTGAAGGAGGGGTGAAGGGAGAGGAGAGGGAGGAAAGATTCCACTTAAGGAAGCACAGCCACCGCAATATGGACGATTTGGGAGCCTGACATTACAGTCCTTGGTTCAATTGGTGGGATCCTCAAGTTGTTGAAGGACCCAGTGACCTTTCTGGTTAGATTTGTAAATCTTCCTCTTAGAGGCTTCAAATATTTGGGGGAAATATTTATAAACACATTATAAGATGCTTGAGGGAATTCAACTGAGTTTGTAAACAGGATTAATCATATGGAAATTTAATCTGAGAATCCCGTGAGAGAAAATGCACACTTAATGACTAAATATGCTAAATTAATTTTAAATTAATAAAATTACAAATAAAAAATGTTTGTTGTTTCAAAGCAGAGGACAGGACACTCCCCTCTCCTCCCCTCTTTCTTCCCTCCTATTATCCTTCCTCACTCTCCTTCCGTCTCCATTTCTTTCTTTCTTTTCTTAGAAACAGTTTTTGGAATAGAGGTGCAAAGCACTGTGTCCTTGCACCCTCTTACTCACGTATTAAAGTCCTTCCGAAACAGTGATGTTCTTAAGAACTGGGGCCTCCGGGTAGCATTCTGAGAGGATCAAACCGAGGGCAGTGGAAACTGGCGCCAGCCAGGTTGCCCACAGAGCTGAGAAATGAATCCTTGGGGCTGAGAGATGGCTCTGTCAGCAGAGGTGCTCGCCCTCCAAGTGTGAGAACTTGGGTTCAGTCCCCCAGAACCTACACAAATCTGGATGCTATAGTGAGGGTCTTAAATCTCGGTGCTCCAATAATGAGACGGTGCTCTTATAACGAGAGTGGAATTGGAGACAGGAAGCTCATGGGGTAGCTCGCCTGGCAGACATAACAGTGAGCAACAGACCCTGTCTCAAACAGAATGGAAGGTGAGGGTGAGAGCTGAGGTGGTCTTCTGACCTCCACCAGCGTGCTGTGCCATGGCACAGCCAGTCATCCTCTTAGGCACGAGAGGTGGTGGGGTGGGGAGATGGCTCAGTTGCTGAAGTGTTCGCCGAGCATACGTGAACACATGAGGTCCATCCCTAGAACAGGAGTGGGAGAGGTGGGTGTGGTGGCACATGCATGTAATCCCGCTGCTAGAGAGAGGGAGACAGAAGAAACCCTGAGCTTTGCTGTTCAGTCAGTCTACCTCTAATCCAACTCCCAGTGAGAGATCTTTTCTCAGAAAAAAAACAAGGCCTGCTCATGTGTGCATGTACACACACACACACAGAGAGAGAGAGAGAGAGAGAGAGAGAGACAGAGAGAGAGAGACAGAGAGACAGAGAGAGAGAGAGGAAGAAGAAGGGAGGGAAGGTGAAGGGAGAGAGAACTAGGGAGAGAGAGAGACAGAGAGAGAGAGAGAGAGAGAGAGAGAGAGAGAGAGAGAGAGAGAGAGAGAGAGAGAGAGAGAGAGGAAGTTGGGGGGAGTGAGGGGAAGGGAGTGTTCCTGGTTGAGACCTCTTAGTCTGAGAGTGAAACAGATTAGTAGGTCAAAGCTGGAGAGGGGAAGGTTCTGTGTGACTATTGCCTTAAAAGAGAGTAACCAATAGGAATGAATAGGTGGCTCAGAGGTTAAGAGCGCTTGCTGCTCTTGTCGAGGACCCAAGTTTGGTTCCCAGCACCCACCCAAGGCAGCCCACAACCACCTGTAACTCCAGCTCCCACGGATCTGTTGTCTTCTTCTGGCCTCTGTGGGCACTCACACAGATGTGCACCTACACACACAGACACATACATAGACATCAATAAAATAATACAAATGTGTCTTTAAAAAAAGAGAGAGAGGGAAAGAGAGCCAACTAACATCGTAATCTGCTTCCAAGTGAAGGTGACAAGCCTCCAAACTTGCCCAGATTCCAGATGCTCCTAAACGGTAGAGGCAGAAAGGGCTCCAGTTTCTGATCTCCCTGGCTTGGTTTATTTTCCCTGTGCAGCCGCCAGCTCCTAACTGGGGCCAGAACGTGGACTGCACTTGGCCTGGACTCGCATGTGCATATTTTAGAAGCATCGTACGATCTTGGCTTCTCCTGTGGTAGGGAAAATTCTATTTATTTGAGCGCAGAGAACTGGACACCACCAGATTTGGTAAAACTATTGCCTGTTCTACGCTTGCTAGGGGTCAGCTGGGGTTCAGATGAGTTGGGAAAGTGCCGGCTGTGGAGCTACGAGATTCAGCATGGATACAGGCTGATGGCATTTTCTCTCTCTTCTAATTTACAGCGAAATGCCCGCCCCTGGAATATTTACTGTGATGAAATCCTCTGTAAAGAAGAAATCAAGCCCTGTGCAGTATTGCAGATGGCAGAATGAGACGCAGAAGCGATGGATCTAGAAACCAGTCTTTGTGGAGGGGCCATTGCTGTGAACGGGTGTGCAACAGCTGGGGTGCTTCTGATAGTTACCCAGGAAAGGGGAGCTGACTCAGCTGGTACAGGGTTTTCTGAGCAAGCAGGAGGACCTGAGTCTGTCTGATCCCCAGTACTTGGTAAAAGTCAGACATGGATGGGGGTTGGTGCCAGAGAGATGGGTCAGCAGTTAAGAGCACGGGCTACTCTTCCAAGAGGCCCTGGGTTCAATTCCCAGCACCCACATGGTGGCTCACAACCATCTGGAACTTTAGTCCCAGGGGATTTGGCACCTTCACACAGACATACATGCAAGCAAAACACAAATGCACATAAAAAGTAATATACATTCATTAAAGAAAAAGTCAGGCATGGGGGTCACGTGATCGAAATCCCAGTGCTAAGGCAGGGATGAAGAAAGGAGGCTTCCTTCTCGGGGCTTGTTGGTGAGCTCCAGGTTCAGTGAGAGATCTACCTTAAAAAATAAGGTGGAGAGTGAGTGAGAGATACCTGAGGTTGACCGCTGGCTTCCATATGCAGGCACACACACACACACACACACACACACACACACAAATAACAACCACAGTAATCATAACTGAACACTTGTGGGTTCCATCCTCAGAGATGTTGATGAGGTCAGTTTACAGAGGTCTTCTGGGCATCCAAAAATTATTATAGGTCAAAGATTGAGGCTCACAGGGCTGGGAAGAGCTTGGGGGCTTGGGGGCAAGAGTTCTTGCTGTATGTATGAGGACCTGGGTCTGAATCTCAGCACTCATATAAAAAACTGGCATATTAGTTTGTGCCTGTTATCTCAGTGTAGTGTGTATGTGTGTGTATATGTGTGTGTGTGTGTGTATGTGTGTGTAGGAAGATTTAAGAAGTTTTTGTTGGTTGTCAGCCTAGTTCCAGATTAGACCCCAACTCAAGGGGATAAGGTAGAATGAGAGAGCAGGACCCCCAAATACCCTCTCATATTATACATTGCTCATATTCATGTGTACACATCACCCACACAGACACAAGGGTCACCACAGTTAGCTCTTGCAGGTGACAATAACCCTTTTGTGGGTTTAATCTCCCTTGAGTGTCCCCACAGCCTCCCGGCTTGCTAAAATCTGCAGAGCAGGAAACCCTTCCCTCCACCTTATGTGGGGACAATGATGTCACTGAGCCCAGCACACTGCTTGCCTGCTTGGTTTCCACTGGGCTCTGCCTCATTAAGGGTTAGGAGTTAAACTCCATTTTTATATGCTGGCATAGAGTTCGTGAATTTGAGGAGCTGAATGTTTCCCTTGGTGGTGTTAAAAGCCTTTCACCTAAGTCTTTCCAAGTGTCTCCCTGCTACATGTCACATCTGGGCTGCGTTCCACAAGTCACCCTCCCTTAGTACCTTCGATTCCCATTCACCGGCTGGCTCCCTCTGAGGGGGCTGGCTCCAGGTGTGCACACCAAGTCTCCGTGCTTTCTTGTTTTACCTGCTGACTGGAGGAAGGAGAAGGATCAGGGCTTAGACGCTTGCTCTGTGACGACAGTGGAATCTTTCCAGATGCTGAGTCTATAATCCCTTTGGTTCTGTTGCGCTTGCCAAGCAAGAGGATAACAAGCGTGTGCCGCGGAACAGAACAGCGCATAAAACAAAAGCAGGACAGGGTGGTGATTCTGTTAGGCTGGCTTCCAGGAGAAACGAACGCGGCACCATTAGCATGCGTGCTGGGACACTTTCCCCACCCTTTGTGTATACGGAGAAAGAATTCTGTACAAGATTGGCACAAATAGAGCCACACAAAACCCCAGCCCAGATGGGTGAGGGGCTCATGATGTTCTAGCCCCAGCTGAGGAGCTATTGGCAACGGCTGATGGCCGCTGTGGGAGGGAGAGTCAGTGTTGTTCAGGGATGCAGTGATGGGAGTGGCAGGCTGCATTCCCGCCCGGATCCTGGCCGCCTGGCTAGCTTATGCCCCGAAATAACAACACACAAATTGTATTCGTTTAAATACTGCCTAGCCCATTAGTTTCAGCCTCTTATTGGCTAATTCTTACATCTTGATTAGTCCATTTCTATTAATGTGTGTAGCACCATGAGGTGGTGGCTTACCGAGAAAGATTCAGCATGTCTGACCTGGTGGCTGGCTTCATGGCGACTGACCCAGAGAGGAGAGGCATGACGATTGCCTCACTTTCCTCTTCCTCCCAGCATTCTGTTCTGTCTACTCCACCCACCTAAGGGCTGACCTATCAAATGGCCAAGGCAGTTTCTTTATTAACCAATGAAATCAACACAAAACAGGAGACCCTCCCACATCATAGGGACATGGCCCCTGAGAGGCCATCTGTATTAGCCAGGGTTCAGGGTTCTCTAGAGGAACAGAACAGAGAGAATGAGCATATACACACATGTACATGGATTTTATCAGCACGACTTACAGGTTGTGGGCCAGCCAGTCCAACAGTGACTCTCTACCAACAGAAAGTCCAATAATCCAGCAGCTGTTCAGTCCGTGAGGTTGGGTATCTCAGCTGGTCTTCAGTGTATACTAGATTTCCAAAAAAGTAGACTCTGATGGCAGTGCAGGAATGGACTTGCCGTCAAGGGAGGGCAAGCTGGCAAAGAACAAGAACTTGTTTCTTCCGTGTCCTTTAAATGGGCTGCCAGCAGAAGCTGTGGCCCTGATTATATGGATCTTCCTATCTCCAAAGGTCTAGGTTTAGTGTGGGTTTTCCCATTTCCAGTGGTTTAAGAAAAATCCCAGCACCCAGCATTGTGTCATAGGCATGCCGTTAATTCCCCCACTTAGAAGGCAGAGGTAGGTGGATCTTTATAAGTTTGAGGCCAGCCTGGTCTACATAGTGAGTTCCAAGTTCACTGGGACTACCTAGAGAAACCTGTCTTTAAAAAACCTCAGAAAACAAAACTAAAAATCTCTCTCATAGGTGTACCCAGCCACTTGGATTTTAGTTAATTCCAGATGTAGTCAGGTTGGCTAGAAGAGTTGTCACACCGTCCCTGCTCCCGTACAAGGTCCTACACTCATCCACATATTGGTAACCGTAAGTGGATCCAGTGGACTTTCAAAAGGAACACAGGAAATGGTGATGGGGTAGAGGAGGAATTAGAGGGGCAGACACGGGGGTGGGCTTGAACAAAACATGTTATGCCTGTGTGTGATCTCAAATAACAAAATAATTTTGACTGGAAAAAAGGGAGGAGAAAGGTAAAAATAACTTGATAAAGAGATGAATCTATAAATAAAATTTCTCTGTTTCTGATTTTAATAAAAATTCTATTTTTCTTTTTTCTTTTTGGTGAAAGGCCTGCACTTAGCCCATGCTGGCCTTGAACTCACCAGCTGAGGATGACTGAGTGCTAAAATCAGAAGTATGCACCACCATACCTGGTTGACATGTTGGGGATGGAACCCAGGGCTTCATGCACGCTAGGCAAATACTCTACCCACTGAGCCACATCCCTAGCCCCAAATATTTGCTCAGTGAACAAAGTCTCTGGTGGTGAAAATAATTTTGCAATGCTCTTTCTTCTGTCTTTCTCCATTCTTGGTGCTGGCTTCCTTTTTTTTTCTTTCAAGACAGGGTTTCTCTGTAGCTTTGGAGCCTGTCCTGGAACTAGCTCTTGTAGACCAGGCTGGTCTTGAACTCACAGAGATCTGCCTGCCTCTGCCTCCTGAGTGCTGGGATTAAAGGCATGCACCACCACCACCCGGCAGTGCTGGCTTCTTTAAAGACACCTTTCTCAGTGGTTGGAGGTAGGCAGGGTCTGTGGCTCAACACACAGAAGGCATGTGCTCTGCTGTTGAACTGTATCCCCAGCACTTAATTTCCTGAGCCAGAGTCTTACCATGTCACCAAGGCTATCTTTGAACTCTCAGTTTTCCCACGTCTACTTCCTGAGTTCTGAGACCACAGGTATGACTCACCTCATCTGGCTTATGGATGTCTTGATGGGTCTGTGTGAGGCCTGAGCCTGTGGTTCAAACTGGAGGGGACTTAGGATACTTCCCAGCCACTGTAGAATATCATCAGGCATTGCAGTTTAATGAAACAATTTTATTGAACAATTTTACTTCCATTTGCGGTATCATCATCTTCTACATCATAGCAATGTCATTTAATAAACTATTTCAGGGCTGAGGACGTGGCTCAGTTAGTAGGGTACTTACCTAGCCTGCACAGAGTCCTGGATTCCACCCCCTGCACATCATGAATTGGGTGTGGTGCATGCCTGTAATCCCAGCCCTGCGAGGTGAAGGCAGGAAGATCAGATTTCAAGACCAGTCTGGACTACAAGAGACCCCATCTTTAAATAAATAAACAAATTAACATTTTTTTGTTCCCAGTTTTTACTTATACCCCTGTGTTGATGACAGCTACTCCTCTTGAGTATTGGTTCACTTGTAAGAGTTATGATGTGTGTTCCTGGAAAGTATGAATTGGGGAAAATGTAACAGGATGTGGGGGATAAATTCCTTTATAAACAGCGAATACAGTAAGTTTGGAGATAAAATAAATTACAAAAGACACCATATCGATAAGGATATTGTTTGTGTTTGTTATGCTTTGGTTTGATGACGGTGATGAATTGATTTTGATACCTTTGTTAATTCTTTGAGAGGATTATGGTGGGTTTAATAAATTCCACTTTTATTTAATTATTTTAAAAGGTTTACTTTATAGTTTCTCTCTCTCTCTCTCTCTCTCTCTCTCTCTCTCTCTCTCTCTCTCTCTCTCTCTCTCTGAGCGCATGAGTGCCCATGTGCATTTATGTGAATGAAAGTACCCACAGACATCAGTAAATGGTGTGGGATCCCCTGGAGTTGGAATTACAGACAGTTGTATGCTGCTCACCGTGGGTGCTAGGAATTAACCTCAGGTCCTCGGCTAGAGTAGTGCATGCGCTTCACCACCGAGCTATCTCTCTAACCCCTCAGTTTATATTTTAAACATGAAGAGATCCCCCCTCGATAGATCTTAGCCCACACCTTTAGTGAAAAAGAAACTAGCAACTTGAAGTGTTCACCCCATTAGTATTCAATTATATTTCCAGGATAAACAGCTGGAGGCCATCTCGTCAGTGACAAATGTGTTTGATTTGACTTAATCACCACCACTAGGCACATCATTTACTAACATTCGCTGTGGTACAATTCTAACAAGCAGGGCAATTCTCCCTGGTAAGGGAGAGAGAAAGAATTCAGAGAGTCAAGGGACAATGAGAAACTCAAAAGCAAGTATGACATTAGAAAGTTACCTACTCCTTGAAAAGCTACTTGCGCCCAACCTGGTGGCATAGTTGTGCCAGCTACTTGGGAAACTGAGGTGGGAGGGTTGCGATTTCAAGGCTTACCCAGGTGACAGAGTGAAAGTCTAGGCAATTTAAACCCTGCCTGAAATGGAAGTGAAAGGAGAGCTGAGGGTGCAACTCAGGGCTTCCTGTTTGCAGCTGGGGCATGGCTGGATTGTAGAGTGTCTGCCTAGGATCTTTCAGTCGGGGCAGGGGGAGGGGCTTAGTCATAGATCATCTGCCTAGAAGTCCTCGCTGAAGAGATGAGGACACAGCTCACATCCAAAGCACATGCCTGGCATATGGGAAGTTCATGGTTTAATTTTCGGTACCCAAACCCCAAACCAACCAACCAACCAAACAACCAAACAAACAAAGAAACCCAAGTGAACAAACAAACAAGGACAACTAAGGAAACACAGAAACCTCCCCTTAAAAATTTGTTTTTAATTATGTCTCTTTTCTGCATGTGTACATGTATGTCCAGTTGTTCATGGATGCCAGGAGAGGGCATCATTCCCAGAGCTGGAGCTAGAGGTGGTTGTGATCTATCTAATGTGTGGGCTTGAGTCAAAGTGGTCCCTTGAAAGAGTACATGCTCATAACCCCTGACGCATCTCTCCAGACCCTAACTCCACTTCTGTTGAAATGTAACTTTGATACAGGGATGTTCACAGATCTTCAAGCTTCTGACTCAAACAAGGATCTCAATTTGGACATATTTACTAGCTGCCCAGGTCAGGAAATAGACCAACCACAGGTAATCAGTCTTCCAGGTTTCTTCCGAACCTTCCTCTCTCAAAGTAACTGAGACACCTTAGGGTTTTCTTTGCATGAATTTGCAGATCTTGGCCAAGGGTGATGGGAGTCCATTGCGTGCCCGTTGACGAAGGGTTTCATGGCTCAGGTGCAAGATCTGGCCAGTGTGTCTCAGAGTTAATTGGTAACTGCACCAAGAGTGACACAAAGTGACAGAGGTGAGAATGCTCTCCTCTGTGTCCTGGGAAACTATAGTGAGCCCTGACTCTAGCCTGGACACAGACAGATCCCTGAGTGTCCCCCCCTGGTGACTCTGTGGCTCTACTGATAAAATGGGCATTAAAATTTTTGAGCAGATGGAAGCACAATCAGACCTTCCTTTAGCCAACATGGTAGAGAGACATCAATTGTTTAGGACATTACAACACACACACATACTAACAGGAGGTGTTGAGTCTAATGTATTTATACAGTCCTAAATGTTTCTCTGAGTTAGGAGAAAAATTACCAATTCAACTCTTTTAAAAATTAATTTATCTTTATGTGTGTGTACAACATATATGTGTGTGTGCCTGCACATTCATTCGTGGGTGTAAATATGAGTGTAGGGTGCCACAGTGACTGTGTAGAGGTCAGAGGACAGCCTTAGATATTGGTCCTCAACTTCCACTTTGTCTGAGGTTGTGTCTCTTGGCTTTTTTTCCTATTGTGTATGCCAGGCTCAACGGCCTGGGAGCTTCCCGAGATCCTCCTGTCTCTGCTTTCCATCTGCTTCCATTTCTGGAATTACCGGCTCGAGTCTGGCTTTTCTTGGGTTCTACAGATTCAAACTCACGTCCTCATGACTGCACCCCAAACCCTGGTGCCCAGTGACCATCTCTCCAGCCCAATTATGCTCTTCAGGCAGAGCTCTAATAAAATCCAAGCGAGAGCTATTCTCTGTGTATTCTAATTGGCTTTATTTTGTTAAATTAGTTGATCTTATTTCTCCATCTACATCCAACATATCAGAAATATGACAAGTTTGTTATTCATAAGGTGAATCATTATAATAATGATTTGATTATAGGTTGTCAGGCTAATAATTAAGATGTACTGTTTGCTAACAGAGGACTGGTTTTCGCAGAAGGACGACATGTTGTAATACTTACAAAGGAAAATATTGACCCTCCTGTGTTTTCTCTTTGCAAATTTTATAGCCTTCTATCCGCGACCTTTGCATTGCTGTAACCAAATACTAGACAGAAACAAGCCAAGAGAAGAAGACTCTCTTCCTTCCTTCTAGTCCATCATGGCGTGGAAGGCGAAGGGGTCTGGCCTGCCCATGGTGGCAGTGTGTAGCAAGGCTTACCCACAAGGCAGCAAACTAGGAAGGAAAGGCTAGGGGTGTGTGGAAGCTTTAAAGTCCTCTTCTAGCCACCAGTCAGAGTCCACCCTTTAGAGCCATCACAGGCTTCACAATAGCTCCACAAGCTACAGACCAACCAGATAGAACAGGAGACCATGGAACACAATCTGGATTTAAACCAAAAGAGACATCAATTGGTATCAAACAGGCATTGTGTTCAGCCTTGGCACAGGGAGAAAGCTGTGTCCTTTGCTCAGTGACATTTTTTTACTCTCCAGAAAATTCTTGTGATTTTATTTACTAGTTCCTCCCCTCTCCCTCCCTACCCCTTCTCTTGTCTCTCTCCATCTCTATCCCTTTCCTTCTTATGGTTTTCTATCTCTGGGCCAAATATGGTAGAAGTTGCTTTTCAAGAGTATATTTTCCAGGGCAGACAGTTCAAACACAATAGTAGAGATCATGCTAGGCAAGAATTGAGCCACATTCCTGCCCCTCACAAGAAGCTTATAAGCAAGAATTCTATCACTGAGCCATACCCCAACCTCTCTCTGGGGGATTCTAGGCAGGTGTTCTATCTCTGAGCCACACCCCAGCCCCTCACTGGGGGATTCTAGGCAGGGGCTCTACCACTGAGCCACACCCCAACCCCTCACTGGGGGATTCTAGGCAGGGGCTCTACCTCTGAGCCATGCCCCCGTCCCTCACTGACTCTAAAGCTCTCCACCTCTGAGCTACATTTGTAGCCCTTCCTGCTGAGCAATCCTAGTCCCATTAGCTGTAGAGAGGTAGCTGTCTCTGCCTCTACCATAGGCTATTTGTCCCACTTTCTCATGGAGTTGTGAATTTATTTCATTCTGTGTTTTAAAAGAAGCATTTTAATTAAGAGTTGAGAATGGCTGCTTCAGGACCACTAAGTAGAAGATGTTTAAAACTAGAAGCCGAACGCAGCCTATTATGCTTAACGTTATAATTGGTGTATTTATCCCTTTCCTCCAACTCATCCTTCCCACCTAATGAAGTTCTTTGCTTTCTTCCATCACAAATATTATTTCTGTTAAATGCTTTGAGCTTTTCTACTTCTATTCAAATATAATTGGAATCAAACTTTCCCTATCAGCCTAATACTGTTTTGTAATTAAGCCTATTTGACTAAATCAAATTATTTGCGTTTTCCCGGTGCTTTTGAACCTGTGGCTCCGCTTTGGACGATGATTTTAGGATGGATTGGAGGCACCTTCTTGGACTCACTTCTTGCTAGTCCCTACTTATTTAAATAAACATTTTAAATTACACGGGTGTGCATACTGTGTGCATGCTTGTGTAACAAGCATGTGGAGATCAGAGGTTAACTGGGGTAACTGGGACTCTCCTTCCACCACGTGGGTTCCAGGGTTCACGCTCAGGATGCTAAGCTTGTGCCTTTGCCCACGAAGCCGTCTTGCTGGCCATAGTTAGTAGTTTTCAAACAAATTCTCAGCTGTAGACTGTCTCTGCGAAGGTCCTACGAAGAGCCTAATTACAGACAGCACTCATGATGGGAGCGAGTTGCTAGTGGAGAGGTCAGAACAGGTGCAGAGAATCATCAGTCCCCAGAGTTCCCTCCAGTTCCTCCCTCCATTCCACCAGAAGCACTAGCATGTTTGAAAACGGCCAACGGCAATATCATCCAATCCCAGAGGCTACAGTAGGAAGCAGGTCAATTCCATGTCACCACAGAGACGAAGGAGGAGATGGAGTAAGCTGGCCAAGAGGGCAGCATGAAGAAGCCACAAAGTGGCTGAGCCACTAACTCCAAATCCCACCAACTCCTGGCTTTCTTCTCTTTCAATTAATTATCTTTTATTTTGATATCCTGGTTACATGTTTTAAAGTTTTTCTTCTCGGGACTTTTCTGAATAAAACCCTGAGATTTTATTTCATTTCTTTGTTGAGTTTTCCCCCTATAATTTCATTAATTATGATTTCAAGGTTATTTACCTTTTCTATTTCTCCTGGGTCCTCTATTATTCTGTCTGATAAGCTTGATCTATTTTTACAGATATCATCTTTTCATTTTTGAAAAATAGAGAACTTTGGAGCTGAAGTGATGGCTCAGCAGTTAGGACAATTTACTGCTTATGCAAGGGCTTCCAAGTTTGGTCTTGGTGCTCTTGTTGGGCAACTCATAACTATCTCTAACTCCAGCTTCAGGGTACCCAAGGCTCTAGTCTGGCCTTCATAGATAAGGTACACACACACACACACACACACACACACAGAGAGAGAGAGAGAGAGAGAGAGAGAGAGAGAGAGAGAGAGGAGAGAGAGAGAAAGAGAGGAAGAAAGAAAGAGAGAAAGAGAGAAAGAGAGAAAGCGATTTTTAAGAATAGAAAGCTCTTTGTTGAAATAAGTTGTTTCGCTATGAAAACCATTACAGTAATGCTTATATAAATTTATATATTATTACATACTTATATATGTATATTATACTTTGATATATTTAAATATATACACAAAATAAGCACTGTATATATTTATAAAAGAATATGTGTATATATATTCTTAAATATATATCAACCATTTTATCTTTTGTGGTTTCAGTGAACCCTCTTCAACTTTGATCTGAAAATATTGAATGGAATATTCCATAAACAACGTGGTTCTAAGTCGTGTGTGGTTCTGAGCAGCATGATGAAAGCTTGTCCTGTCCTACCTCATCTCCAGCGGTGGGAATCATCCCCTATCCAGTGCATCCATGCTGTGTACACTATCCTTCCCATTATTATTCACTTAGTAGCCATTTGCTGATCATGTTGGCTGTGGTAGTATCTTGGTGCAAGGCTAATGTTAATTCAATATACCAAGGGAAACAAGGAGTGACTTCCTCTAAGAAAAGGATAACGTCTCTTATAGCTTTGTAACTGGGAGAAAATCCAGTGTTTATAGGGTTTGTTCCTTTCTACTGTTTCCATAGGATGATTTAAAAATTCCTCTTCAGCTCACGGAAAGGATACGTCTGATCTTTATAACCAGATCATAAACTTTTAGAGAGGATAAATAAACTCTGATACTTGCGACCCATGTATGTTCCAGGCATTCTGCCAGAGCTCTTTCCTTGTTATTGTGCTTACTTTTAGTAACAACTCTACAAGATAGGGATTGCTAACTTGACTCCACAGGTGCCAGAATGTAGGATTTAGAAAGCTGACTCCTGGGAAACCACTTGTCCTGTAGTTGGGGGACTTGAATGTGTAATGAAGTACACACTGGAGCTCCACCTCAGAGTAAGATGTCTACCTGGTGGTCTGATTGCAACCTAAGGAACACCTCACAGTGCTTGGCGTGTGTGTGTGTGTGTGTGTACGCGCGCGCAGGCATGTATGCATGTATGTGTACATATGTGTGGTGGTCAGAGTATCATCCTTTATCACTCTCCACCTTATTTTTGAGACAAGATCTCTTACTGAACCTGGAACTCACCTGTTTGGCTAGACTGGCAGGCCAGCAAGCCCCAGTGATCTTCCTGTCTCTATCTCTCAGCTCTGGGATTATACGCAGGTTTTTACATGGGTCCTGGGGAGCTGAGCTCACAGCCTCATACTTGCAAGGCAAACACTTCATTGACTAAATGACCTACCGCCCCAGCAAGTGCTTTAAAATCCATGTGAGGCGCTACACACTGGGTGACACGTGATTTCCAACTCCAGTTCCAGTGGAACTAATAAATTCTGGCCTCTCAAGATGCGCGCGCATGCGCGCGCACACACACACACACACACACACACGAGTGCATGCACACAGACACATAAACAAAAATAATAAAATAATGTTGACTTAGGTTTTTTTTTTTCTTTTTGGCGGGGGGAGCTTTATGTCTATACAAGTTCTCTCTGTGTATTTCCCCCGTCCATAGTGACAAAACAGCAGGCTGGCCGCCTGGAAGCTTTATTAATTCCCACATGCTTTTGGTGAGTAACTGACCCTGGTACTGAGTGGGGGCTTTCTGAGAGACAATGTAATGAATGAAGCTGAAAAAAAAAAAAAACATAGATTACCAGAAAAGAAACAAAACTTCTCAAGAAACTTCGAAGGAAAAGAGTTACTTTTCCAATTGTGCTGTGTGCTCGTGCTTGTAGGGACGCTGCAGGAGGATAATCCTGAAGACACTGGAGAGTCAGATCCTCCTGAGCACGGCTGGCATCAACAAGACACCTACGGCTAAACCCTCATTTCACAGCTTGATAAAAACTAAGCATAAAAGACTCCCCCTGCTTCACAGGAATGGAAATATATGCTGTTTGGAGCTGCGAGGTGTTACCTCTAGTAATCGCTGACTTCCAGTTCCACCTTGCTTCTGACAGAACATAGGTTATGTTGGCAGCGATTGGTCATTGCGTCTCTCAGAGTTCACACATGTGTGTGTGTTTCTGGAGTCTCAAGGCCTCCTAGTCGGCATTATCTCAGGAAGACCCCTTACCCCTGGGACACTGACTTTGCATTATCAATGAATCTAGTCAGGTGCTTTGTGGTCCCAGAACAGGGATGATGCAAACCATATTTGACCTCTGACCTTGTAATAGTTGGCCGGAGGTGGGCTAGAAAGGATACAAGAAAGGAAAGGAGGTGGAGAATTTCTCCTTCCTGTGTACTTCCTGTGAACCTTCTGAACACTTCTTGTGGTCCTTCTGTATATTTCCCGTAGACTTCCTGTGAGCTACTATGTGCTTCATCTAGACTACATGTGTACTTCCTGTGGTCCTGTAGTGTACCTCCTGTGGTCCTTCTCTGTTCAACTTGTAGACCTTCTGTGACTTCCTGTGGACCTCTTGTGTGCTTCCTGTGTTCCTCTTGTGTACTTCCTGTAGACTTCCTGTGTGCTTCCTATAGACTGAATTGTACTTCCTATGGACCTCACATGTGCTTCCTATGGTCCTCCTGTATTTCCTGTGCTTCTTGGTAACCTCCTAGGACTTCCTGTGGATCTCTTTTGTCCTTCCTGTGGATATCCTGCCTATTTCCAACAGACCTGTGTGTTTCCTGTGACCTCCTGTGACTTCCTATGGATTTCCTGTGTTCTTCCTTGAGCCCTTATGTGGGCTCCCTATAACTTTCTTCTATTTTCTCATCTTGCCAGCAATACTATTTTCCCTCAGTGTGACAGTTAAGTCTTCCTGGTGTCTAAATCCAGTTTTCAGCTTTCCCAGGGCTTGTGGGAATTGTCATGCCCCTTCAGCGTCACGGGCATCAGACCCTCAGAGGCTGAAGTACCTTCCTTAAATTCCTGTTTAGTAATTCTACGTGCTTTTGTCTGTTTCCTCAGTCCTAGGTGTGATCTCTGTTTCTTTTAGCTGCTTCCCTGGGATAGCTTTATTACTTAGCAATGCTATTCTTTGTTGACAACTTATTTCTTTTTTATACGTGATTACTGATTTCCAGCCAGGCTTTAATACTTTTAACAGGATGCTTTTAAAGCTTCTGATGTTTTTCCCATGCATCTGTCTGCATACTCACGGATGTATTGTTTGTTTAATTGCGAGTGTATGCGATGACAAATGGCTCAGCGGGTAAAGGCATTTGCTGCAAAGCTCAATGAGCTCAATCCCTGCAACAAATATGTTAGAAGTAGAGAAGTGACTCCCATAAGCAGTGGCATGCATTCTTATGAACACACACACACACACACACACACACACACACACACGCACACGTGTGCACATGTGCTCGCGCTCGCACACACACACAGAATAAATGATTTAAAAATTATTAATATCTGAATTTATTTTTATAAAAGTGGCAATGTGTTCTCTGTGCAATCTAATACAATTTTTTAAAGTCAATTTTAGATATGAAGACCAAGCACATCTAATTTTCACAATGATAGGTCAATATTTTCACAATGATAAAATACCATGGTCAAAAGCAACTTGCAAAAGTAGAGATTTTATTTTGGGTTAGAGTTCCAGAGACATAGCATTATGGCGGGAAAGGCATGGTGGGAGGAGTAGGAGCGCACTCGCGCGCGAGACACACACACCACACACACACACACACACACACACACACACACACACACACACACACACACACAGGAAGCAGAGATAAAGAAAAGGAGTGGAGTCAACCTATAAAACCTCAAAGCTCACCTCCAGTGACTCACTTCCCCCAGCAAGGCCCTGCTTCTTGAAGGTTCCCTAACCTTCCCAAATACCACCACCTTCTGGGAAACAAATATTTAAATACTGTGAGCCTATGGGGGGCACTTCTCATTCAAAGCACTGCATTATTGAAGACAGGTTTCTAGTATGATAGACAACAGGTTAAGTAATATATACATTAAATTTCTCATTTATATTTCATTTCATTTATTTATTTAGTGTGTGTAATGTGTGTAGGTAAGCATGCGTTCATGCTTCACGTGGAGGTCAGAGGACAACATTCAGGAGTTGGTTCTTTCCTTCCACCATGTGGGATCCAGAGGCGGGACTCACGCCATCAGGATGGACAGCAAACGCTTTCACCAGCTAAGTCATGTTGCCAGCTCCACCTAATAAGCTTTACATAGGAATCTAGCGCCTTCAAAATGGTTTTCATCATCTGATACCACAACAATGTATACCTACACTCATCAACTCCCCTTTATTTTATAAATCCCTAAAAGTTTTTGGTCTTCTGATGGTACCCCATCATTATTCTCGTAATATTATTGTGCTCCTCAATATCCTTGGTTGTCTTTTTTCAATAAATTTGGATACAATCTTTTGCCAGTTGTGTTACTTTCAGAAAGTCTTAAATGCTTTATAATGTCTTCTTTTCAGCCAACTTTTCTTCTTCCTTCAAGGATAAAGTCTTATAAGAAGAATTTATGAAAAGCCTTTGCCCAGGAATTATGGAAAACTGTAATAAAATAAGCAATGATTATTGGCCACTTATCCCCCATATCATGCTCAGTGTTTCTATGTAATCTATTAATATGTAATTTAACATGAGAACCTTGGGGATTGGGAAACTGGCTCAGAAATGAAGACTATGTACAGCTTTCACAGAGGATCAAAGTTCAGTTTCCCATGCCCCTGTCAGACACTTTGCATGCACTTGTTAACTCCAGCTCTTGGGGTTCCGCTGCCCTCTTCTGGTCTCTGAGAGTACCTGCACTCACATGCACATACACACATAATACGCAGACATGAAACATCATTTAAATAAATCTTCAAAAACACGTTGTTTATTTATTACCCTCCACATCATGTTAAATGCTTCTAAATTGAATATGTAAATTAACACAACCTTAAAGCTTAGGCTATGGAGGCTTAGAGAAATTACATACCTGTACATTCAGCTAACAGGTCTCAGAGACAAAAAATCAAGTAGAAGTAATAGACATCTTTGTACTAGCTTATCATGAATTTATTCATCAATACACATTCACTGAGCAGGTAAACATGTTAGCCAGCCTCCATAATGGACTTCCATAATAAATTTCCTGGTGTACACCCCAGTGTCTTCTACAATGACACTATGTCATTGTCAAGGGTTTTTTTTTTTTTAAAGATTTATTTCTATTATTTTAAATTATGTTTATATAAGGTGGAGGTTGAGTGCACGTGAGATCAGGTACCCACAGAGATCAAAGACATCAGATCCCCCTGGGGCTGGAGTTACAGATTGTTGAGTTGCCTAATGTGGGTACTGGGAACCATCTTGGGTCTTTTGAAAGAACAGGGTGTGTTCTTAACAAGTGATCCATCTCTCCAGCACCTCAAGGTTCTTTCTAAAAGACTTATTCTTATTTGTGTATGTGTTACATGGATGACGTTCCACAGATGCCTCGAGGGGGCATCGGATACACTAGAGCTGGAGTGAGCGGCAGTGGTGAGCAATCAAAAAGCCATGTATGGGGGAAGGATTGGGGCTCTATCTTAGTGGTAGAGCACCTACCTAGACTCCTCCAGCCAAGGGCTGGGCACGTGGCTCAGTGGTAGTACCTCTGATTAGAATTCTCCAGCGAGGGGCCGGGAGTGTGACTCCGCAGTAGAGTACTTGCCAGGGACTAAAACAGTTTAATGGTTGTTTTCATTACCCTATCCTTGTCCCTCTACTGCCCCCAAAATGTGTTCTCTGGGATAAGTAAGTAGTGACATAATACACAGAAGACAGGGGCAGGGGGTTGTGGAAGATTAATGAACTTAATACAAACTCTATGGGATCTAAGAGGCTGTAAGGACCACGTGACAACCACAGAGGCCAGAGAATGTGGGCACTTGTTACAGTGTGATCCCTCCTGGCTCTCCCGCCAGAGCTGGGATGTCAGCAGGCTCTACCTTGCTTTCTTTGGTAGCAGGTGGGGAGGGAAGGAAAATAGAAAATTGAGACTAAGCTTCTTGTTTCTTCTGGGCCCTCATTTTCATTGAGTGTGAAGCATTTCTTTGTTGGGCTTGAAACGGGTGCTTTTGTGAAGTCGGAAACCCGCCACCCCTCCCCCTCTGCGGGGCAGGAAGGAGCACAGGGCTCCTGGTAAAGTTAGATGTGTGAGATCCTCGCCCTCCAAGATCCTGAGTGGTGTGAATGAAAGGTTGGGTGGCTGGTAACTAAGCAGCCGCAGTTGCTACTGCTGAATGAGGAGAAAGGCTGCCCGGGGCCGTGTGTACCTAGCCTTGTGTATCTCTGACAGGAGGGTAAGGGGCAGAGGCCATAGTGGAAGGGTTTCTGCTCAGATTCTTGGTTAGGTATCTTCTTTTCCCATGAAAACACAAAATAAAATGATATTTAAGTCCCAGTTCAAGTCATACTTAATTCTTTTTTTTTGCATTTATTTATTTATTTATTTTGTGTCTATCTGTGTGTGCTCTGTGTGTGGTGTATGGTGTGTGTGTGTGTGTGTGTGTGTGTGTGTGTGTGTGTGTGTGTGCCATGAGTGCATGTGGAGGTAAGAGGGCAACTTACTAGAGTTGGTTCTGTCCTCTCATCGCGTGGGCCCTGGGTACAGAATACGGACTGTCAGACATAGCAGCAAGCTCCCTTTACCTGCTGGGCCATCTCGGCAGCCCCAGCCTAGGAGACTTTTAAAGCATACTTCTGAGTTTGTCAGTGAGGACAGACCCACAGACAGATCATGACGGCTCTGCTAGCCAGAGCTTGGGTCTATTAGTAGGTTCAACCCTGGGATGAACTGTTGGGAGGTGGTAGAACTTGTAGGCTCCTGGAAGGAACAACTGGAGGTCTTGCCTTTGAAGGGTGTCTTAGCCAGTGTTCTACTGCTGCAAAGAGACACCACGACCAAGGCAACTCTTATAAAAATAAACCATTTATGTGAGGTCTTGCTTTCAATTTCAGAGGTTTAGTCTGTTATCAACTTGGAGGCACCCAGGCAGACACAGTAACGGAGAAGTAGCTGAGAGCTACATTCTGATCTCTTGGCTGAGAGAGAAACTCTGTACTTGGCATGGGCTCTTGAAACTTCATGCCTAGTGATGTACTTCCTCCAACAAGGTCACATGTCCCAATCTTTCCAAAGAGTGCCACTCCCTGGTGACTGAGTATTCAAATCTATGAGCCTATGGAGACCGTTATCATCAAATGACCACAGAGGGTATCTTGTCTCTAACCACCCCCAGCTTCTTTGGGGTACCTAGCCACCATAAGGTGAGCAGCTCTGTTCTGCAAACACCCTTCCCGCACGATGTCCATCCTCACCACTGTCCCAGAAACAAGTGCAGATCGACAAATACAGACTGTAACTCCAGATACTATGGACCAAAATATACTGCTCTTCCTTTTAGGTAATTCCTCTCAGCTGTCATTCATGGCCTGTAAAACTGACAGACAGAATCGTGGCAGTGACACTGTTCTAGTTTCTTTGCCGTGATAACATACCCCAACCCAAAGCAACCGAGGGGAAAGAGGGTGGATTTCTGTTCACAAACCCAGGTTGCAGTCCATCCAAGCTGGGAAGTTAAGGAGTCAGGAACTGAAAACAGTTGGTCACGTCACACCCGCAGCCAAGAGGACCAAGGAAAGAATGCATGCTTACTTGCTCGCTTGATTTAGCAACTCATATAGTTCAGGACTTCCTGCCTAGGGAATGGTGCTGCCCACAATGGGCTGGTCTTCTCACATCAATTAAGATAATCCACCCCCCCCCAGATGTGCATGTGGGCCCATTCAGGGTACATAATCCTTCATCAAGACTCTCTTCCTGGGTGACTCTAGGTTGTGCCAACGTTACAGTTAAAACTAGCCATCACAGAGACCATCTCAGTTTTTCTTGAACCAGCCAAGTTTACACGTGAATACAGTCTCCTGAGTATATTGTGTTTAGTCAAGGATTGGCACTTTTTTGTCTGAAGACCAGATAGTAAATATTTCAAGCTTCCCATGAAGAATGTCAGGTATTGACTGCAAATATTCATGCCCACCCAAAGGCAACCAGAGGCCCCGTGTAAATGACTGGGTCCTTTTGAGAGCTCCTAACATTTTATTTACACAAAGAGCTGCCAGTCCAGGTCTTCCCATAGACCGCAATTTTCTAACCCCTGGGTTAAGGCACCAAGTTCCGGGGTAGCCTCAATGACACAATAGATAACTGGGACAGCCCACTCATATGCTCCGGGCACTGTGGCCAGTGTTGAGCTATAATTGTCAAGATGACACATTCGTTGCTGCCTTCAGGGAGCTTGCAGCTAGTCCTAACTTTATGGAAAAAGAAATGAGATTCAATAACTCCTATCCAAATAACCCCAAGGCTCCAGTACAGCTGGTGAGAATTCAGAGAAATGGATAGACCTTGAAGGAATAAGCTTGAGCTGGGGTGACAGGTCTATGTATCTGTTCTGGTTACCATGACTGTGTAATGGACCACTCCAAAGCTTAGTGGTGGGAGCCAACCATTGTATTATTTTCTTGAATCCTATGGGCCAGGAATTGGATAGAGATAGCTTGTCTTTGACTCATGTGGTCCGGGCCTTGGCTGAGAAGAGTCACTAATTGGAACATCATTTGTCAACTGGAGACTATGGTCATCACAGTGACACTAGGTAGACAAAGCTAATTACAAAAGTCTGCATCACGTATGATGCCATTTATATGAGATTTTCATAGCTGGGAAATCTGCTAAGGGAGTGAAGCATGTTGGGAAATAAGACCCTGTAGGTATGGGTATAGACTATTAGAATTAGAGAGGTCATGGCTGCTTTGTGCTCCTCTCTCTCTCCTTATATTCTTCCTCCTCTTCCCTCTCTTTAGTTCTTCTACAGGGGCTCATGTATCCCAGGGTCTTTAAACTCAGCATGTAGTATAGAATAGCCACAAATTCCTGGGCCTCCTGGCTGCATCTCCTGAGTATGGGGATTCATGCTAGGAACCAAACCCAGAGTCTCCTGCATACCAGGAAGGCGCTCTGCCCACTGAACTCTAACCCCCAACCCCTGACCAGCCTCCAGAGTTTCTTTTGAGGCACTGATGCAATTCTAGAAGTGTGATAATGGTGGTATACATTTGGGAATATACTAAAATGTATGGCTTGTACAGTTTAAATGGAAAAATTGTATGGTATATGAAATCCATCTATTATGGATCTTTTATCTACCTATTTGCTGTTTGTGTGTATCTATCTATCTACTACCTGTCTATTGATCTATCTACTGCTTATTTAATGATCTAATATAATGTCTGTGTACTATCTATTATCTATCTATCTATCATCTATCTATCTATCATCTATCTATCTATCTATCTATCTATCTATCTATCTATCTATCTATCATCTCTATCTCTCTATCTCTATCTATCTCTCTATCTCTCTATCTCTCTATCTCTCTATCTCTCCATCTAATCTATCTATCTATCTAATCTATCTATCTATCTAATCTATCTAATCTATCTATCTATCTATCTATCTATCTATCTATCTATCTACTTGTCTATCAATCTGTCTACTGCTTATTTAATGACCTAATATATTATCTGTGCATTATCTATCTATCTATCTATCTATCTATCTATCTATCTATCATCTATCTACTTACTTATTCTTCTGTCTATCTATGACTGTCCATTAAAAGAATGATTCCCAACCCACCTATGCCAGGTACACAGTCAAGGCAGAGAAAAGTACATTTTAGTCCTTACCCTAGAGAATAAACTAGCAGGCATGCCTCTCATAGGGAAAGTCCAGTGCATGTGTATGGGGCTACCGTGATGTTTTGGTTAGGCCAGAGCCATTTAGTAAGTAGGCAGCATACCAGAACAAAAGCAAGTCAAACTCACCCAGCTTACTCACCAGTGACCCAAAACAGCTCATCTTTGTCCCGCTTGCTGTCCATCTGCAAAATGTAGGTCAGCTGAGGCGCGTTGATTCAGGCATATTGCATTCAGAAATGAGAGGCTTAGGGGTTGGAGGAGACAGCTCAGTTGGTAAATGGCTTGCCTTGCACACACAAAAACCTGATTTCTGTTCCCAGAACCCACATAAAAAAGCCAGGCGTGGTGGCGTTTGTAATCCCAGCACCAGGAAAGCAGAGACAGGCAGATTCCTGGAGCTCTCTGCCCAGCCAGTCTAGGCTGCTTGGTAAATTTCACATCAGTGAGAGATCCTGCCTTATAAAAAAGATGGGGGATTCTCAAGGAACAAGGTTAGAGTTGTTTTCTGACCTCACATGCACACACATACATGTGTACCTGCACGTGTGTGTGTGTGCGTGTGTGTGTACGTGTGTGTGTGTGCGCGCGCGCGCGCACGCACGTGTGCGGGCGCTGGATGGTTCAGTTTCTGGGATTTTGGAAGTCGTGGTTTCTGGAAGGATGTTTATGAGGTGCCATTCTAGTTTCTCACATCAAGAGAATTGGAGCCATCTGTTTCTGAGCGAATAAGGGTCCACGCACTTCCTTCTCCTTTCACGTGCTTTGCTCTTTGTGAAGTGTCGTACATGAATCCCGCACATGAACCCTGCTCTCTGCAGGGCTCTGGGTCTTTCAGTGAGCAGAGATTTCACTCCTAGTTCTGTGACACCATGGACATTTTAGAGGAAGACATGAAAAGGAGTTGTCAGAGTCAATGGCTGATGTTCTCCCCTTCCGGTTTCTAACATCAGCACCAATGTTACGGAGCCTTCGATAGTTTGGAGACCACGCTGCTCATTCATTTCTTATTTGCATATGGACAGAGCACAGAGAACAAATTTGCACAACATGCATTGTGCTTCGGCTCCTTAAAATTTGGAATTCAAATGATCAGAATCCAATTCAGCGCTGGTATCCTGCAATCACTTGGTGTGTTTCCCAGGTTTAAACAAGCAAGATCACATGAGTGACGTTAGCGGAAAGAATGTCGAGTCTGTAATCAAGAATCTGAGGTGCTGGATTTCCCTCAGTCCCAGGTGGAAATCTCAGCATACTGATGGCCTCACCCCTAACCTCACTTTTCCTGTTTCTAAAATGGGTGGGTGAGCATTGCTTCTGTAATAAAACACAGGAAATATCATGTAAAGTATTGTAAAAGACAAAAGCAAGACAAAACAGGAACATTTAATAGCCTAGACAGATAATGGACAACAAAATTCAAAATATTAGTAACAACTTATGGGGCAGAAATGTAAGAGTCAATATATTAATAAATCTGTTAATAAATCTGTATACTTAAGAGTTAATGTATAATTTCCTTTAAAGGAGAAAAATTTGTTTATCTTTAATATTAATAATGTTTAGGTGAAAAAATTCACTCTTTTATTCATATGGCTGCTCATGGTTCTGTGTGTATGCGTGTGTGTTGATAAGTGCACACATGTGTGCTGTGCCTGTGAACTGTGACATTTTATCCCTTTGAAGCAGAGTGTCTTCCTGAACCTGGTACTCCCCCACTCTCTTTTTAAAGAATGAACTAGCAAATGCTTCCCATCCTCTCTCCTCCCACAATTCTGGGGTTGCAAGGGTATATGTGATGATGACCAGACTGACTTTTGCATGCCAGGGAGCTGAACCCAGGTCCTCACAGTTGCATACCAAATCACTCATCCTTCTACCCAGCCTTGTTCACGATTCTTGTGTCTCTAGGTAAAATGAAAAAAATGACGTAATTGATGGAGGGGATGCCATTTTGTCCTCATGGGTGGCCTTTCCTGAAAGGACTTGGATGGCACGTTTGCTTCTGTCCTACTGAGGCTAATTCTAGAAAGAAAAAATTAGAATTTTCTCCCCAAGCCTGTCATTCGTCACAGTTTCTCTCTCTAAAGGAGAAGAATGGAAGGGTGTTACAAAACAGGAACCATGGCTTGTTGAGAAAGATGAATCACTGGTGATGAATCAAGTCTGGGCCCCCAATGGCACCCTAAATCATCAGAGCCGCCTGTCAGGGACACCCCATAGGAGATTACAGACTTGGCACTGCCCGTCCATCTCACCCAGGGCTCTCTGCAGGGCTTGTGTGACAAGTGATATTTTGGGCTAAGAAACCCTGGAGTTCTTATCAAAAGCTCCTCAGATGAATTAGCTAGGAACCAAACCACCCCAGGCCTTTCCCTGGAGCTGAGTGATGTTTGATACGTACCAGAAATGATATCTGCATCAATCTCTTTGCAATTCCATCCCAGCTGTGATGTGGGATTCCTCTCTGTATGCTATGAATATGTTTTATTACCATTAGTTATTAAAAAAGCTGCTTTGGCCAATGACTTAGAGTAAAGCCAGGCAAGAAATCCGAACAGAGATATAGACAGAAAGTAGGCAGCACCAGGGAGACACCACGTAGCTGCCAAAGGAGAAAGATGCCAGCCGCCAGCCAGAACCTTACCGGTAGGCCACAGCCTCGTGGTGATGCACAGATGAATAGAAATGGGTTAATTTAAGATACAAGAGTTGACTAGAAATATGCATAAGCTATTGGCCAAATAGTGTTGTAATTAATATAGTTTCTGTGTGATTATTCATGTCCGGGTGGCTAAAAAATGAGCAAGCAGTCTCTGCCTATACAACTGGGGTGGTAATATGGCTGAGTGGTTAGGAGCCTTTATTGCTCTTCCAGAGGACCAGAATTTGGTTTTCAGGACTCCCAATGGATGGCTCATAATCCCGTGTAGCTCCAGGTGATCTGATGCTCTTTTCTGGCACTGCACTCACGTTGGGTATATACCCAACATCCCCCACACACATATAAATAAAAAGTAAAAACAACTCTTAAAAAAATAGAAGTGATAGTCCATATGAAAAAAAAGGGAGTACCAGGTTCAGGTTTTCATATTAACGCTATGGCGTTAAATAATTACACCCCCTCCCCCGCCTCACCAAGTATCTCTATCAAGACAGCAGGTTGGCTAATTGGTGTCTCCTCCCTGTGTCACAGCCTCACTGCTGGGCATCAGTAGCTAGGAAATACTCTACTCCTTGGTGAGGTTTTACAGTGGAACTTTCCGGAATTGCCTGGTTTTTTCCTCTGCTAGTCTTACTGAATTCGGTGGTTGTTTTAAATTGGCATTCACTGTCACCCGGCACCCCTTGTCCAATCACCTCCCGATGGCTGGCCTCTCTGCTCCCTTCCGCAGCCATCTTCACAAGCTCAGTTTAAGCGTGCGGTTGTCATTCATCTCACGCCGGCGGCATCTGAAGATAGCACCCGGCAAATGGGTTGAAAGAGTGGTGGTGTTAGGCAGAGAATGGGCGATTTTCAAAACAAACCCAAACCCACTGAATTTAGTCAAGCAGGCAAGCAGTTGCTAACTGGTTGGTTGTGATCCAACAGTTGGAAGGGTTGATGCCATTCAAAACCATCTGTGTATATAGACACAGCGCCAGTGTCTCTAAACAGACATCCTTAGGATTACTCCTCCATATCAGCACATTAATACGTTTCTGTTAGCTTTTTTTCATGCGTGATAGCATCTTTCATTAGGGAATTAATTTACCCTAATTCATTTTAAAGCATAGTGTTTCTTTGCTTTAAATTTGATTCCACTTACAAAAGCAATATACGTTAGGCTGTGGAGGTGACTTGGCCGGTTATGCACTTGCTGCATAAGCAAAAGAGCTGGAGTTGGGATCCCCAGAACCAGTATAAAAGCTGAATGGGAGTGGCAGGCAGCCTGCGTGCAGTCCAAGAGCATGGGAAGCCTAGATGGGCTTCTCGGAGCAAGCTGACTGTCTAGACGAGGAAATGGGGAGCTCTAGGTTCAGCGAGAGGCACTGCATAAGTTGGAAAGAGATAGAGGAAGACATCTAATGTCAACCCTAGACCTCCATACATATATACATACATGTGTATACACCCCCATACAAATGCACCCATAGACACACACACACACACACACACACACACACACACTACAAAACAAAGCAAATACAGAAGGATATGCTCTTTTAGCATGATGGAACTATAAAGACACTAGTAAATTTAAAGTATGTGTTATAGTATAAGTGTGTGTATGTATTCATGTCTATACACATGCATGCATATACATGTAGAGACCAGAAACGGATGTTAGATGTCTTCCTCAATTACTTCCCACCATATTTTTTGAGACAGGGTTTATCATGGAATCTTGAACTCAGTCATTCAGCTAGACTGGTTGGCCAGTGAGCTCCAACAAGCCAACCATCTCTACCTTCCAGAGCTGGGACTACAGAGGCACACAGACATGTGGAACTTTAAATGTGGGTGGTAAGGATCAACACTCAGGTCTGCATGCTTGGACAGCAAGTACTTTGCTGGCTAAGCCATTTCCTCAGCCCTGTAGTTTGAATGTTCATTTCTTTCTGGGCATGCAAAGTAGTGATAGGATTTGAAGTGAATGGTAGTTCTTTCTGCTCTTCCACAATTGCTTTCTCCTGAGTCTCGGTCTTCTTCCATAGTCTTTGGAGACTCTCACTATCTAACGCCAGGAGTGTGGATTTCAGAAGCTAAGCATTGCAAGGATGGAGACAGTATGATCCCTCCCTCCTTCCCATCACTTAATTATAAACATGTGAATCTCAACCATGGGAAAATATACTGGGTAAAGAAAGGAAATATCACAGCAAGGATATAATGTTTTGCCAAATTTCCAGTCAGCCCTTGAAAGGCATTCTTGAGCCAAGCCAATAATCTAACACAATGTCTGTCTGCAAGGGCTCATTTTCCTGTCAAAACATTTTGAGGCTGTATAGTAGTTCAAATAAGAATGATTCCCATAGCCGGGCGGTGGTGGCACATGCCTTTAATCCCAGCACTTGGGAGGCAGAGGTAGGCGGATCTCTGTGAGTTCGAGACCAGCCTGGTCTACAAGAGTTAGCTCTAGGACAGGCTCTAAAGCTGCAGAGAAACCCTGTCTCAAAACACCAAATAAAAAAGAATGATTCCCATAGACTTTTGTATTTGAATATTTGGTCCCCAGTTGGTAGACCTGTTTGGGAAGGATTGGAAGGTGTG
This sequence comes from Arvicola amphibius, assembly GCF_903992535.2. Lineage (NCBI taxonomy): Eukaryota > Metazoa > Chordata > Mammalia > Rodentia > Cricetidae > Arvicola > Arvicola amphibius. The sequence continues at coordinate 91,099,212 of NC_052056.1, forward strand.
GCTTCATTGGAGGAGGTATATCAATGGGGCTGGCCTTAAAGTTTCAAAAGCCCAGGGCATTTCCAGTTAGCTTCCCCGAGTCTCTCTGCCTTGTGCCTGTGGATCAGGATGTAAGTTCTCAGCTATTGCTCAAGTGCCTGCCTGCTGCCAAGCTCCCCAACATGCTGATCAGGGACTCCAACCCTTTGGAACTGTGAATCTCATCAAACTCTGTCTTTTGTAGGTTTCTTTGGTCATGATATCTCTTCACAATATAAAAGTAACTAAGACAGGCTCCAGACATTTACAGGCTCTACCTGCCTTGTGAAATTCTAAAGAAAGATTCAGGATAGGTGAGGAAAAGTGTGCAGAGAAAGGACTATTCTGATCTTTGTCATTATGGGCTTTAGTAGTGCGTAGAAATGATTGATTTAATGAATCCATTTCAAGACTGCGTGAGCTCAGATATCAAGAGGCCATTTTTTGATTTTGTCACTCTGCCTAAGACTTGCCACAGTGGGCACTTTTATTTTTTTCTTTGAATGTATATATGTTGTGCATGCATTTGTGTGTGCTCACACATGTGTTAGTGCAACAGAGTTGGCATCAAGTGTCTTTCCTGATAATTCTTCACCCTTTTTGTTGAGGTGGTGCATCTCACTCAACACTGAGTACTATAGTTCCAGCTAGTCTAGCCACCTCGCCCAGGGACCACTTTGTCTAGTCTACCTCCTTCATGCTGGGATTATAAACAGCTACCTCATCTGCTTCTCTTTTATGTGCATTCTGGGCCTTCACACTTGCACATCAAGCACATTAACCACAGGGCCATAGCCTCAGCCTACACTTTTTTCCTTTCCTTTCCTTTTCTTTCCTTTTCTTTTCTTTTCTTTTCTTTTCTTTTCTTTTCTCTCTCTCTCTCTCTCTTTCTCTCTCTCTCTTTCTTTCTTTCTTTCTTTCTTTCTTTCTTTCTTTCTTTCTTTCTTTCTTTCTTTTTGAGACAGGGTCTTGATATTTAGCTCAGGCTGTCCTGGAAGGTATCATCTCCCTTTCTCAGCTTCCCGAATGCTTGGGTCACGTAATAAGCCACCATGCCTGGCTCTGGACATCTGATTTTTACCTCTATTTCTCAGAGTGCAGTCTACTCCAGAACTATGTCATCTCCAGATGCTTCAGTGACTATTATACGTCCTCCCATGCCACGGTCTGCTGGAGGAGACAGCAGTATGAGCATAGACCCTTCTTAATAACTGTTGAGTATTTTTTTAAGTATCTATTTATTTTGTGTGTGGGTTGGAAAGACGGAGTGCGTATACTATGGCTCAAGTGTGGTGGTCAGAGGACAACTTGTAGGAGTCAGTTCTCTCCTTCTACCATGTGAGTTCTAGGGCTTAAACTCAGGTCATCAGCCTCAGCAGCTGGCACCTTTACCCATGAAGACTTCTCAACTGCCCTTACTTGACATTTCTTGACACAGTAGTAGTCATGGCCATTGACCTTGATCTTATTGTTTGCTCCATGGGTGCCTACACTACTTTGTTAGGCATGACTGTGATGGTTGGTAATGTTTGACTGTGTTCCCTTTTATTAGTGCTTTTGCTCATTGCTGTTACAAAATATCTGATAAAAACAACATAAGAAAGAAGGATTGTGCTGTGGGATAATGTTCTTTTACACCGTGAAGATTTGTCACTCATATTGGTTTAATAAAACACTGATTGACCATTAGTCAGGCAGGAAGTATAGGCAGGACAACCAGATGAGGAGAATACTGGGAAGAGGAAAGACAGAGACACAGTCACCAACCAAATGCAGAGGAAGCAAGATGAGAATTCTACACCGAGAAAAGGTACCAAACCACATGGCTAAACATAGACAAGTATTATGGGTTAATTTAAGTTGTAAGAGCTAGTTAATAATAAGCCTGAGCTAAAAGGCCAAACAGTTTATAATTAATATAAGCCTCTGTGTGTTTCTTGGGGACTGAATGACTGTAGGACCAGGTAGGACAGAAATTTCCATCCATTGGACTGGCTTATTGTTCAAAGCACAGTCCATCAGGGTGAGAAAGGCAGGATGACAGGACCATGAAGTCACTGGTCACATTGTATCTCAGGAAGAAGAGAGAGAGAGAGAGAGAGAGAGAGAGAGAGAGAGAGAGAGAGAGAGAGAGAGAGAGAATGCTTGTGCCTAGCTTGCCTTCTCCTTTTTATTCAGTCCAGGTCCCCAGTCTGTGGTGTAATTCTGTCCTCACTCAGGGTGTGTCTTCCTCTTATTTAACACTTTCTGGAGAGCCCTTATACACACACTCAGAAATATATCTTAGGTGATTCTAAATTCAGTCAAGATGGCAAGATGAACCGTCACAGACCCCACAGATCCATATGCTAGGTGAGTCACCAGTGGGCTACACTGAGGCGGTGATGGAGGGTTTGATAATTAGAGTCTAATAGGGGATGGTGAGATTATTGGGTACATCATACTTAGGGAGGATGAATCACAGTCACATGGCATAGATCGATTCTCACTAAAATGAGTTGTTTGGAAGTGAGCTCACCCTGCATGCTCGGTTTCTTCTTCCTCTGCCAATCCTCCTTCTCTCTGCTATTCCATGACTTAGCTAGAAGGCTATCACCAGGGGCCAGACAGATGGGAACCATCTGATCTTAGATTTTCAGTGACCCAAACTATGAACTATGTAAGAGCTTTATTTTTTACTTTTTAAAAATAAACTCTCCTCCCTCTGGTGATGGTGTTACAGCAACTGAAATGGATTTATACAGTGGCCTTGGTCCTTTTGCTATTTCAGATCTCCATTTTTACAAATCTATGGGGTTCATTAGGAAAGGGTTATAGGACACCTTGCTGCTGCTCTCAAAGCTCCAGATATTTCTACCTCTGCCAGTTAAGACTGACACGGGACTGGAGAGATGGTTAAGTGGTTAAGAGCATTTGCTGCTTTGCAAAGGATCCAAATTTGGTCCCCAGCACTCACTTTGTATGGCTCAGAACCATCTCCAGGGGAATCTCACACCCTCTTTTGGCACTCACATGAATACCCATCCCCCACATGCACATAATTAAAATAAAAAGTTGTAAATCTTAAAAAAAAAGAACTTCTGGAACTACTTCATTTCTAGTTAGAGAATAGCATCTATTCAGAGCAATGCAGGATAATACACAGCCACAGAAAATATGGGGAAACAGGGCACCAGGCAACCCAAGAGAGCCATTGCTTAGGGCTGGTTTTGATGAGTATGCAACTTTCTGTGACTTACTGTGTTATTTGCCTGGATCTGAGAAGCCCTTCTCTCTAGAGGCCAATGATGGGGCTCCCAGGGCAATGTTTTACATTCCTGAACAACATCTGTTTCACGTTCCTACTCTCTATAAATGCGCGCTGTTGGCTACTTGCCTGAGCTCACTTCTCCCTCCTCCCTTCACTTCTTTCCTCTCTTCAGGGTAGCTTCTCTCCCTGGCAGAATGGAATCATTGCTTTCCGGAAAAGGTCTCATAGACAGAAAATTCCAAAAGCTGCATGTGGCCTTTGGTTGATGAGCATCCCATGGCCACACCCAAGGAGACTGGGCAGAGAACTACTGTGGAACCTCTTGCTTTGCTGTGGACGTAGCCCCGAGTTCCTGGCTTTCTAACAAGGTTTGTGACCATGGCAAAAATGCCACATTCCACTCAGGGAGCTCAGTAACTCCTAGAGGACTGGGTTCCAGGTTCTTCACTCTTTCCCTTCCTACAGACTCCCACATTCCTTCTCGCCCTCACTGCTAATTGGAAAAATGGGGGCTTGAACTGTAGCAAAAGCAAAGATCCACACCGGTTCCAAAAGAAACACCATCAATGCCAAGTTACAGAACTGTACAGCCCAAACTGACCAGACCCCATTTGCCTACTGCTTCTGTCTTGAGAATTTTAAAGAGACAGTGAACACTGGTGCAAGGTACCCCTAAAAATGGGGGGAAGAAAGAAGGCAATTGTGGATGTTATAGCAACTGAAAATGGACTTAAACAGTGACTGTGATAATTTTGCTGTCTTAGATCACCATTCTCATAGAACAACTTCTGTGTCTGATAAGAAAAGAAATGAAGAAAACCCCTGCTATGAGAATGAAGTGTCAACGCAAAGTTAGCCTCTGTAATCACTTGTGTTTCTGCTTTCAGTTATTTCTGTGTGGTCTGGAGTTAACTTTCATGGACAGGGTATTGATTGCTTGTCTCTTTGTGTGATTTTTGTGCTCTTTGCTGTGGCATGACACCTGACAGAAAATACGTAAGGAAGCAGGATTCATTTTCCTCAGTCTTAGTGTGTTGACTTGAGTATAGGTAGCTTCCACTGTCAGCTTGACATAGCATGGAACCACCTGTCTTAACTGAGGACTGCCCAGCTCAGATCAGCCTATGAGCATGTGTATGTGGGATTGTCTTGATTATTAATTGATTTAGAAGGGCCCAGCTCACCTTGGGTACCACCATTCCCTGATCAGGCGGTCCTGGGTTGTATAAATAAGCTAGCTAAGCAAGAGTCATGGAGCAAGCCAGCAAGCAGCATTCCTCGATAGTTGCCACTTGAGTCCCTACCCTGACTTCCTGTTGTGCACAATGTCTTGTAAGATAAACTCTTCCATATTGAAGGGAAGCTCATTAAGATACAAAATGTTCTAAAGTAAAGTGAGACAGTGTATCTAACAGGGAGACTCATTAAACCCAGTGGGGGGTGGTGAACACCACCTCAAAAGATTCAGGAAGTCCTTGAAACTGACCAGATCCACTAGGCTCCTTCTTCTCCAAGTATATTTAAGCAGTAAGGACTATTGAGAGATAGATACTCTCTGACAAGCCACTATCTAGAAAAGGCTCAGACAATCCAGGCTGCCTGGAAGAGGATCAGACCACCTGAGATGCCTGAAACAGACATGGTCCAACCTGTTGAGCTGCCTGGAACTGTGCAGTGAGCTCCAAATTTCCATCTTTTCTGAGCTGTCACCATGCTGGGATGGGCTTTGGTGATACAACTGTCTTTGAACCATTTATGCTCCAGCAACTTACCCTTCACCCATATTCCCATGAGTAACCCCAATTAGCTCATTTGTATATCACATTGGACTTTTTGGTATTGTTACCTCCTTGGTCTGTTGTTGGCTCAGTACCTAGGATGAGTAAGGTTTTCCGTATCTCTCCAGGAAAAGTATCACACCATACTTCACAGTGATGGACTCTAACTAACTTATATGGTGAAACACACCCAGTCCTCCCTGTCTTAGTTTACTTTCTGCACAAGCAACTTGGGGAGGAAAGCATTTATTGAACTTAAATATCCTGATCACAGTCAATCATTAAGGGAAGTCAAGGCAGGAACCTAGAGGCAGGAACCGAAGAAGCAGCCATGGAGGACCCCTGCTTAATGGCTGGATCCCCATCACTCATTCGGCTTACTTTTTAACAGAATTCAGGACTACCAAATCAGGGACAACATCACCTACAGTGGGCTGCCCCTCCCATCAATCATTAGTCAAGAAAATGTCCCACAGGATTGTCTGCAGGCCAATATTATAGGGGCATTGTTTTTTTCTCAGAAGAAGTTCCATCTTTCCAAATGACTCTCGCTTGTGTCACGTTGGCCAAAATAGCCATAACACTCCCCTAAGTTGTTTTTGGTCAGAGAGTTTTGTCACAACAACAGGAAGGAAGCTAGGACCATTGTGGTGGGAAGACACGGTGAGTGAGTAGCTTGGTCCTTGGGGGCAGGAGCGTGCAGCATGGCTTATTCACATCTTGGTGGACCAGGAAGCCAAGCGTGAGACTAGAAGTGAAGGTGGCATATCCTTCAGAGCCTCCCTCCAGGGACCCAATACTCCTAGGTAGGGTCCCCTTCTAAAGGGTCTATGGATTCCCAGAAGTCTATCGGAGAGCTTTTCACACTTAAACCATTAGCACGGAGGAATGACTCTGTCTTTGCCCCTGTGCAGGTTTGAACTTTATGAGGCTGGAACTGTAAGCACACAACATAGAGTTTTATGCATCGGCACAACTTTGTGTTAAATTGTTCTCAGTGGGTAACTTGTAGGGGAATGTGAATATGAATGGCCTGTGTTCTGGAGTTTGAATCCCAATTACCGAGATGCTATAGGAGCCTGGTCTTAAGACTGCCCAGTAAAACAGCGTTTCTCCACTTATGTATGGCACCCACGGCCCATTTAGTTTCATATACACAAAGTAATCTCTTCGCTAGTCAAACTCCCATGAGCCACTCAGAGAGCAGGGAAGAAAGAACTCTGTTGCTTAGCAACCAATGGAACATTACAACACTAGATAAATCGAATCAATATCACTCTAAATATTGAACCCTCCGTTGATGAAGAAAAAAAAAACCCAACTCTGAAACTATGTCCATAACTTCTCAGCTTTCTGCTTCCCGAGACGTGAGCAGCTGATGAAAACCAGCTGGTGTTTGGACAGTTTGCAAAGACCTACAGCTAGGGAGAGGAGGGGATGCTGAGTCCCACAGGGGCACCCAAATGCTCCTGGAGGTAGTGGCCCTAGGAACCTGAATTGTCCTATCTACCTTGTCAGCTCTGGCGGCTGCTGTGAGGTCACTGTCTGGAGCTCCTAGCCTGATGGCATCTGAAGGGATTGCTACAGTTGGGGAGAACAAAGTCTCTCTGTCAGTGTGTGTGTGTGTGTGTGTGTGTGTGTGTGTGTGAGAGAGAGAGAGAGAGAGAGAGAGAGAGACAGAGACAGACAGAGAGACACACAGAGAGAGACAGAGAGACAAAGAGAGAGACATGGAGAGAGGCATAGAGACAGAGACAGACATACACACAGAGATAGACAGACAGAAACACAAAGAGACATAGAGATAGAGACAGACAGAAAGACAGACAGACAGACAGACAGACAGACACACACACACACACACACACAGAGAGAGAGATTAGGGAGTTGCTAGGCAAGTGTTCAAAACATACATACATAAGTTATTTCCCCAAACTTCATTTGCTTCTTGAGACAAGATCTCACTATGTAGCCCAGATTAGCCTAGAACTTGGGATCTTCTTGATTCAGAACTGGGGTATAGGTTTGCACCAGCAATCCCTGTGTATCAATGGCTTCTGAAAACAAACAACACACAAACATATCCAGTCGATGCTTGTGCCTCCCCACACCTCCCCACACAGCCCTTTTCATGGGGTCCTCCTGCTTCCTCCTCTCTGTCACCTTGTCCCAGGGATGGATTGTGCTTTGTACCTTTGCACAGCCGTCAGACTTTTCTGAGGGGACTTCATTTCCATTAAAAACTCCTTTAGTCTATTATAGTCCACTGCTTGCACCCTGTAGCAATGAATCTAGTTTAGGGGACTCTGAGCAATATTAATTGTCTTTGTTTAGTAGCTAGTCACTTCGTCTTCATGATGCTTCAGCCTATTCCTAGGAACCATTTCCTGGCTGAACATTGTTGACGAAGAGGCCTGATGTATGGTCTCCTGCACGACTTTCTGTGGGGTCCTCATCTTCAGACTCCTGCTGAAGCGTTGTTGGGGGCAAGTGTAAACTCTAAGGGTTAATAAGATCTACTAAAATGTATTTGGAGGGGGAAAGTTAACATTGGCTGAGGCTTGGCCAAGAACAGCGACAAACCTGGAGCTGCAAGCCAGACGTGACTGAACAGCTTCGTAAGCTCAGCACTTGGGAGTCAGAGGTAGGATGATTTAGAGTTCAAGGCCAGCCTGAGGTGTAGAGCCAGTTCCCGTTACAAACCAACCAACCAACCAAGAAAACGCACAGCAACCAAACACACACACACACACACACACACACACACACACACACACACACACACCAAACTGATAAAACAAAATGGGATGCCCAGTAAGGTCTATGACAACCTTAAGAAGTATCAGCTACTTTCCTATTACTTGGATGGGGAGGGGATGTATTTTTAGCCGAGTTGCTTGTTTTTAGCAATTACAATAGCTTAATAGACAGTAACCTTAGGTTTATGCCTGATTTTTCTGTAGCCATTGAGAATCAGAAGATTAATCCAGGCTGGAAGGCTGATCAACTGTGTCAGCCTCATTTCAAAAGAGGGTGTTAGGTAACAGTTCTGACTTGAAACATTTCTTCCCAAAGGGAGACCAGCTTAAGCCTGGTAGAGTCCATAAAACTTACAAGTCTCAGGGAGTCTCAGAAACTTACAAAACTCATAGGTTTATATAAACAGATGAATGGCAGGAAATAAGAGACTCTCTGAGCTGCTCTAGGACACTCTTGAACCTGTCTAACCGCTTGCTGAAACTCCTGACACTTACCAGACTGATAAGGTCCCTCCTCAAAGCAGGAAGAGAACACGTTGGTGGCTCCGACTGCAAGTCCTCTGGATTATCAGGGTTCCATCTTTCAGTGATCCTTATCCATGCAGTGGTGGGCTTTTGGGTAATGCAGCTGCCTTTGAGTCAGCCATATTTTTGTAGTCTCTCGCCCACACCCCCATACTTAACCCAAAACAAACTCACCGAACTTGACTAAGCCAGGCTTTGGCTAGACTGCCTTGGAATACCCTTTTCTTCTTTTGTACATCATTTAGTAACATCTTCCCAGAAAAAGTCTCACAAAAGGGATGAAGGACAGACTCACTCGGGTTCTGGGTGACAGCTTACATTAGTGATGTCCTCTGCTGTTTAAGGACGTCTCAAGCCACAAGACAAGGTGATAGGAAGACCTTTTTATGTTGTCCTTGATTTAAGCACTTCTGTGGCTAATTCGTGTTTACCTTGAGAAGTTGTATGCTTGTCTACTCTTTTACCTCTGGGACAATTCAGTATGGTCCCATTTCCCCCCATATGTTACAAAAGCCTTTTCTCCATCACTTTGTCACTCAGGGTTGTCTTGGGATGTCTTTATGGATCTCGGAGGAAGTCGTAGACTTCACATCAAAAAGAACAAAGTGTAAGCCTGGCGGTGGTGGCGCACGCCTTTAATCCCAGCACTCGGGAGGCAGAGGCAGGCGGATCTCTGAGTTCGAGGCCAGCCTGGTCTACAAGAGCTAGCTCCAGGACAGGCTCTAGAAACTACAGGGAAACCCTGTCTCGAAAAACCAAAAAAAAAAAAAAAAAAAGAACAAAGTGATACCATCTAGTATGATATACCCATGAAAGGAAGTCTCCCAGGAAGACAAACCCTCCATGACAAACCTTTGGGACACAGTATTGGGCTCCTTTGGGTCCCTGTCGAGTACCCCAATGTCTCAGCTCCATGAAGCGCCTCTGTTTACCTGTTGGGAAAGACAATTTGTTATCCTCAGGGAACTCTCTGACTCCAAAGATCCATGGCTACACTTATATGCTACTCACAATGGTACTTTGTCTCTCTTTCCACACGGGTCCTGGAGGGTGGTCAGACTCAGGTCCTCAGGCTTATGAAGCAAGTGCTTAACTGACTCATTATTCCCCAGCCAGTTTTATCTCTTTGATTGGCATATTGGCAGAAGTGGCTGAGCCTAGCCTGTTAGAGCTTCTTGAGTTGGGGGCTTTTGTATTTAAAAGGGAAAAGCTTGCTGCAGTCAGGCAATATGCTTTGGTGATATTTGTTATGCAGCAATAGCTGATTAATGCACTATTCGTATACTGGAAAAGCAGGTCGTGTGGAGACAGAGGGAGGATGGTGGAAGAAAGGTTTCTAGTTACCAGGGAAAGGGGGAAGTTGTTGTTTTTCTCCCATAGGTCCTAAAGGACCTTGTAGCATGAACTTCTCTGAACTTTCCAGAAATATCATTGTGCCAGACAGGCCATTATGCTAAATTTTTTTAAAGGTAGGAATTCAGTGGTGACCTGCACAGAGCTAAAAGGGCAAAACTGAAAGGCAGTGGGAGAATAACCTTTTATAGCAGGCAAAATTGATGACCTGATTCAATAGTCCCCAAGGATTGTATATCTCAGCAGCGTAAAGCAACCTTCACTCCCGTTCATGCTAAGGGCAAGGGTTTCCCATCCTGCCCAGGGGCAGGGGGAGAGTTCAGAAAATGTAAGGAAATATGATCTCAACCTTGCAAATGACAGACATTTCTGGTAACAATGTGCTGATTTGATCCGTTGTGATGGGGAGCTTTCTTTGGTAGAGGATTTTGGAAATGTAACACTAAATGCTGGGGAAGCGACTCAGTGGGTAATGTGCTTGGTAGGCAATCAAGAGGACCCAAATTTACTCCCTGGAACACATGTGGAAAGCTGTGTGTGACAGTGCACACTTACAATCCTAGTGCTGTGGAGGCGGAGCAGAGCCAGGCAGGTCTAGGGGCCTGATGGCCAGCTCATCTACTTGGCAAGCTCAAAGTCAGAGAGAGACCCCCATCTCTGAACTATAAGGTCAATAGGTCATGCCCAAGGAATGACACCTGAGGTTGACCTCTGGCCTCTAATTCCAATGAAGCAGACTTTATAAACTCCTTGGCAGTGCCTGGTTAGAGTGGGCTTCTACTTCTGTGGTGAATCCTTTTGTTGAATCGAACCACCCAGACAAAGTAGGGTGGTGCATGCCTATAATCTCACCATTCAGGAGACTGAAGCAGGGAATGGGAAATTCATGACTGGCTTAAGTTACAGAAAAGAGACCTCGTCTTAAAAACAAAACCAAACAAAGAAAAATGAAATAAGCGCTGGGGAAATGGCTTAGTAGGTGAAGGTGCTGCTGCCAAGCCCGACAACCTGAGTTCAATTCTAAGTATCCACATGCTGGACAGAGAGAGCTGACTCACAAAAGCTGTTCTTTGACTTCATATGAGTGCGGGCGCGCGCGCATGCGCACACACACACACGTACACACGTGTGCACAAGCACTACTAAACAATTGAAACAAAATATCCATACTATAAACTTAAAATAAGAGACAAAAGAACCACCCCAGTCCATGATGATTCTCCTGCCAGCCAGGAGAATCACTTGAGAGTACACTTGCCTCTCTGTGCAGTAGTAAAAGAATTTACTTGCTTTGAGAACTGTTTGTTCATTTCTGTAGACCATACAGATTGTGGGAGCCCAGCAGGGGTTGGAGGTAGTGGGGGGGGGGGATGAAGATTAAAATTATCATACACATGCATGACATTTTCAAAAATTAATTAAATTTTTTTTAATTTAATTTGTTGCTGGTAATGTTACTATGTGTACCTGTTTGATTTAGCAAGAATAGTCAAGGCCAAGCACTGCGTCTTGAACCCTTTCTTTTCATCTGAGCTTTGCTGTGTTGATCATGTGTCCTTGGATATCTGTGCTCCATAGATACATGTTGATTCTTGCAGCAGACCCTTTTAGTCGACCAACTCGGCCTACATCCTTCAGCCACGATTCTCTGCTGTCTAGACATCTTCAACTTAGAGAGCATGTGACCTAATTCTGGCCTGTGAATTATACATCGCTGATTTAGGAGGAAACGATGCTTAAAAATAGGGTTTTTAACATCTTCTGTCTAATTTCTAAATGTTGGAAACTTACTTCCTTGCATCCCTGTGGGATGTGGAGCTGCGAGGCCTGCTGGGAGATACGTAGGTCATGAAAGCTCTGATTAAAAGATGGATAACTTATTCAGATGAGTTATGATTGTGTCCTTGTTATAAAGGAGCTCCTTCTAAGATGATCACATTCTGTGGTTTATCTCTACTTCGACCCAATCCAGAATTACCGGAAAGCAGGGTCTCTGGGTACGCGTACGGGGAATTATCTTTACTGTGGTAATTGATATGGAAAGACTCATCTTAGTTGTGGTCAGGAGCAGCAAGCAGGGCATTAACACACATACATCACTCATTGTTATCTTTGACTATGTCAGTCATGTGATCGGCTGCTTCAGTCTCCTGGTGCTTTGACTTCTCCACCACCATGGACTGTGACTGTGAACTAAAATGAACCCTTTCTCCCTCAAGTCATTTTTGTCAGGGGGTTTATCACGGTGGCCGAGAAAGGAACTGAGCCCCTTTGCTGCCTTCTGTCATGTTATAAAGCACCATTAAAGCCCTCCCCAAAGAATTTTTAAATTTTAAAAGGATGCCATCACTGTGTCATTGGCGTTCTCATTCCCTAGAACCAAGAGCCAAATAGACATTTATTGTATATAAACTATTCACCTGTGAAATTCTGTTATGGCAACAGAAAATGCACCATGATACCCACTTAGTTTGTTGTTGTTTTTATTGTTCTCATCTTCCAGCCTGACACGCATGTATGAGCTTCTGTGGTTTCAATGTGCAATGTATCCCATGGGATCATGAATTTGAGGATTTGGGCTCAGCTAGTGGTCTTTGAGAGGCTGTGGAGCCCTTGGGGGTGGGATCTCTCTGAGAAGTAGGTTGATGATGATGGAGAGGGATGCTTTGAGGACCACAGTCCTGCCCCACTTCCCTTCCTTTTTGATTCTTGTTTCTCTTAAATGTAAGGATGTAAGTAACACTAGCTTCCCAGTCCTGCCTGCTGCCATTCCTTCTCAGCCATGGTGGACTCTATTCCCTCAAACCTTGAGTCCAGATAGACCCTTATTTCACTGAATTGCTTCTGGTCAGGTATTTGGTCACAGTGAAGAGAAAACTAAACAACACCAATGTTCTGAAGGCACTGGACATTTTATGATCATGAGGCTCACGTGTATCCACAAAGGATGGCAGAACAGACAGGCAAGAGCCCGTGTTCAGTGAATTTTTAAAATTTTTTTGGTTTATTTAACTTTATTTTATGTGTATTGGTGTGAAGGCGTCAGATCCCCTGGAACTGGATTTTCAGACAGTTGTGAGCTGCCATGTGAGTGCTGGGAATTGAACCTGGGTCCTTGGGAAGAACAGTCAGTGCTCCTACCTGCTGAGCCTCCTCTCCAGCCCCTCAGTGATTCTTTAGATACTATTTGTGCTGTCTTGCAAGCATCAGCAGTTTACCATTGGAGAGATGGCCCAGTGGTTAAGAATGTACGCCGTTCTCCCAGAGAACCCAAGTTCTATCCCCTGCACCCATGTTGAGTGGCTCACAACCACCTGTGACTCCAGCTGCAGAAGATCCACTGCCATCATCTGGCCTTTATGAGTGTATTTGTGTGCATGAACATGCCATGGCACTTGTGTGGCTGTCAGAGGAAAACCTGAGGGATCCAATCCTCTCCTTTTGTCATATGGGTTCTGGGGACTACGCTCAGGTCATCAGTCTCTGTACCAAGTACGTTCATGTGCCAAGCCATCTCACCAGACCCTTCTCTCTCCCTCTCTCTCTCTCTCCCTCTCTCTCTCTCTCTCTCTCTCTCTCTCTCTCTCTCTCCTCTCTCAGATAAAGTTGGACGATGTAGCTCAACTCAGTCTGAAATTCACTGGGCCATAACATGATTAATAAAAGCCCAGAGACAGATATCGGGGTTCAAATGAATTTCAGGAAAGCAAAGCAGCCAGTCACTGGTTCTTACCTCTACCTCAATCTGAAATGGGGATCCTGCCTCCAGGAGTCTCAGAATGAGACTGTATCTGAGAGCTGTCTTCTCCCTTCTTATATTCCTCTCTAGTGCTGGGATTAAAGGCGTGCACCACTACTGCCCAGTTTCTATGGCGAACTAGTATGGCTACTGGGATTAAAGGTGTGTGTCACCTTTATGCTTTATCATGATGTGACATTGATGGTTTCTTCCAGGCTCTGCATTCTGTGTCCGAATAGGTGTCAGCTATCTATCTGTGCGTCATTTCTGTTTCTGCGTGGGATGGCTGACTCGTCACACCTATGCCACTAAGATGGGATCACTGAATTGTTATAGCAGTGTCTGAAAGCTCCCTTCCAGAATTCACAGTGTAAGAAACAAATCAGAGGTCATGTCCTTAAACTGCTAATAAGAATTTTTGTTGTTGTTTTCTGTTTGTGTTTATGCCACAAAGCCATACAAACATATCGTTCTCAAGTTAATCTCGCTCTCAATGGAAAACATTGAGGCTAACACCATGAGTGCCGAGGAAGAAATGGGTCTGCCTTGGAGCTGAAATTGGTGGTTGGAATACGCAGGGGCCAATGTTGGCAGCCCTCGACTTTTGAGGTTTTGCATAAGCATCTACCACTTGACTCTGGAACTCTGAGCACTTCGTGTCCACCTCCAAACGTTAGGTTGGGAAATAGATGAATTGAATTTCTATACCTCTTATTTGGCTCCTTTTCTATTGACGCTGGAGTTGCAGAGTCTCATTGTGAGTATAACAGCTGGTGATACAAACATGTTATTTTCTTGGTTAAAGAACAATTCTTTTTAAAAGCTATACAATGTGCTAAACTGACCCCAGATTGTGACCATAAATTTTTTTCTTTTTTTCTCTAAAGCAATCAAAAATTGACAAGCTCCACAACTCATAAACTCTCTAATGTTAAGCCATTGTCACACACCTGCTCTGCTTTATGAGTTGACATAGACTCAGGATTGGGAGGGAGTGGGTGTTCTTACAATGGCTTCGTGGCCCGGAATCTGGAGGTTCACAAAGGTTAAGTCACAGGCTCATGGTGAAAACACAGAAAGTGGGGTTCAATTGTAATCAAGCCAATCGTCTTTTTCTTCTCAGAAGCATGTTTCAGGGATCCAGCGCAAATAAAGAATTTGAATACATGGGAATTATCTTTCTGGTGTTTAAAAAGGATGGTTGGACTCTTTTCTTTTCTTTTTTTTTTTTCATGAAGCTGAGGAGAGCCAGAGATTAAATATCTGGGTCTCTGATGCAAAATGTAATATTGCCAATGAAATTGGACTCTTTCATGGGAATTTTGTGTAGATGTATGTGTATGTGTGTTTCTGGGTGTGTGATTGCAAATGTATACATGTTTGTGTGATTGTGTGTGTGATTGTGAATGTATAAATGTTTGCATCACTATACATGTGTATGTCTGTGTGATTGTGTGTATGATTGTGCATGTATGTATGTGTGTATAAATTTTTTGTGTGTGATTGTGCATATATGTGTGTGTGACTTTATGTGTGTGCATTTGCGCATGTATTTATGATGTGCATGTATGTGTGATTGCATGTGTTAAGTGTGACTAATATACAGCTGTTAATGCCTCTGTGATTTTTCCTAAACACATGACAGGAACTTACACGTCCTTGAGCAGAAAGCCTCCAGTTAGCATATGGCTTCACAGGACCTCCAAATGGGCCACAATCACTAAATGAAGCATAGTGAGCCGCCATCATCTCTAATGCAAACACACAGAGCTGCCTTGGAAATCCCAGTGATGCCTTTGGCAAGTGTAATGAAAAGATTAATTGAGTAACCATGGTGTATAAATACATTTTGTGTGAGCACTCATTTTGTTGGAAAGAAATAGAGGAAACAGTGAGAGAGTTCTGTGATTTATGGCTTCCAGCGGTAAAATGAATTAGGTGATACGCCGCGGAGAACCTGAGTCTGCCTCTGCATGCACTATAAGGTAGGCAGATCACATTGAGCTGTGTGGCTCAGCTGACCACCCCGCCTCAGGTAGACCTAAGAGATGTGGGTCATTGAAACTTGCCACATGGTGAAAACCCTCTTCTAAAAAGGCCAACTCTGCAGGGGGTTGGTATATTCCTTTGGGGGTTTAGGATGTTCTGTTACATGTTAAAAATGAGTCCCAATCCCAAACAAAGTGATAATGATGGGCAATAAATGGATTGCCTCCAAGGGAGGGATAGAGGAGGGAGAGGGAGAATGTGATGTGGGAGCCACGAAAGGACTCCTGACAAGTTAGTGATGAATGCGTTAGTATCACTCAGGAAATGCCAACTACTGTATACAAGGCTGCAAATCACTATCTTAATCCTCCTCACAGCCAGTAAGGTCCAAAGGAAGGTACAACTGGGAGTTACAGGTTGAGCAATTAATCCCCACTTAAGACAGTTGAACGCGCTCCTTAGCTTCTACTAAGTCTTAGTTTCTGCATGTGCAAGGGAAAAAAAATAACCTCATTCCAACAGGTAGTTTTGAGTTGGATTTGTTACTTTTCTCATCATTGTTACCAAACACATGACAAGAAGCAACTTAAAGGAGGACGGGTTTTCGTGGCTCACAGTTTAAGGGGATACATTCCATCATGACTGGGAAGTCATAACAGCAGGAGGAGGAAGGGAACTGTCCACAGTGCACACTCAGGAAGGGGAGTATGAACAGGAAGTGGGGCCAGGTTATAAAGCTCCAAGGCCCACCTCCAGTGACCCACTTCTTCCAAGAAGGCGCCATCACAAACAGTACCACTTGCTAGGGACCATGAACTTTACATCTAAACCCCAAGTATCAAATGTGATAATTGAAGGGCTCAATAGTCTCGATCATGGCAAACACAGGCCTGAGCCTGGCAAACATGGTGTCGACAGGTTTTGCCTTAACCTTTCTCCCACTTACTAAACTTGTAGATCACATTCCTAAAGCTAGCCACCAAGGTCTACTACTTTATTTGGCCACTGACTCATTCCTGAGACTGACCACTAAGGTCCATCTGCCAAAACACCAAGGTTCAGTAATCAAAATTCATTATTTTGACTAACCTAATCAAAATACCTGATCAGAACTTACCAACATGCCCTGGCGAACACAGACCTTCTCTTTTTTGCCTCTTAAAATTAACACCATCAAAGCTATTTGCTGCCATTTCTGACCAATTCTGATTCAGGCACCTTGTCTCTTTGCCTTGCTTAATAAAGAATCTGGTTTGTGCTTGGAAATTGATGTTTGGGTGTGGTTTGTACCTATCTGGGGTCTAGAGGGGAGCACCCCTAAGTATGCAGGTCCCTTCAATTGTGTGTGGTATGTGTGTGTGTATTTGTTTATGTATATATTTGTTTTTTTGTTGTTGTTTTGTTTTTTGAGACAGGGTTTCTCTCTGTAGCCCTAATTGTCCTGGTACTCATTCTGTAGACCAGGCTAGCCTTGAACTCACAGAGATCCACCTCCCTCTGCTTCCCAGACACTGGGATTAAAGGAGTGAGACATCACCACCCAAAACTCTCTCTCTCTCTCTCTCTCTCTCTCTCTCTCTCTCTCTCTCTCTCTCTCTCTCTCTCTCTCTCTCTCTCTCTCTCTGTGTGTGTGTGTGTGTGTGTGTATTTACATGCATTTTATCATCAGAGATTAGGAGTGAACCTCAGAGCACCCACTAGGTTCCATTCTCACCTTTTTTCACTGGAGAACAACCCCAAATGTTGTATATTTTTCAAAGTCCCACCCTTGGCAAATACATTCATCAATGCATCACACTCTAGAAAGTAAATGAATATCCCTTATGACTTTTGTTGTGGAGGAGACCAAATAAGAACAACAGATATTTATATTTTATTTTATTTTATTTTTTAAAAGTGTTTTGAGACAGGGTCTCGTGTAGCCAGGATTACAGTCCTCCACTCCCACATCTATTTGATTCTCTTCCCTCCCTTTTTTTAAATTCTGGGGATGGAACCCAGGAATCCTAGGCAACGACTCTGCCAAAAGATTTGCCTCCCCACCCACCAAACACCTGTTTGAAGGCATGCTTTCTGTTCTGTTGCTGCCAATCAGCCTGCCATAAGAAGGGTAGATCTGGAAGAAAGACCACTGCCTTGATCTGAGCTTTTGAGGATTTAATCCTGGATCTAGGGTAGAGGAGCTGCATTAAGGGCTTTGCTGTTGTGGGTAAGGAGGCTGACCCACCAAATCTGGTCACATTCCACAGTCTCTCACTAGTCTGGAACTTGCCATGTAGGCTACACTGCTTGGGCCCAGGGATCTGCTTGCCTATGGCTGTCAAACTCCTAGGTTACAAGTGAATGCTGCTACAGCAGGCCTTTCTGTGTGTGTGTGTATGGGGGTGGTGCTCTAGGGAATTGAACATAGGTCCTCATGCTTACAAGTGTTTTACTGACTGGGCTATCTCTCTAGTGCCTGAAAAATGTAAACACACGCATGCCTACATTTATGCACACACATATGCACAAACACTGTTCTTTTATGTTAAATAAGGAGTCAGAATTAAATGTAAACACATGCATGCCTACCTGTATGCATACACATATGCACGAACACTGTTCTTTTACGTTAAATAAGGAGTCCGAATTCAACTTGATCATAAATCAGAACTAACCATATTAATTGACTGAATTCAGTCAGAACCAAATCCAAGGTATTCCTTTTTATTTTCAGTGAGCTACAAACCAGACCAACAGTGTTTGGAAAATTTGAATATAAATTACAATGACACCAAGCTTTCTTATCCTGTGAGGTGATTTTTGCAGTGGTAATGATTATCCTATAAAGCAATTGCATTTTCTGAAACAAACCTGAAAGGAAATAGATATTCATGCTGTTCAGGGGTACATTGTCAATATTTGAAAAACTGATTTGTAAGGCTGGAGACATGGCTAGTGGTTAAAAGAATCTAATGTTCTTTCAGACCACCCGAGTTTGTCTGTCAATGCCTAAGTTAGCTCACAACCACTGTAACTCCAGGCCTGGGGATATGACACCCTCTTCTGGCCTCTGAGACTGCACACACACACACACACACACACACACACACACACACACACACACTTTTTAAAAATCCATGGATAAAAGATTCCATTTTAGCACAGCAATAGCAAAATGCACCGTAATAATAATATCCTGTGTGTCTTTGTGAATCTTAGTGATTCAAGTACATGAAATGTAACATAATACATACAGGACTATCAAAAAAATTAACTTTCTATTATATCTCTTTTTTATGCCACTCTTGTGTGTGATTAGATAAATTACTTTCAAGCATTCTGGTTTTATGCAATTAATTTTTTTTTCTTGTCGATAAAAATCAAAGGGAGCCACCCAGCTGTCTGAAAACAAGCTATTATATCTGAATGTTAAAATAATTTAATTGGTGATGACAGAATGGTACCCTTTCTACCTGTTTGCTTCTTGCTTCACTGAACCCAGACTTTGCTGGAAAATGATTCTGTGGGGTTCACATCTCTGGCTGTAGATTAAAACCTTATTTGTAAAGTAGGGGAGCTGAAACCTCTTTCATAGAAATTGATGCGGAGCCTTTATTCCACTGAGTTATTGTTTTCTGACGCTCTACCACGGACCCAAGCATCCAGATCTCCACTTGCAGACTTTAGGGGAGCACCTTTCTACTGAGACAAGCCCCAATCACTTCACTGGGAAATTCTAGAAGGAACTTTACCACTGAGCCACACGCGCAGCCCCATACTTGGGCATTTCGATAGATTCTTACCCCTGAACCATGGAGGCAAGTGCCTTGACCAGCTCAGCCGTTTAGACTGCTGTTCCATTCTAGTTCAACTTTTAGACATTTTAGTGTTTAGATTCCAGATATGAGGCCATGGGGTATTTTTCTGTCTTTCCCAAGACTCTACTTTAGCAGTATATTTCAATATTACATACCATTAAATATCAGATTGCTATCTTAGTTTAAAAAGTTCCCCAATTTAAATATTCACTGTGCGTGTGTGTGTGCGTGTGTGCATGCATGTGTGCAGTCCAAAAGTCGACATTGGGGGGCGGTCCTCTTTGCTCTATACTTACTTTTTTACCTATGTGTCTGTCTGTCTGTCTGTCGGTCTGTCTCTCTCTCTCATCTATCACTATCTTCTATCTATCTATCTATCTATCTATCTATCTATCTATCTATCTATCTATCTATCATCTATCTATCATCTATCTATCTATCTATCTATCTATCTATCTATCTATCTATCTATCCTAATTGTGTTTGTCAGGGATGAGGGGCCAGGTGCCATAGCACACACATGTGGAGGTCAGAGGACCCTCTCCTTCTTTCATGTATGTCCTGGAGATTGAATTCAGGTCATTGGGCTTCATGGCCAGTGCCTTTAACTATACCGAACCACCTCACCTGTCTTCCGCTTTAATTTTTGACGCAGGGTCTTTCACTGAACCTGGAGATCTCCTGTTCATCTAGACTGGGTAGCTGGTGGTTTCAGGGATTCTCTTGTCTCATGTACCCAGCCCTGCGGAATCAGTCGTGTACTGCCGATCCCCGAATTTTTACATGGGTCTTAGAGGATCAAAGAGTCTCAGAGCCTCATGTTTCTGCCGCAAACACTTTACCAACTTCTCCCAGACCCCCACGATCTATTTTGAAGTTACTGCAAGTTATCAGACAATTTTTGCTTGTGCTTAGTGTGGGCAGTGGTATTGATGCCAATAGAATCTGCGTGAGATGTCCTTGATGCTGGTGTTATTCCATCTTCTCTTTGCAACTCTAGAATGAGAGAGAGAGAGAGAGAGAGAGAGAGAGGAGGAGGAGGAGGAAAGGATACAGGGCGTGCATAGGAGGGAGAGAGCAAGCAAGGGAACTGGGATGTGGAGTTTAAACAATTAATTTATGCTTGTATGAGAGAGAGAGAGAAAGGGAGAGGGAGAGAGAGAGAGACAGAGACAGAAACAGAGAGACAGAGAGAGTGTGTATGTGAGCACGGATTCCCACAGAAGCAAAAGGAGGGCACCAGGCACCAGATCCCCTGGAACTGTAGTTATAGATGGCTGTGAGCTGCCCACTGTGGGCATGGCGAACTGCATTCAGACCCCCTGCTAGAGTAGTCAGTCTTTCAACCAGGGAGCCATCTCCCAGCTTGGAGGTGAAATATTTTGATGAGCGGATGTTTTTACTACACTTTCTCCAGGTTTGCTGCAGTGTCCTGTCCTAGGGGTCTTGATGTGGTCACACCGGGAATTTGGGTCATTTCTACAATCCCAGGCAGCCCTGTGACTTGTACTTTGACCAGACATCCACCCTGGTGCCTGGTGTCCTTCTTGCCTTCCCTTCATCTCCCCAGTGGCTGTTTTCATGTGACTTCTCAGGCTTGAAAAGACAGAGAACATGAAGCCCAGGGATCTGGGCTCTGGTGTCTCACCCTGCAGCAAGGTGAGGACAATACAGGATCTCTGGGTTTCTTTCTCTTCTGAGCCTCTCCCTCCCTTGGGATAGCTTGTCTTATTTATTTTCTTTACTGCAGGGCTAAATCCTTGTTATTGCTGGAGGTAATTAGCTTTGAGCAATTAGAATCATGTCTATTCCCTCTCTAGCTTTCCTCCCAGCCAGGAAAAGCAGGGGTGAGGCATTGAAATGGTAAGGGGGAGGGTTTTCCTAGCTGAATCATTTTCTGCCTCCTTCCCCCTGACTAGCATCCCAGCCTTTCAGCCTGCTTCTCTAGAAATTAAAGTAACCATGGGCTACTGTTTATTGACCGTCTTTATCCAGTATTTCTTTCTAAAGGAAGATGGGTATAAGAAGTGGTAGTTTCTAGATCCTTATCTAGATTACCAAATAGAATGATAGGTACTTGTGCGTTCCTCCTTGGAGATTATTTTTTCCATAATTGGCTATTTTTATACTGGTTTTAATTCACTTTAAAAATTTATTTTGTCAGCTGTGAGAGCTGAAGAAAGTGTGATCCTGATTTATCTCTTCATGTTATCTTTCCACAACATTTGAAAATATGTAGGTCACAGTTTGTGAGGAGTGAGGGCTTTGAGCCAGAGAGACTTCAATTAAAATTCTTGTTCCATCATGCACGGTGATATCGGACACACCATTTGCTCTTCGTGGGTCTCTGTGTGTCCTCTCATTCAGGGATAGCTGCTATTGTGATAAAGCATCAGGCACACTTTGGCAGGAGTGTTCTTTTGGTGGTTGCAGTGGTTCGAGTGAGATCAGCCTCCATAGGCTTGGACTGTTTGAGTACTTGGTCCCCAGTTGGTGGCTCTGCTTAAGCAGATTTAGGAGGTGTGGTCTTGCTGCAGGAAATGTGCTACTAAGGGCTGGCTTTGAGGTTTCAAAGTCTCCCACCATTTCAGTTTAATATATGAGCACTCCACTCACTGTTCCAACCTCCATGCCTGCTTGCTGCTATGATCCCTCATCATGGAGGAGATAGGTTCTGGTTCCTTTGGAACTAGACATTAGAAATAAACTCCTCTTTCTAATGGTTGCCTTGATCATGGTGCTTTATTACAACAATAAGTAAGTAATGAATGCAGTTGTGCTTGGGATGAACCCAGGGTTTTGTGAATAACAAGTACTTTACCACTGAACCACACCCCAGCCCCTCTCTGGGCAGGTGCTCTACTGAGCCACACCCCAGCCCCTCACTGGGGGATTCTAGGCAGGGGCTCTACCACTGAGTCACACCCCAGCTTCTCACTGGGGGTTCTAGGCAGGTGCTCTACCACTGAGCCACATCCCAGCCCCTCACTGGGGGATTCTAGGCAGGGGCTCTACCACTGAGCCACACCCCAACCCCTCACTGGGGGATTCTAGGCAGGGGCTCTACCACTGAGTCACACTCCAGCCCCTCACTGGGGGATTCTAGGCAGGGTCTCTACCATTGAGCTATATCTTAAATTCCTTATTGGGGGATTCTAGATAAATGTCCTACTGTTGAGCCATACTCAAGCTCTTCAGTAGTCCCATGTGTATACACTCTACAGCTGAGCCCGTGTTCCCACCCAGGCCTTCTCTTGGAGATTGCAAGTAAGGGCTCTACCACGGGGCTATCTATCCTGAGCTCAAGTACAGGAATACAGACACAAGTATAAAAAGCTTGTTATCTCTAAGAGACCATTTTCAAGGGTAGATTGCAAAAGACATGATCTCTTCACAAAGCCTCTGGATGGGCCAGAGCAGAAAACCCAGCTCTGATGGTGGTAGAGAAAAGACAATGATAGTGAGAACACATTATCTCATCCCTGTCTCGACACGCGTGATGAGAGAGAGAGACCGTGGTGGGCTGGGGTTAGCAGGAAAACAAGCAAGAGAACCTCAGACCCTGGAGATCAGTGAGAGGTAGCACTGTGGAGGACGTGCTTGCCCTTTATGTTCCAATTGTCCTCCATAGAGAACATAATTTATTATTTCAGTAAAAAGAAAATTCCAGGCAAGAAGTGTCACAGCTTGGTGTGGGTTTTAGAAAATCACCTGGAAGCACTGGGAATGATGGTTAAGGAGAATTTGGCAGGGGGTATAAATGACAACAGTCCCATTAGCCACTGGTTATGGTTTGGCTGTGAATAGTATGCTTATGCATTGAAGGCTTGGTCTCCAGACGGTAGATCCAAGTAATTTTGGGTGATTGAATCACTAGGGCTTGAACCGCATCAATGGACCATGAGTTTGACTGCATAATTGGGAAGTGCTGGAAACATTTAAAGGTGGAACCTAGCTGTAAGAAATGGCTTTCTTGGTATCTGTGTTTTTGTAGGTGGTTTCTTATTCTGGCCCGTTCTGTTTTTCTTTTTGCTTCCTGGATACCTTGCGGCAAGCAGCCTTCTTCCAAGTCGCCCTTCTGTTATGATGTTCTGGACTTACCACAGTAATAAAAGCTAAGGATCCAGCCAACTGTGGACTGAGAGCTTTAAAACCATGAATCCACGTAGGTATTTCACTTGTTCAGGAACATCTCACAGGAAGTTGGTCCTCTAGCCCTTCATAGGAAGTATGTCATTCAGTATCTTACCGGAGGTCCATCCTCTACAGTAAGTAGATCCTCCAGCTCCCGGGGGAGTGGATCCTTTAAGCCCCCCACTGAAAGTATATCCTCCTGCCTATGTGAGGAACTGGAAGTAGACCTTCCAGTAACTCAAATAGCTGTTCCAGCTAATGCCACATGGAAAAGAGAGCAGCTGGGTACAATCTAGGGTAAAATAAGGGATTATTGTTGTTTTAAAAACATGGCATTTGGTGATGTTTATTTCCAACCCAGCAATAGATAACAGTAGGAGAGAAGATCTAAACTATCTATCAAGGAACGGATGTATTCAGATAAAACACAGCTAAGGCCTTTGCGGAGGCACTGGCTATTTAACCAAACAGATTAAGCATCAGGCGTTCTGCTACAACATGAGCTAAATGGGCAAGGCCCTTCCTGGTTGCTGGTCCGTGAGGATGGAAGGTAGGATGAGTTCCATGAGGCTTTTCCCAACCCACATTCATTGGCATGGCCTGTGAAAACATAGTAAGGGTTGGTTGGGGTATAGATCAGTGGTAGAGAGTATGCCTGTCATATATGAGGCTTTAGGTTTTATCTCTCTCGTGATGTGCGTGTGTACGTGCTCCCCTGTGTGTGTGCACTGTACCTGCATGTATATGGACACTGTGTGCAGATGTCTATGCTTATGCATTCAGAGGCAGAGGTCTTCTGCAATCACTCCCCACATTTTCAGGCAGGGCTTCTTACTGCACCCAGAGTTTATCAGTTCTACCACTCCAGCTGGCCAGCGGGCTCTGGGGACTCTGAGGTCTCTGGGACTGCAGGTGGGTGGCCGACTTGGGCAGCATCTAGATGGGTCCAGGGCTTCAATCTCTGGGTATCATGCTTTTGTAAGCAAGCATTTTGTCACTGAGATGTCTCCCCCAGCTCTTTCTCTCTTGTTTTTAAAGGTAGGACATCCTGTGTCCTCAGCTGACCTTAGGACAACCTTGAACATTAGATCCTCCTGCTTCCACCTCCCAAATGCTGGGGCCACAGGCATACACTCCCACATCTGCTCTATGAAATACTGGGGATGGAACCCAGAGCTTCATGCATGCTAGGCAAGCACTCTACCAACTGAGCCACATCCCAAGCTCAGAGTTATTATTTTTACTATTTAATACTTTATACTTTTATTATATATAATACAAGTATTATTATTTCATTTCAGAAATGAAAAACATTGCAAAAATGTAACATCATTGTGGTAGAGGTTTTGGCGTTCAAGTAGTATAAGCATGACATCAAACAAGGCGTTTATTCTCTAAGCCCCAGTGAACACATTAGGAAGTGGCTTCTTTTTGTTGTTGTTGTTTGTTTTGTTTTATTTTTTTTTCTTTTTCCTCTTTAGGGAAAACCATTCATGTGGGCGTTTGCTTTTCTTGCTAGCCTGGCATTGTAGGCTGTTTAGTTCAAAGCACAAAGCTCTTGGTATTTGCATCAGTGTTTGTTCCGGTCTTTTTGAGGTGCAGAGAGGATTACCAGGGTTTCCACCTCAAGTGCTCTCAGATCTGGATCAAAAGAGGGGGCTTTAGAGTCTTTGTCTGAGATTCAATATAAGATGATTCTTGGGTTAGAGTTTCTGCGTAAATTGGTTTGGGTTGAACATCAGAGAGAAGGGCATAAACCCAAGCATTGTAAACTACAAGGTCATACACAAATATCTATTATTTTTATAATTAAAGTGGAATCTTGGGGTTTAGTTTAGCGGTATTCAAGGAAGGAAGTATTAATGAGGACAGTTCACTTCGAAATTATTCAATTAGTAAGTCGCATAAAAACTTGTTTCTTTTTTATCCCTGCTGCTTGTACTGGCTTTTCAGAATCCATTCTCTTTGGATGGATACCTTGCTCAGCCTAGATATAGTAGGGAGGGCCTTGGACCTTCCCCAAAGCTATGTGCCTTACTCTCTCTG
This sequence comes from Arvicola amphibius, assembly GCF_903992535.2. Classification (NCBI taxonomy): domain Eukaryota; kingdom Metazoa; phylum Chordata; class Mammalia; order Rodentia; family Cricetidae; genus Arvicola; species Arvicola amphibius. The sequence goes on from NC_052056.1 coordinate 91,124,603, forward strand.
AGGATTGGATGGGGGTGGGATTAGGGGATCAGTAGAAGGAATGGGAGGAGGGTAGGGAATGGGAACTGGGATCAGAATGTAAAATGAAAAAAGGTAGTTTTTGTTTAAAAAAAATGAGAGAAAAGAAAAACAAAAAACTTCTCTCCTCACAAAGATGACATAGTTCCCTGTAGGACCCATCCATGACAAGCTCAATAGAGGCCTGGGTCTCAGTAGTTTACCCTAAAGCAATACCTGGTTCCAAGAAAGACCACAAACTGAGACCACCCAGGAACAGACCACCTAAAGGAAATTCTTAACGTTCCAACCATCATAGATAGGATCACCTGCCAGCACACACCCATCGCTTTTCTTTAGGACACCCCTAGACAAATGTCAGCCAATCAGGGATCCTAAACTTTAGAAATCCCTTGTGGCGGCCGCACTTACATTCGCCATTACAAGATGGCGCCGAGGGCTAAAGTAAACAAGTATGTGGCGCGAACTTTTCGCGCCACATCTGCCTGGCAACAGGTTTCCACCAATCCTTTTCTGCCACGTCACCTAATCAGTAGACACGCCCCGTCCTCCTCTATATAAGCCGCCACCCAGCCCGGCTCGGAGCCCCCTGCTTCCAGCTCTCCCTCAACCAAGCAGCGCTTCATTAAAGTGTGATCAGAGAAGAATCCTGTGTCGGTGGTGATCTTTCCCTGCTGGTCAGGGCTCGCTCGCCGCAGCTGGTGCCGAAACCCGGGAACTTCGGCGGACACACACAGGGGGCCGAAAAGGATTCAGAACTCTACACACGAAGCGGTCGGCGCCGGTAAGTATCCTTAGGTATGCTTCTTGGAGGAATTAGTCCTTTGTGGTTTGCACTAGCAGTGGTTGTTTTTGCTGTAGTGGTTTATGCCTTTTGCATTTTTATCCGTTGTCATAGACCAGGAGAGGAGTGTCTCTGCTGTAACATCTAAAGTGAAAGTAAATCCGTAGCAGATAAGGCGATTTTTCTGCCCTTTTGTAAGCCTCTTGTAGAAAAGTGAGCAAAGATGGGCAACGATCAGTCTGTCTCCAGTGTATGCGATTTTGTAGATCCCATACAGCGGTTACTACAGGAGAGAGGATTGAAAATCTCGAAATCCACCATAAAGGTGATTGTCGGGGATATTGATCGCTCGGCTCCGTGGTTTGCGGTGTCTGGGGATCTAAATCTGCATTGCTGGAGAAAGCTAGGCAAAGATTTGGAGGCAGCAAAGGAACAGGGGCAATTAAAGAAGGGGACTTATCCTTTTTGGAGATTAGTACACTCCTGTTTGAAAGACGGAAAAAATGTAGAGGAGTTAAGAGAAGGAAGGAAAATGTTGGCAAGACACCAGGACAGCCTTTCAGAAGCAGGTTCAAAGACAGAGGAGGATACAGAAGAAAAGTGCACGGTAATAAGGAACAAAAAAGGAGAAAAGAAAGATATAAAAGAAAAAGAGGATCCTAAGATAAATAAACCTTCAGCACCTCCCCTGTATCCGGTGCTGGATGAATTCGCAGCCTTGCGGCTGGCTGAAGAGGAGCTGGTAGAGGCAGAGGAGGAGAGCTTAGAGGAGGAAGATGCACGTTATGAGGAGGAGAGATATGGGCCAGCTCTAAAAGTGCCCACTAGAGAGTTTCCCCCTCCTTACGTGCAGCCCAGGAGTAGCTGCCATTTCATTGACAGGGGCACTCTTGCACAGTTAGCTGTGCATTATCCACCTTCAGTGGTGGTATTTCCTGTTTTTGAGGATCAAAATCAACAAAGATATCATGAGCCAGTCCCTTATAAAGAGTTAAAAGATTTAGTGGAAGCGGCAAAGACTTATGGAGCTAATGCGCAGTATACCCGCACATTACTGACTCGGTTGACCACCAGAGCTATGACACCAACAGATTGGTGGGAAATTGCTAGAGCATGCCTTTCTACAGGTCAATATCTAGATTATAGATCTATAGTGGTAGAAGCTGCTCACACTCAGGCTCGAGTAAATGCGCAAACGCCAAATCGAGCTCCCTGGAATGCAGACATGTTATTAGGGCAAGGGCAATGGACGGCTAATCAAACAGCCTATCCAGTGGAGGTTTATCAACAGATTAATGAAATTTACACAAGAGCATGGAAAATGATACCAAAAAGAGGTGAAGTGACAGGCAACCTTACTAAAATTATTCAAGGCCCTACTGAACCTTTTTCGGAGTTTGTGGCTCGCATGATGGAAGCCGCAGGGAAGGTGTTTGGTGAAGCCGAAGAAGCTATGCCTTTGGTTCAGCAGTTAGTGTTTGAACAGGCTACTAAAGAATGTAAGAGAGCCATCATGCCGTGGAAAAATAAAGGACTGGATGCTTGGCTTAAGGCCTGCCGAGAGATAGGCGGCCCTCTAACTAATGCTGGCCTAGCGGCTGCTATGCTAGCAGTCTCCAGGGGGCAGGGAAGATCAGGTACCTGCTTTAATTGCGGGAAGCCGGGGCATGTATGAAAAAATTGCCCCCAAGGCACACATAAAAAGAGCCAAGGTCAGAGACAGCCGGGCACATGCCCGCGGTGCAAAAAGGGAAAACACTGGGCAAATGAGTGTCGATCCGTAAAGGATATCAATGGGCAGCCCATACCTAATGCAACATCAGCCATGTCAAAAAACGGGCAGAAGGGCCCACTACCCCAGGGCCCGAGAATTTATGGGGCAATTCAGGAGCCAAACATGAGACCACCCCAGTCATCAGAAGGGCCACCACAGGCTCCGCAGGGTTGGACCTCCGTGCCACCACCGGATTGGTACTGACTCAGAGTATGGGTGTTCAAGCTATAGACACAGATATGTCAGGACCTCTAGAGGAAGGAACAGTGGGACTAGTTTTAGGAAGATCCTCCAGTACTCTTAGAGGGTTATTAGTGCTACCTGGAGTGATCGACCCTGACTACAAAGGCATTATTAAGGTAATGTGTCATTCTCCGTTTGGCATCATTTCGATTGCACCCGGAGATCGTATTGCACAATTGTTAATTCTTCGATCAGACCATGAAAAATTTCCCTCTTATGAGAAAGAGAGGGGCAAGCGAGGGTTCGGCTCCTCTGGGGTTGAACTAGCATGCTTGTCTATAGGACTTGATGATCGCCCCATGTGTACCCTAGAAATAGAAGGAAAGCTCTTTACGGGCCTATTGGATACCGGAGCGGACAGAAGTGTGATGCGTAAACAGGATTGGCCGAAGAGGTGGCCGTTACAGACGGCTGCACAAACCTTACAGGGTCTAGGATATCAAAATACTCCAGATATGAGTGCTAAGCAATTGCATTGGAGGATGGAACACAGTCAAGGCATTTTTCAGCCTTTTGTCATAGACCTTCCTTTAAATTTATGGGGAAGGGATGTACAACAACAATTAAAATTGATAATTACCAATGATTATTCTCAAGTGAGTAAAGATGTCATGAAGGCACAAGGCTTTGTACCAGGAAAAGGGCTGGGGGCTCGCCTTCAAGGACGAAGTGATCCCGTGTTGCCCACTCCCAAATCTGATCGGAAGGGCTTGGGTTTTTCCTAGGGGCCACTGATGATGCGTTACGCATCCCCTGGGGCACAGATACACCCGTTTGGGTGCCTCAGTGGCCCCTGTCTATGGAAAAGCTCCAGGCCGCACACATATTAGTTAAAGAACAACTTCAGCTTGGTCATATTGAACCTTCTGTGTCTCCTTGGAATTCTCCTATTTTCATCATAAAAAAGAAGTCAGGAAAATGGAGGCTGCTGCATGACCTTAGAGCAGTTAATGCACAAATGCAACTCATGGGATCTGTCCAAAGAGGGTTGCCTCTTTTAAGTGCTTTACCAAGAGATTGGCCTGTTTTTGCCATAGATGTTAAGGATTGCTTCTTTTCTATACCCTTGCATGTTTTAGATAAACATCGTTTTGCATTTACTGTTCCTTCTATAAATCATGAACAGCCTGATGAACGCTATCAATGGAAGGTTTTACCACAGGGTATGGCCAACAGTCCCACCATGTGCCAGCTATACGTGAATCAGGCGTTACAACCAGTGAGACGTAGTTTTCCAAAAGTTAGGCTGATCCATTACATGGATGATATCCTATTGGCAGCAAAACAAGAGCATATGCTAGAACGGGCATTAGTTGCCCTGGAGGCATCCTTAAAACAAAAGGGGCTGATTATTGCCGCCGATAAGATTCAAAAGACAAGTATTATAGAGTTTTTAGGAGCCCGTGTTACCCCAAAACAGATTTTTCCACAAAAAATTTGCATTCGTACATCACATTTACGCACTTTAAATGATTTTCAAAAGTTGCTCGGAGATATAAATTGGCTGAGAGGATATCTCCCCATTACCCGTGAAGCTTTGCAGCCGTTGTTCTCAATATTAGAAGGAAATCCTGATGTAACGTCACCTAGAGAGCTTACACCCAAGGGAAAAGAAGCATTAAAGATAGTGGAAAAGGCCATAGAACAAGCGCAGGTTCTTCGGTTTGATCCAGAACAACCATTATTGCTTTGCATTCTGCGCACTGTTGGTCATCCTACTGGAGTATTGTGGCAGACAGGCCCGATTTGGTGGATACATGGTCATACACTTGGTTCACGCACGTTAAGCTATTATCCTGATTTAGTGGCACAACAGGCATTATTGGGAGTGAGGTTCAGCTTGACCTCCTTTGGCAAAATGCCAGAGAAGTTAATATTGCCCTATACCAAAGATCAAATTGAGGTTTTGACAGGGACTACGGATGATTGGGCCGTATTGATTTCCTCATATTCAGGCGTTATTGATAATCATTATCCGTCTGATAAATTGCTGTCCTTTATGGCACAGAATGTTGTATATTTTCCAAAGATTACCAGTGCTTCTCCTTTGAATAATGGCTTGACTATTTTTACTGATGGGTCCAAAACTGGAATTGGAGCCTATATGGTATATGGCTCCCCGCCTGTTACTCTGAAATTTCGCTCTGGAGCACCCCAAGTCGTGGAGTGTCAAGTAGTGTTGGAGGTCTTTAAGGCCTTTCCCCATCAGCCTTTTAATTTGTATTCTGATTCATGCTATGTAGTTAATGCTGTAAAACATCTGGAAGTGGCTGCATATGTTAAACCTAGTAGCATGGTTGCATCTTTGTTATTACAAATTCAGAATTGTATAATTCAACGTGCTAAACCATTTTTTATCGGTCATATTAGAGCTCATTCCGGTCTTCCTGGACCTATGACTGAAGCTAATGATATGGTTGATAGGGCTACCAGGGAAATGGCTTTAGTTGCCCTGGATCCTATGCAATCGGCTGAACAATTTCATAGAAAGTTTCATGTGCCTGCAAATACCCTTCGCCTTAAGTTTAATATTACTCGCGACCAAGCGCGTGAGATAGTTAAACAATGTTCCTCCTGTGTGATTTTTCATCATCCGCCTCATATTGGGGTTAATCCACGTGGGTTAAAGCCACTTACCCTTTGGCAGATGGATGTTATTCATGTTTCAGAATTTGGTAAACAAAAATATTTGCATGTTTCCGTGGACACTTGTTCAGGTGTTATACATGCCACCCCGTTATGTGGTGAAAAGGTCCTTAACGTAAGGACCCATTGCCTAGAAGCCTGGGCTGCTTGGGGCAAGCCTTATTCTTTAAAAACTGATAATGGCCCGGCATATGCCTCTAAAAGTTTTCAACAGTTCTGCTCTATTTTCGAAATTAATCATACTACTGGTTTGCCCTATAATCCACAAGGACAAGGCATCGTGGAAAGGGCTAACCGCACCATTAAGGAATTGCTTCAAAAACAAAAAGGGGGAATAGCCGAGGGCGCATCCCCGCGAGATAGAATATCTCTCGCTCTCTTTACATTTAATTTTTTGACCTTGGATTCCAATGGCTGTTCAGCCGCGGAAAGACATATGGACCACAGACACAGAAATACAGAATTAGTAAAATGGAAGGATGTAATTGATAACAAATGGTATGGACCGGACCCTGTGATACAGAGGTCCAGGGGAGCTGTTTGTGTCTTTCCTCAGAATCGGCCAGATCCGGTGTGGATCCCTACCAGACTGACAAGGATCGTGACAACACTGGAACAGCCTGACGAAGAGCAAGGAGATGTTGCTGCTCCTGATCCTGTTGGTGAACCTGCCGGTTCCAGTTGAATCTGAAGAATCTTATTTCTGGGCTGTGGCCCGTACATGGCCCATTCCAATTCCTGTTCACAATGAGTCCACAATATTGCCACAATTTTTTGTTGATAGTTGCCAATTGAACTTAGTTTGCAAAAAGGTGGATGCTCAGGAACAGAAATTTAATCAAACTGTAGTGCCCCTAGCAGGAACTTTATGTTTTACCACAAATCAGAGCACTTCTATCTCAGACTGCATCTTGCTAGATGCTATGAATCTTACTGTAGCTAGAGATCCATTTTTAGAAGATACCCCTAATTTTTTGAGAAAGGCCATTAGCGTAGCCCTGCCTCAGGTCAGATCTGGAGCTAAATCTGGATCTGGCTCCTATTTCGGTTCCAATGATACTGTTAATGTTACCACTTATGGGATCAGTTGCAACCTTACAACGCCCAATTGGGTACAGGTTAGCAAGGTTAATAATAGTGATTCACAGGTTGGCAATAGTAATCATACTAGTAATAATATTTTTTCTTGGTCTGTCCCTAGATGCTCTGGTAATGATTTGAGCTATCCCCCTGAATTTGTGGATTGCAGAGGACGATATGATAAGTTTTACAATAATTCTGGATGGGTTCTTAGGAATCTTAACCATTTTAAGGTTAAAAGAAAACTTATGATAAAGGTTGGATCACCCTTTACACCATGGATACTTATGAATTCCAGAGGAGCTATAACTGAGTTGTCTCCATTTGCTACATTTGTTCGCTCTGGAATAATTATGTTAAATAATTATACAGGGATTATGAATCACACTTCTAAAGAAATTAATATAACTAGTGTAGAGAAAAAACATAATACTACTCTACGGCAAACCAGAGTTTGCCTGGATCCTCCCTTTGTCTGGCTTTTGTTTAATACTACAGGGAGTTCAAATAATACTGCAGTTGATTGCAAGAAGGATAATTGCTCTCTGTCACAATGTTGGAATTTCTACCATTCAGGTGCGATTGTTATGCGCATCCCTACCTTTGTGTTTTTGCCTGTAAAAGCCAATCCTAAGAACTTCCCATTAGCCACCCTGGTTCGCCGGAAAAGGGATTTTGGCATTACAGCAACTATTGTGACGGCTATTGCAGTGTCTGCTGCTGCAGCTGTTACTGCAGGAGTAGCTATGGCCAATCAAGTTCAGACAGTTACTTTTATCAATTCCGTGGTTCAAAAAACCTCGGACGCTATGTATATACAAGAAAAGATTAACCATCAATTAATGTCAGGTATTTTATTGTTAAATAAGAGAGTTGATTTGGTGGAAAGAAATATGTTAAAAATGTTTGATATAGTTACCTTTGGTTGTGTAGATCGTACTAAGCATTTGTGTGTTACCCCCTATACTGCTACCCTTAATGAATCCCGAGCGATTTCTCAATATCTAAATGGCAATTGGACAAGGGAATTGGAACAATTGCAAGCAAATTTTAGTTTGAAGATTTTGGCTTTGAATCAAACCCAGGCGACTATGGTTTCGCTGGGGGAATTTACAGATTGGCTGGTAGATACCTTTTCATATATTAAGGAATGGGCAGGGGTTGGCGTGCTAGGATTAATATTAACTTCGGGAGTGATATTGGCGTTGTTTCTGATTCTAAGGCTGATTCGGGTAAGGAAACGGGAAAAGGTGGCCATTGCTCGTGCCCTCGCAGCCTTGGAGGCCGGTAACTCCCCCCAAGCTTGGATCAGCATCTTACAGGACTCCTGACCCTAATCCCTGCTTTTGCACCCGAAGGCCATTGAGCCATTGCACTCGGAAAGAGGGATCGATGAGGTTCCCCTGAATCTGGGGATGTGTTGTCCTGGACAGGAGGTTTTGCACCTAAGAGTGCACTGAGTAGATCCACTCAGGAGATCATGACCTTATGCATATGGGTAGTCCCGCTTATTTTTCCCATCCCTGAGAAAAACGGGACATGTCTACATTTTCAGGGTAAGGTCCTCTGACCTCAGCCTTGACTGTCTTTTAAATTTCATAAAATTAAAAGGGGGGAACTGTGGCGGCCGCACTTACATTCGCCATTACAAGATGGCGCCGAGGGCTAAAGTAAACAAGTATGTGGCGCGAACTTTTCGCGCCACATCTGCCTGGCAACAGGTTTCCACCAATCCTTTTCTGCCACGTCACCTAATCAGTAGACACGCCCCGTCCTCCTCTATATAAGCCGCCACCCAGCCCGGCTCGGAGCCCCCTGCTTCCAGCTCTCCCTCAACCAAGCAGCGCTTCATTAAAGTGTGATCAGAGAAGAATCCTGTGTCGGTGGTGATCTTTCCCTGCTGGTCAGGGCTCGCTCGCCGCAATCCCTCACCCCCCCTTTACTACTATAAAAACCCAATTCTAACTGAGCTCGGGGCTCTCCGATTATTCCAGTATGTTGGATACACAGAGAGATCGAGTTTGCAAACTTGTGTAAGAATAAAGGCTCTTTACTCTTACATACAAGACTGGGTCTCCTAGTTGGCTTGGCAGGTACTTTGTGATCTGGACATAACATTTGGGGGCTCTCTGGGATCCCCCAATGTGCACCAGGACCACTGCCCTATAGAGCCTTTAGCTGGCCGGTAAGTTTTCTGTCCTTCGTTTTGTGTCCACAAGGTTTGGCTCAGAGGACCAAGGGCAATGAGTTGAAGTCACTGGCTATAGGTGTTAAGTTGTGGTGGCCCTGTTGTGACACTATAGCCAGACTTCCCTCTACCTGTCTGCTTTGATCATTCAGATCCAATGGGTTATAAATATCTGTCATCATCTAGAGGGGCTGGTTACAAATTATTATTGGTTAGGGTATGGAAAAAACTACTGTTGGTCTCAGATGCTTCACGCTGGTACAGGATTTTATGTGAGGTAAGTTTAAAGTTATTTTTCTTATAGTATATACATGTTTCTGTTCTTGCTTAAAATATTATTGCCATATACTATATTATAAACTACTGAGGGAAAACACAAGAAAGACTTTGGTAAGAGTTTTTATGTTGTCTGAAAAGAGAGAAAGACTTTGGTAAAAAGTGAGAAAGATTTTGGTATGTTGTCTGGAAAGCAGGGGAGAGAGCAGGAGACTTAAAGAAGGAAAAGAGGAAAAACGGATTGAAGGTATATAGGAAGTCACAGAAGGCCAGAAAGGGATGTGAACTATGTTTGCAGTGGGTTCTCATATCTGCAAATACTGAATGTGCTTGTTTTGTTGAAAAGTTTGTCTAGGTAAGTTTTCTTGCAAGCATGGAGCGGAGACAGAAATGGTTTGGATATTTTATTCTGTCTCTGCCACCCATCACTGCTGTGGTCACATTTATTGGCCTGACCTCAGAATTTATCTCTGAGCTCTGGTTACTGGATTTGGGTTAGCAGAAATTCAGAAGACTTTTTGGTGTAGGTAATGTTAACACTGATCTGTGCTGTTCTTTATTGAAAAGCTGGCTCTAGAGTTGGATTATGACTTTTCCCTTGCTAGACCCATGCTTATTTAAAAGTCTCCTCTGTCACTCTGTCCGTCTCAGCCCCTCACACAATGACTAGGAGACGAAAACAAAGCAGAACAGTCAAAAAAATCTGGACTTGGTTTATGTGAACATTCTGTAGCTTCAGATTTATAAGTTTATTTGTTAGATATGATCAAAAAATCTGTTAAAATTAAAATAAAACTGGTTAAAAGTTAATTAGTAACACTGAAAATTGATAACTCAAAAATCTATGCATGGGTAATTTTAAAGAAACCATAAGGTATAATATGATTCCATTTTAAATATTTGATTGCCATTTTGCTAGAGTTAGAAAAAAAAAATGGATGCCACGTGATTTCACCACCATCTTGATTAAAAGTGACCACGTGGAGGCAACAACAGATCTCCAAGATAGTTTGAATTGGGATAGATCTTTGTATGAGGACTCATGTCCCATTTTGAAAACAGGATTTAATATATATTAAATATATATTATAAATATCACACACACACACACACACACACACACACACATATATGATTTAAAGTGTTAACGATGCACCTCAATGTTTTTATACTCAAAAATGTACCTTGCTCTGCCAGCTAGACTTGGTTAATTTAAGAGTCATCCAGGTGATGATAGTTATAAAGACATAAAGGGATCCTAGGAAACGGCTGAGGTTTACAAATGTAGGGCAGGACTAGAGTCCCAAAGAGTGTGCAGTTGCAAGAATGGACCTTAGCAGTTTTCGAAATGCCAGTGCCAGCGGACAGTCACCAGAAGCGGCAGCTACGGTGAAATGGGACAGACTGAGATCTCAAAATAGGCATGGATACGCCGTCGAAGGTGGGCTGAAGAAGTGCTGTATTTTTGATATTGCAGGAAGACATTTAAGAGATTTTAATTTTTTAAAGAAGAGCTAAAACTGTGGGGGCATTTGTGCTTATAAAATGTTTCATATTACTAATGTTTGGACTTAAAATAAAAAGCTAAAAATTAGGGTCACAGCATAAGCACCAAAAGCTCACCAGAATTGGAAATGTTCATTTCTCGTGATGCAGAAGACAGTGACCTAAGCAGTTTGATAGAGGGCTTGGAACAGCATCCAAGCCAATGGATCTCAGTCTCTTGGGGGTCGTACGGGGTAGCCTAGGACCACCTGCGTGTCAGATGTTTGAACTGAGATTGACAACAATGGCAAAACTGCAGTTGTAAATCAGCAATGGAAGAAAATTTTATAATGGTGGGATCATAACAAGGGAAACTATATTAAAAGGTCGAAGCATTAAAAATATTAACTAGTGGTTTAAACATGTATCTCCTTGCTCAAGGTCTATTCAAAATGAATGTTTAGCCTCCTTGTCTTTGCTAGCTTTGTTGGGCCTAAGCTATTTGGATAAATTGAGTCATATACATTTTTTGTATTGATACTAAGAGAAACTTCAATTTCTAAATGGTTATTTTTTTCAGTTTTAACTGTGTGAATGTGTGTGTGTGTGTCTCTGTGTATGTGTATTGATGTGCATGTACACACATACATACATTGGTATAGGCATCCACAGAGGCCAGAAGAAGGTCCGGGGACCTCTGGAGCTGGAGTTATAGGTGGCTGTGAGTCTCCTGAGTTGGATCTTTTGCATTAGAAGAAAGTACTCTTAAGCACACAGCCATATCTCCAGCCCTATATTAGCTTTTTGTATGGGGTCTCAAGATGTACTCAGGCTGACCTTGAACTCACAATGCTCTCGCTTCAACTCTCTAATGACTGAGAATAAAGGTGTACACAACCGTGGATGGTTCTTAATTTTGGAGCCAAGGAGTTTGGTTGGGTCCCACAGGCTTGCTGGGAATGACCTCATACTCGTCAGTAGCCTTTGGTTGCCAGATTTTTTTTCTTTATCTTTTAAGACAGGGTCTCATGCAGACTATGCTAGCTGTAATTGAGATTAATCTTGAACTTGTCATTTTCCTGCCTCCAGAGCTTGGGGGCTGGGATTACAGGTATCGGCCTGCGTGCCTGGTTTATGTAGTTCTGGGGATGGACTCCAGCTTCATGCGTAGTAGGCAAGCACTCTGTTGACTGAGTTGTGTCTCTTGCTACTTGAGTTTGGGGAACATGGTGCTCAGGTGGCCTGGACTCTGCAGCAATTGGAATTGCTACTGATTGCTCAGTTTTTATGATTTGGGTTTCCCCAGCCACCTTTGTTTAAAATACTTGGTGTGTGTGTGTGTGTGTGTGTGTGTGTGTGTGTGTATAAATGTATTCTTATGCATGTGCACGAGGAAGCCAGCCAATGCCAAGCATCTTCCTCTATTCCCTTTCATCTTTTTCCTCTTGATAAAGTTTCTCACAGATTCTGAAGTTTGTCAGCCCAGCTACCCAGTCACTCCCAAAGATCCTCCTGTTTTTGCCTTCCCACCACTAGGATGGATTCCAGGTACACGTTATCACACTTGACTGTCTATCCATCTATCTATCTATCTATCTATCTATCTATCTATCTATCTATCTATCTATCTATCTATCTATCTATCTATCTATCTACCTACCTACCTACCTATCTATCTATCTATCTATCTATCTATCTATCTATCTATCTATCTATCTACCTATCTATTTTTTGGTGATCTGCGCTCAGGGTCTTGTGTAGCCAGCTCTTAGGTGAGCAGTTACCATCTCTCTAGCCCTGCAGTGTAAGCATCTTACAGCTCTCCCTGCCATCACCACTGGCTTTTCTTCCCACTTCCTTCTTCATGCTGAATGATGGTGCTACCTAGGGTTTAACACTTAAAGGCTTTCCAGTGTCCTAAGATGCCATCTTCTATTTACAAAACTCACATCCATCCAGCGGGTGGCTATCCATCTGTCTACATACCCAATATCCCAACCAGGTTCTGAGGAGTCTCAAAACCCATGCCTCCTGGCCCTGAAACACAAACTTTTAGTGGTGACTTTTTTAATGATACAGAAACAAACAGTTATCTTCATGGCAAGGGTATTATATTTTAGAGACAGGGAATGTGCATTTGCAGCTTTGAGAGATGAGCCTGTGTTGTGTGTGTGTGTGTGTGTGTGTGCACATGCATGCACATGCATGTGCATACCTGTCTGTATGTGGAAGGAAGAAGACAACCTTAGGTGTCCTCCTAAGGAATGCTGTCCACCTCCTCTGTGAAAGGGTCCCATTTTGTCCTGGAACACACCAAGTAGTCTAGACAGACAGGCCTTTGAGTCCCAGGGATTCCATCTCTGCCTTCCCAATACACTGCCACACTGCCACACACTGTTCTGAAAAACATTATTGACAAATAACACCCGATGCTGTCCTCTGGCTCCCACAAGCACATTTATGCATGCACATATACGTGTGCACACCTACACACAAGCATAAAAATCCAAAGCAGCAACAATAAAATAAATCAAATTAAATCTCTTCTAATAGTATGGGAACGCTTCTGTAGTATAATGGCAAACTTGAACCTCTCTGGTTTGGTGAGCAAATTATTTTTCAGTCCAGTTGGGAAGGCAGAAATATGGTGCGGAACTGTGTTATTGAGATTCAGAAGCAGTCACCAAAATAAATGAAAACAAACCCGGAAGCAGCTTGTATGCATCAGTCTGTTTTCACTGATGGAAACATTATGGGATGTTGAGGGATGTCAGAGAGGATGCAATCACGCTCCCCTGGATATAGACCACTTGAGATTTGACAACTTTGCATTTTTCTTTATTTCTGTGACAGGTCTATCTTTGGCCACCCATATTGGCTGTTTTTCTTGTAAATGGCTGTAAAGGAGAGAGGGGAAAGTAGACGCCTTATTAATCAACTTGGTTATGATTTTACAGCGTCGTGCTCAGGGGGACACACAAAGCTGGAAGCAGCAGTCTGGAAAACGCATGACTTGGAGGAATTCGAGACTGTGGAAATTCCACAGGTGGACAAGAGCCAGGCTGGTGTCTGGCCGGCATGGTGCCCGGAAGCCTGTCTGGGCTGCGTTTCCCACTCGAGACAGGAACACAGCAGAGTCACTGGGCTGTTTCTTCATCTTTACCCTAATTCCCCTCCCTTTCTCCATCCTTACCCTCCTCTTTCCCTTCCTTCCTTCTTTGCTCCCTCCCTGCTTTTCCTCTTTTCCCCCTCATCTTCTCCCATTTTCTCTTCTCTTTCCTTTTCCTTGTCTGTCCCCTCCTCCTCCTAGGTTTGCCTTCCTTCTCCCTGTTCTCATTGTTTCTTTTACTCTTTCCTCCTCATCCTCTTTCTTTCTCCCTCTCTTCTTTTCTTTGTTTTTCCTCCTCATTTTCTTTTCTCACTACCTTGTCTTCCTTCCTCTCCTCTTCTTCCAGTTCCTTCCCCTCCTGTCTTTCTCCCCTGGCCTTTCCTCCATTCCCTCTTCTTCCCGTTCATTCTCTCTTTCCTTTTCCTGCTCCTTTTCCTTTCTCAGCACCAATTTCTAAGTTTGACAGGCTAGCTTTGAACTCATGGTGCTCCTGCTTCCTCGGTCTCCTGAGTGCTGGCATCGCATCCATAAGCCACCACGCTGGATCTGTGCATCTTTTCTGCACATGTGTGTTGTGTGTTGTGTATGTGCACATACAAGGACAGAGGAGGACTCTGGGTATTTTGTTCTGTCACTTTGCACCTTGTTCTCTTGAGACAGGGTCTCCCACTGAAACTGGAGCAAGGCTACAGTTTCCATCCCTCACAGGACCGGAGTTACAAGAGTACAGCAATGCTTTTTATATGGGTCCCGGTGGTTTGAACTCAGGTCTTAAGCTTGCACATCAAGGGCTCTTACTCACTGAGGCATCTCCTCAGCCCAGTGCATTGCTTTAAAATCATATTGTGTCATCTACACTCAGAGCATAGTGGCTACTCAGAAATTTTGTTGAATGAATGAATGAATGAATGAATGAAATGAACCATCCCTTTTCAGATGGCCATAGTTTTTGGGGAACTTCTTTTTTGAAATTTTCTTCTCCTTCTGGGAACAAGTCTGATGGAAGAGAGATCACTGTGTACATGTATGTGATCAGGGTATCTTAGTCTGGTGGAGGAGAGATGACTGTGTACATGTATGTGATCAGGGTATCTCAGTCTGGTGGAAAAGAGATGACTGTGTACATGTATGTGATCAGGGTATCTTGGTCTGGTGGAGAAGAGATCACTGTGTACATGTATGTGATCAGGGCATCTTAGTCTTGTGGAAGAGAGTTGACTGTGTACATATATGTGATCAGGGCATCTTAGTCTGGTGGAGGAGAGATGACTGTGTACATGTATGTGATCAGGGTATCTTAGTCTGGTGGAGGAGAGATGACTGTGTGCATGTATGTGATCAGGGCATCTTAGTCTGGTGGAGGAGAGATCACTGTGATCAGGGTATTTTAGTCTGGTGGAGGAGAGATGACCATGTACATGTATGTGATCAGGGCATCTTAGTCTGATGGAGGAGAGATGACCGTGTACATGTATATGATCAGGGCATCTTAGTCTGGTGGAGGAGAGATGACTGTTTGCAGGTGGTCAGGGTATTTTCTTGGGCAGTGAGAAATGAGGAAGAATTGGCTGGCGTTTTCAGACACGCCCACTCCTTGCACCAGTGTGAGGATTGACTCCACAGGATTTCTGTGGGCCAGGAGGAAGAGACGGAACACTGAGTTCTCTCCTGAGCCAAGAACTGAGCACAGTCACTCCATTTGGTGACTGAGTAGGGGACCTGGACAGGAAACAGGCAGTTGGCTTTGGTAAGTGGCAGGTGTTATTTAAATAGCAAAGCTGGTGTGAGTCTAGTCAGAAGTACATGTGGCTTCCCAGCACGTGTCTAGAGGCTCCCCCCAGCAGCCCTGTGTATGGGAGGAGGTTTTCTATGGTGTACACAGGTAAGTGAATGTGCCCGTTTCTCCAGCTTTGGAGGTCACACTTTATTAACCAAATGTCAAAATCTGAATTTCTTTATTGCTATTTTGTGGTAAATCTTGTGTACATGTGTATGTTCATGCATGTGCATACATGTTTGTGGTACACTTGTACAGGTCAGAGAAAACCTCAGGTTTTGGTCCCAGCCATTCACCTTGTTTGAGACAATGTCTCTTGTTTGCTGTTGAGCAAGCCTTGCTAGCTGACTCAGAGATTCTCTAGTCTCTGTCCTTTTTGGTTTTTTGTTTTGTTTTGTTTTTCGACACAGGGTATCTTTGTGTAGCTTTGGAGCCTTTCCTGGCACTTGTCCTGTAGACCACGCTGGCCTTGAAGTCACAGAGATCTGCCCATCTCTGCCTCCCAAGTGCTAGGATTAAAGGTATGCGCCACCACTGCCCAGCTCAGTCTCTCTCCCTTTCTTTCTTATAATAGACATACAATGTACCTGGCTTTCCCTGGATTCTGAGCATCTGAACTCACGTCCTCATGTTTGTTCAGTAAGCACTTTACCTACTGAGTCATCTTTCCAGCCCTGTGCTATGTGTTGTATTCAGTCTGTCCTTTTGTAGGGCATGTACATATATGATGGCATGTCCCTGGAATGTGACTGGTTATTTGTGGCTGCTGTACACTGGATATTATACAGGCATGGGTTAGATATATGTACCAACTACGCACATCTGCTCAGATACAATGAAGTCAAAATGTTGGCGAGACATCTGCCTTCAAATGCCCGGTACAGCACTGCTGATAACCATCAAAACAGCCATTATCAATGAATGAATGCAGAAAATGTAGGGCAAGTTTCTCATCCTAGCACATGGGAGGAAGAGGCAGGAGAACCATGACTCAAAAGCTACATAAACAAGTTCAAGGCTAGCCTGGGCTCCATGAGACCCTGATGCAGAGAAAATGAACAAGAGCCAGGGAAATGACTTACCTGAGAAAGCACTTGCCATGCAAGCCTGAGTTGTTCTCAGATGTCCATACACTTACAATTGCATGCATGTATGCACACAAAGAAATAATTAATAATCAAACATAAAATTGAACAAACAGACAAATGAAAAAGAACAAAACAAAACAAAATATGGCCAAAAATACATAGTAGTACACTACTCAAGCAAAAAAAGTATGAAATCGTCTCATCTCCACTAACCTTGACAGGTGCAGGGAACCTTACGTGAAGTGAGCTAGCTAGACTGAAAGACAACGTTACACAACCATTCATATTTGGGATATAAAAGCTGATCTCTAGAGTGGAGTGATCTGGTGACAGTCTTGGCCTATGAGAGAGGAAAGGGGGTGCAAGAATGGGAAGATCAATAGATACGTAATTACAGTTACATAGACATCTACAGGGCAGAGGCAGGGGGAAGTCACAGTACAGTGTACGCTTGTATGAAAATGGCCTTCATGCACTAAAAATTTCTTTTAAATGCATTTGTTCAGAGTTCCTGACAGTAGAAACAAGTTACACTCTGCACAATGTGGACTTTGGGGGGGTTGGAAAGAGCATAGCTGAAGAGTCTCAGGGGTGACTCACTCTCTTGAAAGAGGTGTAGCCTGGTTTGCAGTTTAGAAGCTTCTTGGAAAACTGTTGAATGTGCTTCTAAGGCTGAGGTGTGGCTCACTGAATACAGCGTTTGTCTAGAATGCTCTAGTGGGAGGCTAAGGGCATGTTGCTCAGTGGTAGATCTCTTGTCTACCATACAGAAGACTTTCTGTTGCATTCCTAGCAACACATGCACACACATGCACATTCTCTCTCTCTCTCTCTCTCTCTCTCTCTCTCTCTCTCTCTCTCTCTCTCACACACACACACACACACACCTTGCAGGAGACTTTTATTTCTATTTCTGATCCCGTGTGTATGTTTATGGATCTGTGCGTGTGAGTGAAAG
The DNA here is from genome assembly GCF_903992535.2 of Arvicola amphibius. Classification (NCBI taxonomy): domain Eukaryota; kingdom Metazoa; phylum Chordata; class Mammalia; order Rodentia; family Cricetidae; genus Arvicola; species Arvicola amphibius. The sequence goes on from NC_052056.1 coordinate 91,142,029, forward strand.
GTGCTGGGGGAAGCCCGAAGAGAGCAGGATCCCTTGGGTCTGTAGCTACAGGCAGTTGTGAGCCACCCAGTGTGGGTGCTGGGAACCAAACCTGGGTCCCCTACGAGAGCAGCAAGTCCTCCCAAACACCACGCCCTGTCTCCTTCACCACACTGCACATTTTTGATGATCTCTCTTGCCTTGCTCTAACAAGGACCTGGGTTTGGATTCTCAGCACTGGCTGCAGTAGTAAGCACCTTTCATCCCAGCACTGATGGGGTGGAGGCAGGAGGAACACTAGGGTTCTCAGGGCATCAAATCCAGCTGGGTCATCGAACTCCAAATTCAATGAAAGATCCTGCCACAAGAAATAAGCGGAAAGTGATTGAGGATGACACCCAATGTCAACCTCTGGCTTCCTCACATACACTTGTACCCCACACATGTAAATGAATCTCATGTAGCTACTACCCATGATAATTCAATAGAAAGGCCCAAGATCATACATTACAGTCAACCCTCATTATAGGAAAACGCTATCTTTGCAAATTTGACAACTCACTAAAATTTTTATTTTTAACCCCCCCCCCCATCAATACTTTCGGTGTTTTTAGAGTTATCCTCAGACTTGCAGAAGGGCAAATGAAGCCGTGTTCAGCTTGCATCGGCTCCTACACAGTCACGCGTGGAGGCTAGGATCAGAACGAGATGGGAAGTTCAGCGGGTCCGGGCTTGAATGTCCGATCCGGCAGTGGTGAGAGAGGGGCCTTGGACAAATCCCAGGACACTTTCACTCTCTCTTTCTCACGTGTAAAATAAAGTGGAATCTACCAGCGTGAGTTGTGTTTAGGATTTCAGATAGTAGTCTATATGAGATGTGTGTCTGAGTTATTTCCCTGGGAGCAGTGATTCAGTATGTACTAAATAGGGTTCTCCAACACTGCGCCGAATAAAACTTCCGGGAACTGTGGGAATTGGGTCTATATATTAAGGCGTAATTACATGTTAAGGTTGCTATTAACTTCTTTTTCTTGTTCTGTGACTATTGAAAATGGCTCCCTTCAATAAAATGCACCTGGATTTCTACTAACACAACACACGGCCTTAAATATTTCAATGCGTCTGTGTGAGCACTGCTTCTCATCTTCATAGCATTTTAATCCAAATAAGATTTTGGTTCTTGTTCAAGCAAATGCATTTCCCTTTCACCCCTCTGCATCCATGGTGGTTAGCTCTCACTGGGCAATGACAAGGCATCCAGCAGGCAGAAAGAACGTGAAGGAGGAAGGTTTCAGAGGGTTCCATCCACCATGGAAGGGAAGGCATGGAGAAGGGGTAGAAGCATGTGGCCCTGGAGAGCTGTTTTCCTCAGGGCTGACAGGGAACAGAGACAAGAGGGGAAGCCATTAGGGATAAACTATTCCCCAGGGAAGTATTCCCAGTGAGACGTTTCCTCTGGGACAGCCTTCACATCTCTCTTCACAGATTCCCGAAACAGATCTCCTACTAAAGAGCAAGCATTTAAATCATGATCCTATGGAGCATGCTTCTTGTTAAGCTGTAGCAGAGATTGTCCGTGTGGAAGGTGGAAACAGTCAGAGACCTAGGACTCTTGCTGTCTGCTGGGATAGTATTATGTCCCTCATCTATTAACACAGGATGCTTATTTATTTATTCACCTATTTATTAGTTTACTTTTTAAGCTTATTTTTAATTATGCGCATGTGTGTGGGTCTGTGCACATGAGTGCATTGACTTCAGAGGGTAGAAGAGGGTGTTAGATGCTCTGCGTGGACTGAATCCCGTGAAACAGCCAAAGTAAAATTCTTCCCGTATGTGGTTTCTGTCAGGTGTTTCATCGCAGCAAGAGGAATGCTAATACAACCTCACAGGCAAACTCTTCTGAGGCTGGAATCTACCACACGACAGCCAGAGGCCACTCATGCGTTTTCCAGCCATCCAGACCCGAATTAATCACACGGAAACACAAATCAACACTACTTGGCCTATTAGCTCATGCTTCTTATTGACTAGCTCTTAAATCTTAAATTAACCCATTTCTATTAAATCTGTGTATCACCATGTGGTTGTGGCCTACTGGAAGGTTCCATCCAGTGTCCTGCATCTGTCTCCTCTGGTGGCTACATGGCTTCTCTCTGACTCCTCCTTCTTTCCTCCTCTATTTCTGCTTGGAATTCCTGCCCTCCATTATTCTGCACTACCATAGGTTCAAAGCAGCTTCTTTATTAACCAATGACTACCATAGGTTCAAAGCAGCTTCTTTATTAACCAATGGTAATAGAACATATTCATAGCATACAGAGGGGAATCCCACATCACCACATCCACCTGGTGCTTACTGATTTCCATAGGAAGATACAAAGTGACCTTGATCTCTTCTTCCCATTGCTTTCATTGCCCAGTGCTAGGATTATGAGTTATAACAGATCATCTACAACAAATCTCTCTCTTTCTTGCTGTCTCCCACCCTGAGTGTGATATCCTGTGTGTATGTATCTGTGTATGTTTGTGTGTGTGTGTTCATGTGTGTGTGTATGTGCACGTGTGTGGGGGGTACCTACAGAAGTCAGAAAGGAGTGTCAGATTCTTTGGAACTGGAGTGACAGACAGTTGTGAACTTCCCAACACTAGTGCTGAGATCCCAAATCTGGTCCTGATAGAATCGTCTGGGCTCTTACCCCCTGAGCCGTCTCTCCAGCCTATGTTGTTACCTTCTTACAGTTAAGGTGGTTATATACTTCCCACACTTGTATTGTTCAAAATTATAAACAGACAAATACCGACTGGCTCATATGTTAAAACCCTGGACACCCCTCACTGACACCGCACTGCCATCCTTTTATTGTATTTACTTATATGTGTGACTATGTATGTACCTTTTATAAAATGTAAAAATCATGTTATTCTATCCCAATTGATTTCACTACGTGTATTCTAGTGCTAAGAAGAACTACCTACACAGAACACTACTGTGGGCACACTTGTAGCATATGTACTCATTTTCTGCTATCACAGAACATCCAAGAGCTTTCTGGAGGCTCTCAAGCAGCTTTCATAGCTCTTCCCTCCTTTGAACCAAGACTCGATCAAGTCATGTTTTGCATGTGTTATTCTGTCTCTCTTGATTTCTTTAGAACAGCCTCCCCCCCCCCATGTGTGTTCTTTTATGTCTGGTGAGAATTTATCTTATTGTTTGAATCTTCTTCAAAGATCAGTGATGGTTTAAACAAAAGCAGTAAGGTATTCAGGGATTTATAAAGAAAAATATATGGTGATATTAGCACTGAAATCCAATGGGGAAAGATGGAAGTCTTTACGTTTTCATATGTGGGGTGTATGTGTATGTGTGCAGGTGAGAGAGAGAGAAAGAGAGAGAGAGAGAGAGAGAGAGAGAGAGAGAGAGAGAGAGAAAGAGAGAGTGAGAATATGTGTGTAGACTAAAGGTTGGCCTCTGAATAATCCCCCATTACTTTTCTACCTCATTAACTAAGGCAGGGTCTCTCATTAAAGTCCAAAACTTGTGGGTACTCTTGCTAGCCAGTTTTCTCAGGGTATCTGCTCTCTTTGCCTTCTGAGACCAGAATTACAGACAGCTGCTATGCCCCCTTGGCATGGATCTGACTTCTGGGGATGCAAACTCTACAGTTCAGTGGTAAATGCTTTAGCCTCTCTGCTATCTTCCAGCTCTAAGGTAGGTTCTTATGGATTTACAGTCTTCCTACCTTTATGTCCCAGATGTGGAGACTGTAGGTGTGTACCAACACTGGGGTTCTGCGTGCTTCACTTGAAGGCAGGAAGGGAGAAGGAGCATCATTTACTGAATTTGCTTCCCTTCTGGTTCTCAAAAACTCTAAGAACTGAGAACTAGATCTAAGGACTGGTTATTGATCATTTATTGAGCTGTATTCCAGTATGTCATATCTTTCTTGTATGTATGTTAAACAAGGGAGTCTTAGAGACAACTCTTTCTCCATGTGTCTCTCTATGTGTCTCTTTGTCTCTCGGTCTCTGTGTCTCTCTCTCTCTGTCTCTCTCTGTGTATGTTTGTTTGTGTATGTGTGTGTGTGCTGTGTAGGCCAGAGGATAAACATAAACATAAGTGTTATTTGTTAGGAACCATCTACCTTTCCTGGGACAAGGTGTTTCACTAGCCTGGAACTTTCCAAGTGGGCTAGGCTGGCTGGCAGCAAGCCCAGGGATCCTCCCGTCTCTGCCTCATGCTCTGGGATTACAGATACACATCACTACTCCTGACTTTTTATAGAGTTGCTGGGACTCAAACTCAGGTCCTCACTTGCCCGGCAAGTGCTTTCCCCTCTGAGCCATCCCCAGGTCCCCAGGCAGTGACTTCTGTTCATTCTAGCAACCCCAAATCCCAAGGAATCTAGGTGGAGAAAAATCCAGGGATCTAACAAGAATGGCTCCTTTCCCCAAAGCAGCATGCCATTGTTCAACACATTGGGGTTCATAGTCTCTTCTTCCCTTAATTTTCAGAGCTGTGTGTATTTTTAGAGAAACGAATCCCACACATTTTTCATTAATTGGCATTGTTTGCTCAGAGCTTTCTGTGCTGTCTGGGGGGGGGGGATCTTTTTCACTTCCCTTTCAAGCTTTTCTCTTCCTTAGCTCAGCTGCATTTGCCTCAGAGAACTGTATAAGCTCTCACCTGGGGAGATTAAAGTCCTTGGGTTTGTAAACCCACAAGGTGGGAGGAGATCTACCCACTCTTTCCCCTTAGCCTTTGTCCATGAAAGAAAATGGTGCTGCCCATCAAACTGAATGTGTAGTCATATCCCCATTGTTGGGACAGCAAAACACCTGGTGGAAGCAACTCGAGAGAGGAGGGGTTGGCTTTGGCTCACGGTCTTAGGCTACACGTCATGGACTACTCTTCATCACGGTGGGGAAGGCATGGCAGCAGCAGAGTGAGGGCAGCTGCGGAGTGAGGCAATTGGTCACATGGTACCCACCCTCAGGAAGCAGAGAGCCATGAATGCCGGTGCTCATCTCTCTTCTCCATTTATTCAGCCCAGGCTCTCAGTGCGTGGGATGGTGATGCTCACATTCAGGGAGGGTCGTCCCAACTCAGTTAATGAATTCTAGAAGGCCTCTTGTAGGCATGCCCAGAGGTATCTTGTTCCCATTCAGTATTATCCATCATACCAAGAGAGTAGAACTTCAGTATCACTACCAGCTCGTGAGATAGTCCTGATTGGAGCAGGTCACCAAAGCCAATGGTAGCTGCCTTAGTTATGACTGATGTGAGTGGATGGATTTCTGGCTTCCTCATATTCTGTCCCATAGGGAGATGCTGCTTTTGTGGTTTTGTCTAGAATTGCTGCTACCTGCTGGAATGAGACCTTGCCCTAGTGTGCCTGGTAGGGATCCATGCTTTTCTCTTTGGTTTGCTCCTATGGGTGTTTCTGATCACATCCAGCTAGTGGCTAATTTCCCCTTACATGCCCAGTGTGGAACAAGACCCAGTCCAGGTACATGTACGGCTAGAGAGACACACCAAGGGTTTCTATTTGTTCCATGATTCTTACACGTTGTCATACTCTAGAATTTTCTGAAACATTAGTCAGACTTGCCTTGCTTTGATTCTGTAGGTTTAAAACAGCAAGCTCCCCATTGTGTGTGGGTGTGTGCATTTGTTGTGCATGCATGTGTGCATGCATGTGTGTGAGTTTACACATGGGATTCACAGGTCAACTTGCTGATCTGCCTTTGCTGGGTGATCAGGGAGCTCCGTGGATTCTCCTGTCTCTGACCCCCTAGTGCTGGGATTTTTAAATGCATGCCACCACACCTGACTCTTTTCCTTGAGTTCTGGGGAGGGGTCCAACTCCGTTCCTCATGCTTGTGCCCCAAGTGCTTTACTGTCTGAGCTATCTCCCCAGTTCCCTCTCCCCCAAGTCCTAGCACCAAGCATTCCAGCGAGCTCAGGGAGCCCTGCCTTGAGAACCCTTAAAATTTCATCCAGGAGAACAGTGACTGGGAATAGAGAAGGCTCTGGGAGGAGGCCATGATTGCCGAGTCTGCCCAGATGGTCCTCTGGAGCCCTTCCCCGGCAGGCACCAGGCCCACAGTGGTACTGCCAAGTTGGCATCCCCGGTCCTCCTGCCTGTGCTCTTAGCAGCAGGAAGGAAGAGTTATATAATCCACAGTGTCACCACCTCCGGCTCTAGTTTGTTCCACGCGCTGCCTTCTCAGGCAGATTCCCTCTGAGCGCTTCTGCCAAGGAATCTGTGAGAAGGGAGAAGAGTGGATGCTCTACTTGGGGGAGAATTATAGGAAAAAGGAACCCAAAGGAACTTAGTTTTGGAGCCAGGTCTGGAAGCTCATCCCAAGAAAAACCCTTGTCAGAGGCATGGTTTTCGGGGAGGAGTAAAGGGAAAAGAAAAAAAAAGAAGAGGAGGAGGTGGAGGAAGATTGACTAAAAAAAAAATTAACTCCTTTCCAACATGGAATAGAAATAAAAAAGGAAAATGTCTTCATAATACTGTAGGGCTGTAATCCCAGCACTCAGGAGGCTAAAGTACGATGATCAGGAGATCTAGGCCAGCCTGGGCTACACAGTGAATTTGAGGTTAGACTAGGTTCCATAAGACCCTGTCTGTAAAAGTACCCGTCCCCCAAAACAAAACAATAAGAGAATTAATGAAGGTAAGAGACGGTAGTAGGCCAATAGTAGGGACAAGAGTTCATGTCTTTCTAGGACTGGGTCGGAGCCTTCAGGAGCTTGGGCTCCACTTTGCCCCCCACCCTTTCGTGGGCTGATGTTCGTTCAGCATCCAGAAGGTAAAGTACCTTTAGCAATGAAGGTGGAGAAAGAGCTGGGACAAGGCTAGGACAAGTTAACTGTGTGTCAGTTTTGGGCAAAATATTTCTCCAATGGTCTCCATGTCTAGGCGTAGACTTGGGAGACTCTGACTTTAAGGGTAAGGCCCTAAAGGTCTCCACTGAGGAACCTAAGAAACATCTACATCAAAACCAGTGGGAGACAATGCTTAGCACAGCTGCATATGACCCCTCAAAACTTGAATTTCAAGTCAACTAAAAATGGTCTAATGGTTTTCCTTCCTTCCTTCCTTCCTTCCTTCCTTCCTTCCTTCCTTCCTTCCTTCCTTCCTTCCTTCTCTCTTTCCCTCCCTGTCTCCCTCCCTCCCTGTCTCTCTCTCTCCCTCTCTCCCTGTCTCCCTCCCTCCCTCCCTGTCTCCCTGCCTCCCTTCTTTCTTCTTCTTTTCCTCCTTGTTTTTCTGAGACAGGGTTTTACACTAGAGCCCAGGCTGACCTAGAACATATTATATTTAGTACAAGTTAGCCTCAAACTCATGGCAATACCTCTGCTTTAGTTTCCCAAGTATTGGGATTACAAGGACGTAACACCTCTCCCAGCTTGTCTTGCTTGCCTGTTTTTGTCCACATTAGCCATCGAACCCAGGGCCTTGAGGATGCTAGGCAAGCATGCTACCACTGGGTTATACCCCTAGCATTTATTTTTGAGACAGTCTTGCTATGTAGGCCAGCTGGACTGGAGCTTGCCATCCTCCTGCCTCAGCCTCTGGGATGCTTAGTGTGCTCCTGTGTCTGGGTTTGGAGGTCTTCTTTCTCCTTGAATGTCGAAGTTCCTTTGTAAGATGTTAAGTGAGGCCCTTACAGCTTCCTCTGGGGACAGGATCTGAGCTGGTTCCATCAGAAGCGGAGCCAGGCTCTTTGCAGGCAGATGCTGTGACCCGCTGGCCTCCTCACCATTTAGAAGAGAGCACCTTGTAGGCACCTACCTGGGTAGAAGACTGGCCCTGCCTATAAAGAATTGGAATTTACATGAGAATGACAGGGCGAGCCGCAGAGCGACTGATCAGTTTTGCCCATAGCCAGCTCCTTTCTGCCTGACTACATTTGATTTGAATTCCTCTAGAAACACCAGTTCCACAGTGCTTGGGCAGTATTGAAAAGGTCAGCAGAGGCAATGTCAGACATGATCTGTGGCTGCTCTACAAGCGCTCTGGCAGCCACGCATAACAATATATTACAGTGGCCAACAGCCTTCCTGGCTCTCCGGGAGCATCTCTTTATATAGTTGGTAGCGACAGATTGTGTGTGCTCGTGTGTGTGTGTCTACATGTGTACTCAGGAGCACATAGCTTGGCGCAAGTGTGGAGGGATCAGAGGACAGTCTTAGCTGTGGGATTGTAAGCATGTACCACCCAGAGCTTTTTTCCGTGGCTCCAGAGAGCACCCATGTCCTCTTGGATGTACAGCAAGGACCTTACTGACTGAGCTGTCTTCTCAGCTGTCTGTGTGTTGTGTTTCTTTCTCTCCTCCTTTTCTTGAATATCAGTATATCATGAGCTAATGTTTTCTTTTTTCTTTCCTTTCCTTTTTTTTTTTTTTTCAAGATAAATGTTTTGATCCGGCTTCTACAGGCAGTCCGGCTCAGTGTGTTTGCACATTAAATATAAATTGCTGCAACTCAGAGGCTTAGAGGCCTGCACACGGCGCTTACCTTGGAGAGATTTTGCTCTAATAGAAACCTTGTGATCTTCTGCCCTGCTTCGCCTCAGGCAAAGATATGTTGAGGGCCTGTTCTTCAGGCTTAAAAGAAAAGCTTGCCTGTGATTCTTAGATAGTGAAACAGCGGGTTTATAGTCAAGAGCCTATGGTGCAGCCAGCGTAGATCTGGAGAGGCACAGGCTGGGACAAAGTTGGGGTACACATGTTTATTAGGGATCTTTTATGGAAAGGAGAGGATGGAATAGAACTGGACTCAGGGAGAAGGGGAAATACGGAGTGATTCATGGCTGGTATGAGGCAGGAATTCAAGTTCAGCACAGACCATAGGGAATCTACAGCACAGTGTAGAGATGTCTGGCCTGTTAGAGTTTTAGCCTCATTCCTGGACAGGTTGTTGGCTGTGGTATGACCATGAGCCTGAGACCTTTATATGCTTGATCTGAGTTAGGGACACTTGGAAGCTATGCACCAAGCATGCTCCCTGATAGTGGTGATGAGAACAGGAGACAGAAACTGACTAGGCAGATTTAGGGACAGGGGCCCCCAGAGTGAACTGTTCTGATTTTTGTCCTTGGCCAAAAGCAGAAAATATCCTTGATTCTGTTCTGGCCAGAGGCCAAGGATACCAGAGGAGTGCGGGGTGGTGCCTTAATTGCTGTGACGAAACACCATGACCAGAAGCAACTTAGGAGGACATGAGGAGAAAGAGAGGAAGGGAAAGGAGAAGAAAGAGCAAGTAAGAGAAGGCCGAGGAAGGAGAAGGAGGGGAAGAAGAGAGAAGTCCACATAATTCCTTGACAGCACCCACCTCCTAGTGACTATAGGCCTTCCCACTGGGCCCCGCCTCCTATAGGCATCACCACCTGCCCATAGCACTGAGCTGGACACAAAGTCTTCTCCATACAGGGCATCGAAGGGCAGGCCAGATTCAAACGTCTGCAACCCTCCAGGGAAAACCTCCTTCCTTCCCTCCACCCCCACATCAGTTCCCCTGAGCTATTTCCACCCACCTGTCAAGTGTCATCTGTAGAAAGGCACCCGGGCGGAACTAGCCTAATTTGGCAGCGTGACCCAGAGCTCAGCTCATAAAGGCAAGAGGTACTTCAAAATAGGTGGCCACTCAGCCAAGTTGACTGGCTGAAATAACTGGGAAGGTGGAAATAACCAGTCATGAAAATGCTTTTCGCTTCCAAGATTTCCCGGGCACTGAAGGTCAGTAGATTAGCCTCTTCCTTGTCAGGGTCTAGGAGCTGGCCTTGAAGGTCTGTCTACCTCCCTCATGTTTTCTTACTTTCTCACCCGTGCAACTGAGTGACAGCTCTCTCTCTCTCTCTCTCTCTCTCTCTCTCTCTCTCTCTCTCTCTCTCTCTCTCTCTCTGGACATTCCCGCTTAGGAGAACATCAGACATCAGACCCAGCATTCGATTCATCAACCCAGATGATATAGCTCATGAAGTTGTTTTACAAAAATTAAATTACATTCTTGGCGTCTTTGCTTCCCAGTCCCTATCAGGGAAAAAAAAAAAAAACCACAAAACAACTTAAGGGAGAAGTCTCTGCTGTGTTTGTTTATTCCGGTTTACACAGCTAGAGGTTGAACTGGGCTCCAGCTGGGGAGCAGCGCTCACTCGATGAGACTGTATTGCTTATGGCCTGCCATTTGTTTCCTTGTCTGCTGTCTCTGTTATTGTATGGTAAGTAGTCTTTCTCCGACAGAGACCGAAGGCTGGAGAACGCGCACGCGAAGCTCCAGAGTCACACACCTGTTTTCTAGTAGCTTTTGTCCGTGATTTTAATTCTCTGCCTATTGTGTGGGTCCTTGGAAATGCATGTAAATCAACGTCTCCATTCAAAAGAGTGGGCCAGAGAAGTATTTCAGGAACGAAATCTGAGTTTTCCATACCCATCATAATGGAGAGGGCCAGTGAATAGCTGTTGATGATCAGGTGCACACATCACAGGGATACAAGAAAGAATAACTAAGCACATCATGAAGTCTTCCAAACACCACGTCTTTTCACAGGGCCACTGTACTAAGTGACGGCTACCAAGATGAGGACGCTTCAGATGTGTTCTCAAGAGAGTGTAGGCGTGAAGTCCTTCATGCGAAGTAATCAGAAAGCACGCTGTTGGCAGAAAAAGAGCAGGAGAGAGTGTTCCATCAGGGTCAAGAAACTCTTGTGTCCTAATCACTTCTGCTAATCCCGAGTACACTTGGGTGAGCTATGCTGTTTTTGTGAACCCTTCAGTTTCTCTCTTTCTCTTTTTCTCTGTCTTTCTCCCCTGCATTGGGAATTGAACCTATAGTCTTCTAGAATACTGGACAAGTAAGTGTTCTATCACTGAACCACACCCCTATTCTTCCAACGGGGGATTCTAGGCAGGGGCTCTACCACTGAGCCACACCCCAGCCCCTCACTGGGGGATTCTAGGCAGGGGCTCTACCACTGAGCCACACCCCAGCCCCTCACTGGGGGATTCTAGGCAGGGGCTCTACCACTGAGCCACACCCCAGCCCCTCACTGGGGGATTCTAGGCAGGGGCTCTACCACTGAGCCATGCCCACGGTCCCTCCCTGGGCAACTCTAGGCAGTGATTTATTAGTGAGCCGCATCCCAGTCCTTCATCTTTTATTCTTAGACAGGGTTGCTGTGCATGGACAACATTAACAGTCTACTGATGTATGGACTGAAAATTAATTTAATGCAAAGGCAGAAAAAAGAAGGAATAGAGAGTTAATTTAATATTTTGTGGTATAGCTGCAGCAGGGAGGCTCTCAGAGAGCTGGGGGCATGAGGAGGGAGGGGCTTTAATAGCAGTTGAGGGGAAGGTTATTTAGTCTTATCACACAGCCATTTGTGGAGAAATCAGTATGAGAGCCAACACTACTCACTATCTTGTTTAGTAGTAGATCTCACCGCACCTGCTTTCTCTCTTGAGACAGGCCCATTTGTGGTCAGGCTTCATGGGTCGTGAAGAGCTGGGCTCTAAATGTCTGCCTAAGACCCTAGGTCAGGCTCCAGCAGGCAGGATCTGATGGTTAAATTGTAAGGATTTTGCTTTCATTTTTTTGTCTCTTTTTGTGTTTGGCATTGTCTCCACAAGGGTCTTAAAATTTGCCAAGTTGGCCTCAAATTTGTGATACTACTGCCTCAGCCTCCAGAGTATCCAAGATGACAAGACTACATTACCACACATGGAAAGTCTAACTTTTTAACTGTTAATTATTCTTCTAGATTCCAACTTTTCTCATGAAAGAAAAAAACGTTTGGAAAAATGACACCTACCTCTAAGGTCAAATATTTGATTTAATAAACATCCTACAAATATAATAATGTATAGGACTACATGACACCATTATTTTCAATTGTTTTATGTCTGTATAGATGTTTTCTTTTAGGTGAGATAGACAAATGGAACCTTATCAATTATTTTGAAGAAAATAAAATAAAAAGTGTAAGTAGGGTTGGGATGTAGCACAATGGCTGATCACTTGCCTAGAATCCCCCAGTGGGGGGCTGGGGTGTAGCTCAGTGATAGAGCCCCTGCCTAGAATCCCCCAGTGAGGGGCTGGGGTGTGGCTCAGAGGTAGAGCCCCTGCCTAGATCCCCCAGTGAGGCGCTGGGCTATGGCTCAGAGGTAGAGCCCCTGCCTAGAATCCCCCAGTGAGGGGCTGGGGTGTGGCTCAGAGGTAGAGCCCCTGCCTAGAATCCCCCAGTGAGGGGCTGGGGTGTGACTCAGTGGTAGAGCCCCTGCCTAGAATCCCCCAGTGAGGGGCTGGGGTGTGACTCAGTGGTAGAGCCCCTGCCTAGAATCCCCCAGTGAGGGGCTGGGGTGTGGCTCAGTGGTAGAGCCCCTGCCTAGATCCCCCAGTGAGGAGCTGGGGTATGGCTCAGCAGTAGAACATCTGTTTACCAAATGCATCCACTGAGATACTTTCTTTCAAGAGTGGACTGTTAAATATTCTTTTTCTAGAAGGGGAGATAATTGAATTTGTTGTATAGGACTGATGATTTAGTTAGGGAGCTATTAATTCTGTGAAATTCAATGTGAGAATCCCACTGCTTTTTCAGCTAACATGAGTTCAAAATTCCTTATTTAATTTTTTTAAATAGGTCTCATGTGGCCCAGGTTGTCCTTGAATATACTGTACAGCTGAGAATGACCTTCAACTCCAAAATCCTCTTGCCTCCAATTCTTGGCTGCTGTGATTACAGGTGTTTATAATCATGTCTGGCTTCTCTTAAGCTTTTTGAGTGTGTAAGTTAGGGTACCTCAATCTTTATCATGTCAAAGTAAGGGCAAGGTGCCTATGTTGACCTAGACCGAACATCCCACTAACCTGGGAGACATTGTGGGAAGCTCCATTCTTTGCTGGGCATATTTTCTTCTTCTCTGAAATGACGAAGGCGAAGCAGATGATCTCTCCCAGGTCTCTTCCGTCTCTAAACATCCATGATGTATGGCACTTTGAATTCAATTGATTATTTTCCGGACTCGTCTGCGTAAGTCGGCTCAGCCCCAGCTCTCCCTGCTCAGCCCTTCTGACAGTGATAAGTTGCAAAGTCATATAGAAGGGAGTTTTCTGTCTTCAGTTCAGGAGACGAATCTAGCTCTATTACTTGGGGTAACTCAATTCAATTCACATTTGATTCAATGTTGACTGAATAGTTACTTCAGCCAAATTGCCAGGGAGCCTCCTGGTTTCCCCCTTGAGTCTTAGGAAGGCTGATGATTTTCTATTCTCTCTCCTTCAATCACAAAGCATGTATTGACTGTCTACTGTAGCCTTGGTATTAGGCATTAAAGATAAATCAGATGGGAATTCTTGTCTTTTGAGGGCATGCCAGATAGTGGGTTTTTTTTTCTTTTTCTTTTCGCCTCTTGTGTTGGAGATTAAATCTAAGTCCTCGAGCTGGCTAGGCAGATGCTTAATCACTGAGCCTTGCCACGCCCCCAGCTCCTCACTGGGGGATTCTAAACAGGTGCTCTATCACTGAGCCACACCCCAGCCCCTCACTGGGGGATTCTAGGCAGGGGCTCTACCACTGAGTCACACCCCAGCCCCTCACTGGGGGATTCTAGGCAGGGGCTCTACCACTGAGTCACACCCCAGCCCCTCACTGGGGGATTCTCGGCAGGTGCTCTACCACTGAGCCACACCACAGCCCCTCACTGGTGGATTCTCGGCAGGTGCTCTACCACTGAGCCATACCCCAGCCCCTCACTGGGGGATTCTAGGCAGGGGCTCTACCACTGAGCCACACCCCAGCCCTTCACTGGGGGATTCTAGGCAGGGGCTCTACCACTGAGCCACACCCCAGCCCCTCACTGGGGGATTCTAGGCAGGGGCTCTACCACTGAGCCACACCCCAGCCCCTCACTGGGGGATTCTAGGCAGGGGCTCTACCACTGAGCCATGCTTCCAGCTCCTTACTGAAGAGTTCTAGGCAAGTGCTTTTTCATTGAGTTGTATCCCAGTCCTTCACTGGGGTTGGGGGGTTATTATGTAAGTGCTCTTCCATTGAGCTATAACCCTAGCTCTATATCCCAATCTTTTAATTTGAGACTGACTTTTATTTAAATTGTCTGGAATGGCATTGAACATTTGATTCTCTGGCCTCAGCCTTCTGAATAGCTGGGATGACAGTCCTGTGTCACCAGGTCCAGATCAAATAGGATTTAAATAAAAACAGACTTTCTTGTCAGTCTTACCTGCATTCTATCAGTAGCTCTCCTATTTGTGTGATGCTGGACAAAGTCAAATTCCATGTAATTAGGTTCCCTTTCTTTCTCAGTGACATTAGGAAGTTTGTCATCTATGTCTGTGAATTCTGCACCTCAGATTCAACACACAGAAGGTTGAAAATATTCAGAAAAATTCAATCTCATCTCTACAGAGTATGTAGAGACTTTTTCTTGTTATTTTAAAAACAACAGATATTTCTATTTTATTACACGTTACTGGTGATGTAGAGGTTACCAAATGTGTACAGGGCAGGAATCCAGGTTATATGCAGATGTTCTACCGTTTTACATCTGAAACTTCCACATTCATTGATTCTGATTTCCTCAGTGGGACTGAGAAATCTGATTTCCTGTGTTTACTGATAAGTGACCCCACCTGTTCTGTATGTTTTGTACAAATGCCAACCTACACAGAGCTGCATTTAGTGTTCAGTGTGGACAGTGAAGCTGCTAGTATCTTAGGAACAGAAAAGGTCCTGTCACGGGTTTAAAGTTTATAGAGAATACTTATCTGGGGCTGGGGAGAGGGCTCAGTGGGTAGAGTGCTTGCTGCACAAACATGGTGACCTGAGTTTGGATTCCCAGAACCCACATGAAGCTGGGTGCTGGATCAGTTCATCTGTAATACCTATGGCAAGATGGAAGGTGGAGAGAGAAGATTCCCCAGTGCTCATGGGCCAGCACAATAGGAGAACTGGGGTCAAACATGTGGAAGTCAGGAACCAACACTGAGATTGCCCTATGGCCTCTACACACATGTGTATGGCATATATGCACACCTGCACACACACAGAGGGGGAGAGGGGGAAAGGGAGAGAGAGACGGAGCGAGAGAGAGAGAGAGAGAGAGAGAGAGAGAGAGAGAGAGAGAGAGAGAGAGAGAGAGAGAGAGAATTAAATACTCAACTTCTCAACTTTTACTGAATCCTCCAGGTGACATTTATAACAGATCTGGAAATGAATTAAGATCTTTCAGAAATAAGAGAACAGGCTTCTAGCCTACAGAGCCAGTGAGACAAAGATTGGCATCAGGAGCACGTCTATGACAGAGTGACATGATTCTGTTATGGGGAGGGGAAGACAGTCTTCAGCATCTTTGGCATCTTCTTGGAGATAACTCAGGAAATATGGGCTCTATCTGGCAACCAGGAGCATTGCTTTCAAATGTGTGCCGTGAAAGGAAAGACGGATGGAACAGGAGGAAGGAGGGCAGGGATTTCTTTGCTTTGGAGGATTTATCTTTTCCTTTGGAAGAAACGCTATGCTAAGTCTGGACCTTTGGGCTGAGGCTGCAGATTTTCTCCACTTTTCCAAACTTTGTGATTCTATGCATGAGACAGCTACTTTCTATTTGCCACTACCCCATTTTTTGACTTCTGTAAAGAAAAAAAAAACAAACAAAATAAAACAGAACAAAACAAAAAACAGATCAGGTGTGGGTATCAAATTTGGTACTTGATCTAGAATATTCTGCAAGCTTTGAATCATTTACTTTGATTCAAGGTAAATTTGACCAACAGACATTCTGATTCTAATTCAAATTTCAGTCATTTTCTTTATCTTTTAAGATTTATTTTATATTTTAAATCTCTCTCTCTCTCTCTCTCTCTCTCTCTCTCTGTGTGTGTGTGTGTGTGTGTGTGTGTGTGTGTGTGAAGTGGGTGCAGATCCTTGGAGCTGGATTTAGAAGTGGTCATGAGCTGCCTCACAGGGCTCCTCTGTAAGAGCAATACATACTCTCAACTATTGAGTCATCTGGCCTTCCCCCCACAATTTCTTTTTGACAAATAGAGTATCTTTGATTTATCCTTTGTCAGCTTCACACATGTAAACTGTGTATCTTTTTTATAATAAAGATTTTCTTTTAAAAACTGTCTATCTTGATTATGTTATGTGCACTATCCCCCCCTCCCTTTCCTCCTCTCAGGCACTTCCGATCCATCCCCCATCTCTACTCAGGATCTCTCCTTTATTCTTAGTATTTTTAAACCCCCTGAGTCCAATTTGCACACCTGCCTGAATGTTGGCTGATCTTGTTTGTGGCTAGCACTGGCACCCCAGCTGTGGTGACTTCCTGAGTGTGGTAACCACGTCACACCCAGAAGACAGCACTCCACAGCACCTCGCTCCATCATCTAGTTGGAACATTCTTTCTGTCTCCTCTTCAGTGATGTCGCTTAAGCAGGTGGGAGTGGGCCTTTCTCCTTAGAGCCTTACACATATTAGGGGTACAATAAGTAATTATGGCTTGATCGCTCACCAGGTATGAGAAGGTTGAGCCACGAGTGTTTGGCCATGGATTCAGGATGTGGCCCTGACTTTCAACGTCTCCACCATGTCATAGCCTGGACCCAGGGGCCCAGGGTGTCCTTCTGGAGGTCCCAGTTTGAAGACCGATGTGTCACCCCTGTTCTAATCAAACATGAGGCATTTTCTTTGCCAACACCTCACACTTGTAACTGCATTTAAAAATAATCTTTCCAAAAGTCAAATATAATATCAAAGACTCAGGTACTAAGGAAGTGGAAATTCGGTGTAGCCAGTGTAGGCAAGTCTCCTCCGAGATTCAAGATGTCAAACTGTGTTACTCTGGTTATTGCTTTACAGTATTTCAAATCGTGTTACATTATATCACGCCACTCCGGAATATGAAGTGAGCCCCAAACTGTCGGATAATGGGCAAACACAAGGGTTGCCTGACAGTACGAATTATCCTTGAGCGGTTTGGCGTAAAGTAATCACACCACTCTTTAGGGAGAGGGCAAAAGGGAAAAAAAATAACAGAGCTAGACATTTTGGATGGAATAGCGGTATAGTCAGATTCAGTGACCCGCTCAGGCAGCGTCCAGCGGTCCCAGTGTCCCCTGTCACACTCTGCAAGCGTCCCTGAGCGTCCCTCATTGTGGATGGGGAAACGCGGTGTCCGTCAAGGTCTCTTCCAATGAATAGAGCTGCTGCTCACCAAGAAAAGGCAATCAGTGACAGGTGAAAATGACCATTTAATTCGCACGCCAAGGCTGCAGCTCCTCAGGTTCCTAGCAACCTGATTTGCTGAGCCTGGCCTGCTCTCACTGAAAAAGGGGACTTACAGATTAGAGAGTATGACTTAATTGTGTGTGTGTGTGTGTGTGTGTGTGTGCTCTTGTGAATATGCACATGTCTACAAGTGCATGCACATGTACACATATGAAATGAACATAACAGTGTGGAAGCTAGAGGACACCTTGGGTGGTTTGCAGGTGCATCTTCAGGCTTGTTAGCCCGGGAGCATCTGGAGGTCCTCCTGTCTCCCCATAGGAATGCTATTACTATTCTCCAGTTGGAGGGGTTCTAGGGATCTGAACCCTGGTCCTCGCACTTGTACAACAAACACTTTATTCACCAAGTCGTTTTCCCCAACTCATAGTTTTGTAAACAGACATTTTGCAGGCTGCCGCGTCCTTTCTGAGTGCTGCTTCATTCTATAAGCAAAATACTCTATTTTTATGACAGCTTTTTGTAATCTGTATTTGCATCTCTATTAAAAGCTGCAAATAATGAACATTGAACTTGTGAGCTGTTCTGACAATTGTTGGTGGCAGGGGCTTGGGGGGAAACATTGAGCGGCAATCAGACAACAGCTGGGGCTAGTCGTATCTCAGAAGCTTGATTCTCACACTTCAGTATCTAGAGAGGAGCCTGCCCGTGTCAAGTCATAGCAGGTTGAGGCCAATGAACTAGAATGTTTATTAAGAGTAGCTGGTGTTGCAGCCAAATGTCACAATGAAACCAGAACCCGGGTGACAGTTGGCAAGGTTCACTCCAAAGAGTGAGCGATCAGAATGATGTATGAGGAGAAATGCCAGGAAGAATGTTCTCCATGTGTGCAGGAAGAATGTTCTCCATGTGTGCAGGAAGAATGTTCTCCATGTGTGCAAGAAGAATGTTCTCCATGTGTGCAGGAAGAATGTTCTCCATGTGTGCAGGAAGAATGTTCTCCATGTGTGCAGGAAGAATGTTCTCCATGTGTGCAGGAAGAATGTTCTCCATGTGTGCAGGAAGAATGTTCTCCATGTGTGCAGGAAGAATGTTCTCCATGTGTGCAGGAAGAATGTTCTCCATGTGTGCAGGAAGAATGTTCTCCATGTGTGCAGGAAGAATGTTCTCCATGTGTGCAGGAAGAATGTTCTCCATGTGTGCAGGAAGAATGTTCTCCATGTGTGCAGGAAGAATGTTCTCCGTGTGTGCAGTACCTGGAAGGAATTTTACAGTCTTGCAGGATTTCATGAATGGATCCAGGCTCATAGATAAGGTACAACTTTGTTTGCCTCTATATTTGTATCTGGCAACTTCTTGACCCTCTTCTATGATCTTATTTCATCTGTCCATCCATCCATATCCAACCATCCAGCCAACCATCCAGCCAGCCATCCTTCTGCCCATCCTATCCTTTCTATCTGTCTGTCTGTCTGTCCATCTGTCCGTCCATCTACCCACCCACCTCTCCATTTATCTGTTATGATTAACTTTAATTGATAAGTTGACAAGGCTAGAATCATCTGGGAAAGGCAGTCTTAATGAGGGATTATCTACATTGGGAAGACCTGTGGATGTATTTATGGGGGACTGTGTTAATTTAGTTATTGATGTGGGAAGACCCAGCCACTGTGGGCAGTGTTCTTTTCTGGGCAGGGGATCCTGAACTGCGTAAGAGTAGAGAAACTGAGGCGAGCAATGAACAAGCAATCAAGCAAGCAAGCATGCATGCATGCATACATTCATTTCTCTCTGCTCTTGATTGTGGATGCAGTGTAATTAGCTATTTTAAGTTCCCTAACAGTGATGGACTATAACCCGGAACTGTAAATGGAAATAAAACTCTTTGTCACCTAAATTGTTTTCTGTTAGTGTATTTCAGCACAGCAGCAGGAATGAAACCAGATTATCCTTCTTCCCTTGATCCGTCCACTCACCCACACAGCCATAGATCATCCATCCACCTTCTGCCCATCTGTCTACTCACATAATGGAGAGTCACAGGCTTTACTATTCAAAGCCTATTTATTGATAAGGTAATCATATCTTTCCAAAGTACCGTCACACTTTTACAGCCACATCAAGGTGCACAACCAATAAGATCGCTGAAGATCATAACCCTAACTAAGTTGCTATGTAAAATTAACCATCACAGAAGGGAGAATCCCTATTAGGTGAAACTTCCAACACTTATGTCAAAGGACGGACTGCCTACTCTTCTTTTCTGAGTCTGATTCGACAGCATCTTCTTTGGACAGGACACAGTCCATCATGGCAGGGAAATGATGCTAGCAGGAGCATGAGACAGATGGTCACATGACATCCACAACCAGGAAGCAGAGAGAGACGGATGCTGGGGCTCAGCTCACTTTCTCCTTTTGATTCAGCTGGGGATCCCAGCCCACGGGATGTTGGTGCCGCTTGCACGTATGGTCTGTGCTGCTACCTCAATTAACCTAATATAGAACCCTTCCTCACAGACATGTCCAGGGATTTGTCTCCAAGGTGATTCCAGATCCTGTTAAGTTGGCAACATGAACCATCACACCACATAGTGGGTCTGATTTACCACAGTTTCCTGTTTTAGTTACAAGGGACAGAACAGGTATTTAATTGAAGGATACTTTCAGAGAACTACGGAAGAGAATGCTATGACTTGACAAAATCAAATTCCTTTTCCTTTTTTTTTCCCCAATTAGGAAAGACAGTGCTCCCTTTACTGGGCCCACAAAGACAATCTAAATCTTGAGTAATAGGGAAGAGGAGAAGGAGAAGGAGAAGCAGAAGAAGCAGAAGCAGAAGCAGAAGCAGAAGCAGAAGCAGAAGAAGAAGAAGAAGAAGAAGAAGAAGAAGAAGAAGAAGAAGAAGAAGAAAAGAAAGAAGAAGAAGAAGAAAGAAGAAGAAGCACCTGGCTCAGGGCTCAGCATAAAATGCAACTGTTTGTTTAGTATTTTATCAACTACATTGAGTCTATAATGCACTCAACTTAAGGACTGGTTTCATTCTTAAGAAAATAGAATTGTAGTAAGGTTCTGATGTTGTAATAAGTATTGCTTTGCCAATAACCCCATTTTCAGATGCCTGTATGACATTGTGGCAAACTTGTTGTATATGCTTTTGCTTTTATTTTTTTAAAAGAAACTTTTATTTATTTTTAGTTCATGTGTGTGGGTGTTTGACCTGTTGTATGTCTATGTATGTATGCACCACATGTTTTATTGCCCTTGAAGGGCCAAGCAAGGCATAGACCCTCTGCAGTGGAAGTTACAGAAAGTTATTAGCTGCCATGTGGATGATGGGAACTGAACCTGCATCATGTGCAAAAGCAAAAAAGTGATCTTGACCTCTCCAGACACTACTTTTAATTTAAAAGTAGAAAGAGTTTACTCGGACCCACGCTTCCAGGGCGCGGTTCATCGTGTTACAGGAAGCATGGTATCAGGGGTGTGGGGCATTCTGTTGGTGGTGAGTTAGGTGCTGGTGGTGGGCATTTGGTATTATGGGGCTTCACAGCAAAAGTCAGTTACTTACTTTTAATTAGTTTTTAATTTTAAAAAAATTTAAAATGTTGGGCTATTTCTCCAGTCGTGTCTCTCCCTTCTAAATGGGAGTAAGGACCCTAAATGGGAGAATAGACCCCTTTGTCTGTGTGACCCTTACACGTTTCAAGTCATCTACTGGTACACGTGTCTCCTTTTCAAGGCTCTGAAAGACAGCTAAACTAGGTATTGCTGCCTTGTGTTTGCCTTGGGAGTTTAGCACATGACTGGGCACTAACAGACTTCTCAGCAGACATCTGACTCCCAGTGTGGGTTCAATTCAGTTCAACCCAGTACAGCCCAAAGACTCCCGTGTCATCGCGGTTGCAAGTGGCTGAGGGTCAGGTAATAGGATCTACCTCTGGCCACTGGTGTTTTGCCTACATTAGATTTGCAAATGAATGAGAACCTGCACTCCGAGGCAGCGCCTTTGTTGATTTAGCACTCAATGAAAGGAGTCCTGGCGTTTCCAGTCCTGTCCAACCTTTCAGCAGTATCCAATTTTCTAAGCCCAATATCTGTCCGCATTATTTGAGAGCCCAAGTCTGTCTGGAGGGCAGAAGGACTTATAAGGACTCTCTATTCGCTTCCTTTTGCCGAGCCCTGGATTTTCCTTTTTAATCACAAAGCCTATTCCTTCTGTTTTTTTTTTTTTTTCTTTGATTGCCTGGAACTCGGGGAGATATTGTCTGTCTTGTCTAGCCCCGTTGTGTGAGCTCAGCTCTCG
This sequence comes from Arvicola amphibius, assembly GCF_903992535.2. NCBI lineage: Eukaryota > Metazoa > Chordata > Mammalia > Rodentia > Cricetidae > Arvicola > Arvicola amphibius. Next base: position 91,163,574 of record NC_052056.1, read on the forward strand.
CCTCGAGGACGGGAGTTTGGTGCCTGAGTTTATCTTCAGCAGTCCAGCTTGCCATTGGCTTCCCAGGGATGTTTACCCTTCCCCTCCTATCGAGAGGGGAGCTCCCTTGTCTTATCTGGGTTCCATGTGCTTTCTAGTCTTCTCATGTGACCACTCACTACTGTATTAGTTCAGAACCCTTGAGAAAAGCAACATGGGGGAGAAAGAGTTTACTCGGACCCACGCTTCCAGGGTGCTGTTCATCGTGTTGCAGGAAGCATGGTACCAGGGGTGTGGGCATTCTGTTGGTGGTGAGTTAGGTGATGGTGGTGGGCATTTGGTATTATGGGGCTTCACAGCAAAAGGCAGTTACTTACTTGGTTAGGAAGGATTCTTTAGATTAGATTGAGGTTGGAAGGCGGGCCTATACTGTGGGTGGCACCATCCCACTAACTAGGGTTCCCAGACGGAGTATAAAGGAGAGAGTGAGCTGAGCACCAGAGTTCCTCTCTCTCTGCTTCCTGACTGTGGATGCCATGTGACCAGTCGTCTCATGCTCCTGCTGCTATGTCTTCTCCATCATGCTGGTCTGTAACCTTTAACTGTGAGCAAAGTAAACCCTTCCTTAAGTAGCTTTTTGTCAGGTGTTCGATCACAGCAGCATGTTCAGAAACAAATGCAACAGGAAACTCATTCCAGAATCCTTGCTAATTGTCTTTGCGGTGGGCAGTCAGCGCTGCAGGGGGCTGTGTGGTGTAACCCGCTAGGGTGATTAGTATTAACTGTCGGCTTGACAGACTCTAGAATCCCCTAGAAGAAAAGCCTGTGAGAACAACTGTAAGGGATCATCTAGGTTAGCTTTTGTGCATACTTGTAGAGACTCATAATGATTTCCCTAAATGAATTGGGAAGATCCACCCACTGTGGGTGGTACTATTCCCTGCGCTTCCATCCTAGACTGTATAAAAGGAAGGATGGAGCTGAGCATAAGCATCCAGTGCTCTTCTGACTGTGGATGGTGGATGTGACTTGACCAGCTGCCTTGACTTCCCTGGCATGGTGGAGCTGTGAGCTATTCAACCTTGAGTTGCTTTGGTCAGCGTATTTTATCTCAGCAGCAGCAAAAGTGACTGACATCCAGTCCACCCTTCCATTGCCTTACTATATAGGCTTCCACTGGAGCCCAGAATAAACCAGATCTTTGTGTCTCTCAGTGGTTAGCACTATAATAATAATAAACAACAACAATAACAATTTTTGCTGGAAAAACAAGAAAATGCACTTTAAAAAAAGGTATTATTTTTATTTTTATCTATGTGTATTTGTGTGTGTCTATGTATTGGGATGTGCACATACGTGCAGGTGCCTACTGAGTGCCAGAGAGGGTGGCAATGCCCCGGAGCTGAAGTTAGAGGTCTTGGTAAGCCACTCCATGAAGTTCCTGGTTACTGAACTCAGGTCCTCTGGAAGACAGTGGATGCTCTAACCACTGAGCCATCTCTCCAGCTCCCAGGAAGTACATTCCATTTGCTTGTGATCATACTGCGATGATAGATAATTGCAAACTAATCAATCTTGTTTTGTCGGCATGACTCCCATATCAAAAAGACTCTGTGGGTTTTTTTAAGCCACAAATAAATGTAAAATTTAAAACTGTGAAGCACCCATAATGACAGATAATACTGTTAAGTAATGAGTTTGCACCAGCCTTTCCCCAGAATCCTCATGTATATCAAATTCCTTTCCTCCACACCTCTCTGCTCTTCCTTTTGTACACAGTGTTCATTTATTTTTCCTTGCATACCTAGCTAATCACCGCTCTAACTTTTATAGACAGAGATGGAAGAGGGATTTGGCAATGCGACTTATGATCCCTCAGGGTTCTTAATCTATCTCAACATTAAGAACACTTTTAAAACAGGGTTTTGAGCCCGTGGAGGATAAGTTCACATTTACACTTAATCATCCTGCGTTGTGGAGCCTCCAGCAAGTTAGCTCATCTTTTTAAATGAAATGTCTTTCCCTACTGTCTCAGAAAGCTTTCTGTTGCTGTGATAAAACACCCCGACCAAAGGAACTTAAGGAAGAAAAGGTTTGTATGTTCTGTTTCCAAGAGGATGAAGTCTATCATGATGGAGAGGTCTTGGGAACAGGGATGGGAAGCGGGCTGGTCACATGCATCTCAGGAAGCAGGGAATCCACAGGAAGTAGGGTAAGAATAGAAAGTCTTAGAGTTTTCTCTTAGTGACCTACTTCCTCCACCTAAAGGAAGTAGGTTCCCAAGTCCTCCCCAACAGTGCCACCAACTGGGAACCAAAGATCCAAACAAATGAGCCTGTGGGGATATTTTACATTTAAGCCACTACAACTACCTATAAATCCAGAACTTTTTATAACCCCCAAAGTCATTGTAATAATCAATGTATGTATGTTAGTTAGCTTTCTATTGCTATGAAAAAAATACCTGATCCAAAAGACTTGGAGGAGGGAGGCTTTAATTTGGTTCGTGGTTTCAGAGGGTTCACTCCATGGTCAGTTGGCTTCATTGTTTCTTGGCTGTGATAAGACAGCACACCTCAGCAGATGGGCCTGGAAAAGCAAAGTTACTGGCTGCATGGTATCTAAAAAGCAGAGGGGGAAGGGGAAGGAACTGAAAACAAGATTTACCTCCAACAATATGACAACCCAAGTGATCTATTCCTTCCTTCCAACTAGATACTATTTCCAAAATATTCTACTGCCACTTCCCAATAAGCCTTAAATTAAATAAGGAATTCAGTAAGTGGGTGAACCCATTGATGAAGTCAGAGCCCTCATGATCCAATCACCTTCCCAATGTCTTGTCTCTGAACCGTGTCTCATTTGGAACCGAAAATTCAACATATGTATCTGTCCTTGTAACCCTAAGAGGAAGCGCTTAGCATCCTCTCTGGTTCAAAATGCGGACAGTACACTCTTTAGAGTGGACAATCCTTTCTGCTTCACTTTGTAATTTGACGTGGTAACAAATCACCTGGCAAGAAGTCCCTTAAGGAAGTAAGAGTTCATTTTGGTTCATTGTTTGAGTGTATACTCCATCATAGTGGGACTAGCAGGAGGTAGCTGGTCACATTGTATCTACGCACAACCAGGAAGCAACTTTCTCCTTTTTATACCAGATGCTGGAATGGTGCTGCCCACATCCAGGGTGGGTTTTCCCTGTAGTGAGACCTCTCTGGAAATGCCTCGTAGACATGCCCATGGGTGTGTTGCTCTGGTATTTCAAAATTCCATCAAGGTGACAATCATGATAAACCACCATGCCAGGTATGGCATTGCACACCTTTGGTCCATCACTCAGGAGTCTGTGGCAGCTGGATCTCTATGAGTTTGATACCAGACTGGTCCACATAGGGAGTTCCAGGCTGGCCAGGGCTGCAGAGTGAAAGCTTGTCTGAAAGACAAAAGGAAAAGAGATTAACCTTTAAAGAAAGTATTCTTCTTCCCAGAGGAAACAGACTCTCCAGCTTGGAAAAGGTGGTAGAAAGCTCGCCTAGTGTGCGAAGGTCCCTGGATTCAATCCTCACTGCTGAAAGAAAAAAAAAAAGTAAGATTGTGACGCTCGCTCCATTACCAACGTGAATTTCTTGCACTTGAGCAGAGATAGGACCTTAGACCAAGTGCTCTCATGCAGGAGCTTGCCGGAGGCAGCCAGAGCCTCAGTTGTTGCTTACAGACTTTCTCCATCATTTCACTTGAAGTAGCAAGGAGAAGAGATGCTGTCCTTTTTTGGAAACAAAAACAGGTGTAAGGTCAAGGAAAACACTTTGAGTATGGATGCACAGTGAGTCTGTCTTCACATACTTTGCTCTTTCTAAAAATGCTGGGGAGGTCTGAATAAAAAAATGAATGTTGGGAATTATGGGTTCATGTTATTTCAGAACACTGTTCAAGGCTCTAGGTGTCAAGTGATGCTTTAGGGGTTCCAATTGGGGTGGTACCCAGAGGCATTTCTTTCTTTGTACCTAATGGGTTCGGGAAATCCAGATCAGGTTGTCAGACTTGATGTAATGCTGAGCTGTTGCTGGCTCTATGCCCATTTTTTTTTTATTATTTATACAGTGTTCTGTCTGCATGTATGCCTGCAAGCCAGAAGAGGGCACCAGATCTCATTACAGATGGTTGTGAGCCACCATGTGGTTGCTGGGAATTGAACTCAGGACCTCTGGAAGAGCAGTCAGTACTCTTAACCTCTGAGCCATCTCTCCAGCCCCATATATGCCCATTTTTTATACCCAGTTCAAGGCTTCCTCTTTCCAAAGTGTATTTTGGCCAAAAGTACTCTCCAGGTAAGTACGTTCATTCCACTTCACCCCTGTCACAAGCAGTTGGTGTGACATCCAGGGCATACTTTATGGTTCTTTTCTTGTGGTTTTATTTATGCTTTCCTGGGTTTTCCAGCTGGATAGTAAACTACTGACATAAGCCCATCTGTTTAACCGTGTGACTACTGGACACCGACACAGTATGTACCACGTCCCAACATTGTACTAATAGTTCTCACACAAGTAACACTTTCCATGTGTGTGTATGTTCACCTATACGTAGGTGTATGTGCAAGTGTGTGCACATAATCGTCGAAGTCAGAGGACAACCTCGGCTGTCCCTCTCAGGGAAGCCATTTACCATCTTTAAGCCTAGAGTTCACCAATGAGGCTAAAATGGCTGCTCGGGGAGCCTCAGGGAATCCTCCCATCTCCATCTTTCCTAATGCTGGGATTACAGGCATACACCACCACATTTGGCATTTTCATGAGGGTTCTGGGGATCAAATTTAGGTTCTTATGTTTATAGAGCAAGTGATTTTCTGGCTGAGCCATCACCCTAGCCCACTGGTAATGTTATTTTTATCTCGCAGAAAACGCTGTGAAGGGGTTAGCACTGGTCTCATGGATTTTTATTTGAACCTAGGTTTGCTTGATTTGTCCATGGAACTAGAACTGAATCACACAACCGCAAGAAACAACTGCTCTGGGTTTCCGCTCTGGTCTCATGTTGAATCATCTTTACGGTAGAGCAAATGCTGCCAAGGTTGACCATGCTTGCACTTGTTTTGAATTCATCACAGCATCCAGCTCTGTGCTTTACATGTAATTAAAACTTAATTAATCTTGATGAAGTCTTTGGGAAAAAAAAAGCACTGTAGGGACGCTTTCTAAGACTCATCACTTTTAACTTAATCTCTCCCCTTCAGAAATGCTGAATAGCGTTGAAGATGAGAAGTGGTTTACAATATGCTTTTGGGTGCTGGAGAGATGGCTCAGCAGTTAAAGATTACTGTTCTTTCAGAGGACTTGAGTTCAGCATCCACGTTGGGTACCTCCCAACCGCCTATAGCTTCACTTCCAGTGGATCTGACACCCTCTTATGGTCTCCTTGGGTACTGCACTCATGGGGCATATACCCAAATACAGATACACATAAGTACACATACTTGAAAGTAAATTGAATCTTCAAAAATTGCAAATGTGAGATTATGATTTGGACCTTATTGATAATTTTATGCCAGGTATAGTGATCAATAGGATTTTGAGGATTGCTGAACTGTTGGTGATTTGCTTATAGGAACTAGTTTAGGGATCAGGCATAAGTTTGTGAGGGTCAAAGTCTAAGGTCCAGAGACTTAATCTAGATTCTGCTAGTGTTATCTGAAGACTTTGAAATTATCTAGAAATCAGTATTTTTAACCTCAGTGACTCCAACACATGCTTAGTAGGTGGAACAACCCACTTGAAGACCTTAAAATATTACTAGCTGTGTTCTCTAACTTGAAAATGTTTGCTCTTTTTTGTTTTATTTTCTGTATGTGTGTGTGCATGTGTGTGTGTTGTGTACATATGTATGTGTAAGTATGTGTGGGTGTTGTGTCTGTATGTGTGTGTTCAGGTGTATGCTGCTGTACCTGTGTATGACAGCATGTGTGCACATGTGACTGCATGAATGAAGAGGCTAGACAGCATCCCCAGATGTTGTTTCTCATGCTGCCCAACTTATTGGAAACAGAATATCTCATTGGCTTGCTATTTGTCAAGTCTTTTCTTCTCCAGTCCTGGGATTAAAAGTATGAGCTACGCTGATAAGCTTTCTAAAAATGTAGTTCTGAGGGTCAAACTCAGGTTCTCATGGTTACAACATGATAATCCTAACATGGAACTATCCCTCCAGCCCCATGTTAGAGTTTCCTTTCGGCAGGCAGTTGGGTACCAGGAATATACCCATCTTTCCATCTTTTCAGCTTCTGGAACGGTTTGCTGAGAGAGGTCATGGAGTCTCCATGATGTCTTCTTCACTCTCAGCTCTAACCCTCAACAATGGCCAAACACCTGAGTTCTTAAAGTTTTCCCTGCCACTTCCTACCCTGACCCATCCCGCAAGCATGAATGAAACACAGTCAACTTTCTATAGCTGCGTCTTCTAGATTTGTGTTTTCAGATGACTGTAGATGGAAAACACGTTTTCAAAACTGCATCTTGGGTCTGGAGAGACGGCTCAACAAATGCAAATCATTCCTTCTCTTGCAGCTTAATCCGTAGAACCCAGATAAAAAAGCCAGACATATTGGCATATACTTGTCATCCTGGCTCTGGAGAAACAGAGACAAGCAGACCTTTAGAGCTCCTTGGCCAACCAGTTTAGATGAGTTAGTGAGCTTCAAGTTTGGTTAAAGATCTTATCTCAATACAAAGCTCCAAAACATGGAAGAGAAGTGGCATAAAAAGACACTCTAATTTAACCACTGACCTTCACATGCTCATGAACATATATGTAAACACATGCGCGCGCGCACACACACACACACACACATATGTTGGACTCACATTCATGAGCCCTTCCTGCTTCATCATCCTAAATGCTGGGATTACAGATCTGAGCTGCTATGCCTAGTAGTCAACTGGATTTTGGTCACTATCCACAGGCAATTAAATGAGAATAGATGCTTGAGAAATACGTGTCACATATTAATTAACGGTGTGCTTTTGAATGCACACACATGTGCATGTCTAGGCCAGCTTTCAGGAGTTAGTTCCCACCTAATACCTCAGTCCCAAGGATTGCAACTTGGGTCTGCAGTATTGGCAGTCAGAGCCTTTACCCACTGGCCCAGATAGTGTTAATAAATAATTTTGAGATGGTTGGATATTTGTATACAAAGAGATAATCTATATCTAAACTTTAGATCGTATATGAAAATGACTCACAATATTGAAGGGAATATCAATTCAATTTAAACTACCATTTAAAGCCAAAAATATTTTAGAAGAAGGAAATCTTTGTGGCATGGGTCTGGGGAAGGAGCCATTTGTCGTTAAACTGAATGAGGCATGATCCATGAGAAAAAGAAACGTTGGTAGGATTGATTTCATTAAAGCATCAACTTCTGCTCTGTGGGAAACGTGAATAAGGGAGTGGAAGGCCGCTACAGACTGGAAGAACAATACCCACAACCTACATCTTCAATGTAAGATCTGTACCCACACCATAGAACTGCTACCAGTGGTCAGGGGCTGAGCAGGCTTTTCCAGGCTCTTGGCATCTTCTCCAAATAATTGAAAATAGGGGCTCACATAGGCCACCAGAAGTAAGACAACACTCTTCAATGTGAGGTAAGAGGTGCAGGCCATAGAAGGTTATGTTGTCAAGGCTGTCAGTGGGCCATATGAGTGAGGTCCTCAAGGGCCACCCCAGCCTGGGCTCTCTTTTTCTGGGGTCTGATGGAAGCTGGTTACTAAGGACCGTGATTTGGAGGACTCTCTATTTTGATCAATAGATTCATCTATTTATTAATTTTTATCACTGTACATGTCCCTTCCCAAGATGAATCTGATTGTAATCTTGTGCTGTTGTGCATATCCAATTATGCACAGAATTAATTAAGATGGTAAAATAGACGATTCTTCCTAAAGTTTTCTTGAAGGGCACAGTTTGCTTCACTGGCATGTACCCAAAACCAATTCATGCTGGATCAGCCATTCAATTTTTCTTATTGGATACTTGGAAATCTACTTGATTAGGAACTTGAAATTTTATTATCAGGGACAGAGAGATCTACACTTTTGTTCAGAAATGGGAGTCTGTAGCCTGTTGTAGGTGGGATTCAGGGGGTTCTGATGTTGCTAGGTACACTGTTTGGAGAGGTATGTAGGGGTGTGTGTGCATAGTAGGTGCAAGAAGGGAAACTAGATTGCCAAATACATTATTACAAAAGAGGTGTGTTCGAAACCCCAAGCCAAATAAGGTCCCACAATGCTAAACCGTCTTCTTTACCTCCTTCAGAATCAGTTCCCAAATCTCAATGTTAAGGGAACAGGCAAAGGGTTGGAGAGATGGTAAAATGCTTGCTGCTGAAGACCTGAATTTAGAGCACCTGCATCTCCATAGAAAGTCAGGAGTGGTGCTGTGTGCCTGCAATCCCAGTACTGGGGAGGCAGAGACGGGAGGACCCCATGAGCTTACTGACTGGTCAAGCTGGCTGAATCTGTGAGTTCAAGTTTATGGAGAGACCTTGTCTCAAAGGATTTGAAGAAGACACACACCATCGACCTCTGGCCTTCACACATGCACAATGCACATGTGTGTGCACATACATGCATATTCATTCATTCATTCATTCATATATAGTGAGTTTGAGACCACTCTGATGTTGTCTCAAACAAATTTTCTATGCTTGTCTAATGGAAAGACAGTTTTACTGGATGCTAACTTTTAAAAAGCAGGACTGTAGAGATGGTGCTAGGAGTAAGCACTGCTCTCGCTCAGAGCCAGAGTGTGGGATTCCCAGCACTCGTGTTGGGCAGCTCACAACTGCCTGCAACTCCAGACTGAGGGAATCTGCGGGCAACTGTATTCACACGTGCTTAAAAAACAGAAGCAAATATGAAGAAGTTAATAATGCAAAGGAGGAAAATAGCAAAGAGGGATCAGAGATGAGGCAGTGTGGGGTGGCAGGCAAAAGTGAGCGTAGAGGTGTAAGGACATGACCTTCCCAGAGGACTATGACATAAATAATGATGTGGGCGTGGATGTAGTTAGCAAGAGAGGGAGATACCCTTGGAAGAAGCTGGAACGAACCTGGCGCAGAGGCTCTGGGGGTTATGACTGCAGAGGCACAGTCCGGGAGGAAAGACTAAAGGACTTGAGAGTCAGATCCATGTCAAATTGTAAAGGCATCTCAGTGTCTGGGGAAATAGTTCTATCCAGTTCTTTGGGGTAGGGCATGGCTGCAGATACTAAGTAGCCTTTCTTAGCCAAGGTCACTCCGTTTCTTTAGATTTATTCTTACTATGTGTATGTGTGTGTCTATGTACATGAGTGCAGTTGCACATGGAGTCCAGAGATGATGGGCGCCCTGGAGCTAGAGTTACAGGCAGTTGTGAGCTGCTCAACATGGGGAGTGGGGGTGGGCTAAGAAACGAACTCAGATGCTCTGCAAGAGCAGTAATTGCTTTAAGAATCGAACTGTCTCTCTAGCCTGGGTCACTCCATTTTGTAAGGCTCTTCCATTAACATTGTTTCCCAGATTCTTACCCTCCTTAATGTCATACATAGCCAATTCCACATATAGATCCTGGGTTGATAGACCATCTCTCCCTGGCCGTCTCTCCCTGGCCAGCCAGGAATCAAAGCCTGACTGTAAGCATGACCACAGACAGACTTCCCACCAGTCACGTGGTACAGATCCTCTTCTTTTCTCTGCTGTTAGGAAGGGACTCTTGCTCTGTGGTGTGAGCTAGTGTCCCTGCCGTGGTGCCGTCTGCCTGTCCTTCTATGCTGCTAATATCTTTTAATAAATCTTTTATTAGAAGGAAATTCTGCCTCAGAGTCCCCTTTGAGCACCAAATTTGCAATCTTTCAATCATCAGTGTTTTTTTAGGCCCCCAAGTACAGGAGGATAGAACCCCAAATTTGCAATCTTCAAGCATCAGTGGTTCTTTTAGCCCCTAAACCCAGGAGGATGGAACCCCAAATATTTTAAGCTTCCTGAAAGTGTCTGGGGGGAAAAGAGACTGCAAAAACACTTCTTAAGATAGTCATTTATAGAACCCTTTGCTTAAGTTTACAAATGAGACCCTCTATAAAACACCATATTCACTAGGGAAATAATTCCAGGATTGATCTAAATCCTTTAGTCTCATAGTATTTATGTAAACATCTGTCTCAGTTGGGTCCCTGCAGGAAACAGATGGCACACTCCAAAGGAGAAGCTGAAGGGAGTGGAGAGACTATTTACACAGATGTGGGCCGGGTTAAGCCAGCTGCCAGAGGCAGTCAAGTGTCTAGGCTGTTACTACCTCTAGGTCAGAATTAAGAATGTGGGGGACGCTTCCACATTCTGCAGGACCCGATTCCATTAGAGGAGCCTCCATCTCTGCATGAAGGTAAAAGATCATAGAAACGCTATTAGTCCCAGGCAAAGACTAAGAGAATTAAGGGGATGTAGGAAAGACCTCACCTGGGGTCTAGTCTGCAGTTCTTGCTGGCTGAGCATCTGAAACTTCAATGACAAATGACGAAATCCTGATTGTCTACAGAAGGCAATATGCCCTTTCCCAAGAAACAACTCCAATGAGAATTTAAACAACAACACAGGTACTTGGGAGGCGGCATAATACTAACCTAGCATGCCCCAAACCTTGGGTTCCATTCACTGCCTAATATGAGCTGGATGTGGTGGGGCCTGCCAATCTCGGCATTTAGGAGGTGTGTGCAGGGGGAAGAAATTCAAGGTCATCTTTAGCCAGATAGCTAGTTAGGGGGCCAGCCTGAGTAAGAAACCTTTCTAAACAACCAAACTGTTTATTTAAGGTGACCCTGACTCACCGATACCAGCACTAGTCTCTTGGGCTTACATCTGAACAACTCAAAATTGTCTTAGAATTTCAACTTACAAATAGAAAGTGCTCCTAAGAGAAATAAGTCAGCCAGCCCATATTTTTTTTTGTACTTAATTTTTAAACTTTACATCTTTAAGCCTTGGAAACTGTGTCTTTTGAACAGAGTCATTACGGAAGCCACAGAATCACATGCACAGCCACTTCAGAAACAGCTAAGTGTGACTCTCCAGAGAAGCCTATGCCCAGGTGGATACTATTCTTCTCACAAGTTGTTCCATTACCCCGCCCCATCCCCCATTGTTTCTCGCTCTCCTGTGCTTAATTTGTAAGCATACACTGTCTCTTGTGGCTACTCAATAAACATACTAGCTTTGCTTCACTCTGATTCTTAAAATTCTTTTCTGTGGTATGGCCAAGGATCCAGCATCTTCACCTGGTGGAGGTCTCTGAGTGGGCAGGTCCTCCTCTGGCTGCCAGATGCTGTGATGGGCATTTTTCTACCCACCCCACCCCCTACATCATTACCTAGTATATATAGAGAGAGCTGCAGTGATAACTATCCTGGCATCTCTTTCCTCCTGATATTTTACCTCCCAGTGGTTCTTCCAACTGACCCAAATGCAAAGGTAACCAAAGACCCTGTTGGTGAAAATCATTCATCTTGTGTCAACTGAGGGTAGAGAGGATGGAAAATGCCTGTGGGTGTAGCAGATGGTGGATACACCCAACAAACTGTTATCACTTACGTCCATTTACAGCAGGATAGAAGGGTAGTGAAAGCTACTGGGGCACGGGAAGGGAAAGGAACCCCTTACTCTAGAGTCTGGTTGGTACTAGTTGTGGCTTGAATGATAATGACCTCTATCAGCTCACAGGGAGTGGCATTCCTAGTAGGTCTGGCCTTGTTGGAGTAGGTGTGAACTTGTTGGAATGGGGTAGTCATGTGTTTCACTGAGGGTGAGCTTTGAGGTTTCAGATGCTCAAGCCAGGCCGTGTCTCACTCTTCCTGCTGCCTGATGATTCAGAGGTAGAACTCTCACCTCTTTCTCCAGCACCATGTCTGCCTGTGCTGCCATGTTTTCCACCATGACAGCAATGGACTCGGGTACTGAACCATAAGCCAGGCCCCAGTTTAATGCAAGAATCCCAGCACAACTAACAACATTTGCTTTACCTCTTTCCCAGCTGCAAGCCTATGGAGAGCTCTCACCAGAAACCTCATTTACAGTAAAAGGACATGCACCAGCCCCTGGTTTAACCCTAATGGTTCTTGGTTTTGTCTTACCAGAATATAAACCCATCCCCAAGACCTCCCCACAAGAGCCACCCTATTCCCACACTTACTAAAAAGAGAGAGCGAAGAATAGAATGTTTCTTGGCAATTCTTTGAGATGTAGCTTGAGAGGCACCCAGATGGTGTATAAGTCTACTGCTCATGCATACAATTGTGGCTTTCCCTTAAGAAGCCCATACCTGTACTTGGTAGATCCTGTCTTTCTTGTTCATCCATTTCCCTTAGCCCCTTTTGCTTGAAATATTTATTAAAAATATCTTTTAATAAGCTCAATTTCTTCTTCATATTGACTTACCTTGAAATTCTTTTCTGTGTCAAATCCAAGAATTTGATTTCATCTGAGTTGAGGTTTCTGAGAGATGGCAGGAACTCCTCAGACTGATTCGGGGGACCCTGTGAACCTGTGCCTTCTCCCTGCGGCTGCTGGTAGGCATAGGTTCTAAAACTTATTGAAATTTGATTTTATAGAGATTCCAAGGGATGGGTGTGGGGAGTTGGAGTGTGAGCTGGGAAATCTGAGCTAGGCACGGGCTAGCCTAGGTCCAACTATTCTTCAAGGCTGTTGGATTCTGATCCGAATTTTCCAAGGTTGGCACCTTGTCAAATAGACACAGGGACTACTGTTGGTAAGTGTGGGATTTAGTGATGTGTGTCTGATATATAGACAAGCCCCTTGACAAACTCTGGTGGAGGAGAGGACAGTTACGTTCAAGGCTCCCAGGGATGAGGGCTCACATTTCAGGGAAGGCCCTTGAGGCACTGCCAGGGGACCCAGGCTTGCTGGGGTTCCTCTGGCTACCTTTTTCCTCATTTATTTTCATCAATCAGAAATAAGGAGATCAGTCTGCACTAATGGGACGAGCATTGGGACAAGCATAGGGCTACCAAGAAGTAAGACACACAAGACGTGATGAAGAAGGAGCCCCGGAGACAAGGATGCCTCTTTCTGCATTGTTCTTAATTAGTGGCAGAGGGACTCAGGGAATCCCTCAGAGACCGGCTAACCACCATTAACTCCAGCAAAGAACTCCGCCTCCACTGTGGCCACACCTGAGGCTTCTCCTTCAGTCCCTTAGGGACACTTGTTTTCTTGGCAGGCTGTGATTTGGTCACAGGCATGATTGGTGACTCAGAGGGGACTGTAAAGTAATGGCCCTAAGTAGGCTACAGCTGACAGAGATCACACGGTTAAAACTCGAAAGTTTTAGCAGATGTCTGCACAGTTTAACAGAGGGACCTAGAGGAAGCTGAACCAATCAGGCTAACGATCATTTATTGAACACTTGTTAGGAGTAGAGGTGTTTGTGTGTGTGTTTAATCTTTGAAGCCCACATGGGATAATTGAAAGAATGAGGTAAGATACACCATGTAAAATGGGGAGTGCCCCGGTAGCTTTTATTTTTTATTATGTGACTATCTTTTTCTGCAGCCATTACCCCTGCTTGATTCATCATGCTCCCAGCAAGCAACGATCCAGGGAAATGAGGGAACAGTTCTCTAAGACTTCCCACCTTTCCCTGATCACTTTACCTCCTGTCTCCTCCGCTTGTCTTCTCCCTGGCGCCCCGCCTTACGGAATTGATGGAGCAATCACATCCCGGGAGCCTGCGGAAATAAAATAGAAGCAAGACACGATGTCTTCCCTCCTGGAATTTATATCCGTTGCCAGCTTCTGTAAAACATGCCTTCGGAGGAGGGGCTTGGCTTTCACGAAGATGAATGAAAGTCGGGATTGTTTTGACACAGGTGTTAGATCACACGCTCTCTAGCTGCTTCTCCTTTGCTGGGAAACCAGGCCACATACCCCCGCGGCTCTCTCTCTCTGGGCAGACATGGAGCTGATAAACAAGGCATGCTGTGGCCTTGAAGTGTCTCTCTCCCTTGGCGGCTGTGAGCCCCCGTCTCATACCCAGGCTCAAGACAACTTCCAATTTTAACTGTGTTTTTAAAGGCTTATTCTTTTCTAGATTATGCGTATCTGTGTGTGCCCGTGTGTGTACCTGTGTGGGTATGGCGGGCTGTGGAGTCCAGAAGAGAGCCTTGTATCCTATAGAGCTGGAGTTTTAGGCAGTTGTGGGCCACCCAGATATGGGTGCTGGGACCTGAACTCGGGTCCTCAACAAGAGCAGTTAAGAGTTCTTAGCAGCTGTGCCATCTCTTTAGCTCAGAGACATTTATCTAATGGCTTCTCACCCGTCCTGTGATTTCTGGACCTCTAGCATATAGGCTAGGTCGTAGACATGGAAGTCACCTTCCTTTGCCCTTGAAAACCAAAAAGAGCCAGAGACTCCATTTGTTCTTCCGAATGGAAGGGAATTGGATTAAGAGGTAAATTCTTTTCCTTCCGGATTCCCATCGCATGCAAAGTCCCACGCTACCCATGATGGCCGTCTTTCCTAATGAAATCCTCCCTCCAACCCAAGGCTGGCTCTCCAGCTTCAATGCCTCACTCTTGCTATTTGTGGTCGTGGTGCTGGAACTATCCCTCTGAAGAGCCTATGTGCAGATGATGTGCCCCAGCTTCCTTTCCATGAGCCTGTAACAAATCCTTTATCAAACAGAGCAATGACAATCGCTAAGAACGATGGGTTCTTCTTGGTCAGTTAAAGAACTGAAAGACAGAGCAAGCCCTCAGAGCAGAACAAAGCCAAAGTTTATTTGCAAATATTATAGACACCTCAGATACATGAATATGGATGCCTGGAGTTGAGTGCTGTGGTCTCTAAAGACTTCTGGGGAATTTCTAGGTTTACGGTGTCCCACCTGGTTACCTCTCCCCATCCCCCTTTCTATGAGCCTACAAGGCACCTGTGTGCCCCATATGTAGTAGGGACTGGGTCTCTGTTTATGTCCATGGGAACAGAAGCAAATGCAGTGGCTCCCTGCCTTGATGCTCTGGTGTGGAAAATAATGTGGTTTGCTTTGGTCAATGTGGGCTCCTCTTTGCAGTTGTGATGCGGGGGTGGGGAGAGGCAGAGAGACAGAGACAGAGAGAGAGAGAGAGTTGGAGAGCGACACAGAGAGCCACTGTATGTCAGAGAAAATGGTCTACTTCTTCCAAGGAAATGAAACCTTACGGCCTACTGCTGCAGGGATTGGGGGGAGCCACACCAAGAAAAAGTCCAACTGGGTATTTTTATATCTCCCTTCTGCCATCATTGTGGTCCATGAACTCAAGAGAAATGAACACTTTTAGTTAGTTGCTTAGAGGATCGACAGGCTGTAGGCCCAGCTCAGGCTAGCATATGCACTGGCCCAATGTCAGCTCACCCTCTCAAACCTTTGATACTCTCTGATAAGAGGCTGACTGTGAGGTGAGCCCTGTGACAGCCAATGGCCTCTTCATTGAAGAAGTGAAACCACTTAGATGTATGCTTTTTGGCCACTGCTTTCCACCCACGACTATAAAACTAATTTAACAGTAGTCTCTCCTGTAATGCCACAGTGATGGGCTTCCTATTTTCTATGGCAGGCATTCCTCCTGCATACTTCCAAGCATAGCGGGGGTCTTTATTCTCTAACTAAACACTGTCCCTGCAAGCCTTCTTGCTGTTGACAGAGTCTTAATGTCCAAAGACACTCTTAATGTCCTGCTCAAGATGAGCAGCAAGGAGACTTATTTTCAAAATCTCGGGGCTGGGATATAGCTCAGCAGTAGAATGTTTAGCTATGATGCCAGAAACCCTGGGTTGAGTCCTAGAATCTAAACAAACCAAAATAGAGAAAACCCTAAACTCCAAATGAAATCCTGTATCAGGGGCTGAAGGTATAGTTCACTTGGAGAATGCTTGCTCAGCATGCACAAGACCCAGGGTCTATCCTTAGCAATACACAGAGAGAAGATAATCTTCTTGGGTATGTTGACTCTTACATGCCATCTCTTCTCTTCTCTTCTTTCTCTCTCTGTATATGAGAGAGAGAGAGACAGAGAGAAAGAAAGAAAGAGACCATTGATACTTTATTCAACAGCCGAAAACAATGTTCATATCACCTAATAAATTGTCAACCTATGTTTTTTATTTTTATGTTAGAAAATCTACTACCACATTCTTAGTGTACCCAATGAAAATGAATGGGAAGACGGGCTGCATGAACTCTGTGAGGTTATTCAACTTGACCCAGGAGTCCTAGCTCTGTGTGCAGGGAGACGATGGTTTTCAAAGCCACATTTGGCATCTCCACTTTTCAACATCCCTGTGCAATACTGAAACCCCAGGGCCTTGCCCAGGGATGCACCTGACTCATGGAATCTTTCTGAGGGATGTGCTTGCCTCACAGAGCCTCTCTCAGGGACCCACCTGCCTCACAGTCCCTCCCTTGCAATTTTCTGCTGACATCACTGGGAATTGCCTGCCTTATGGCTTTTGTCCTTTTCTGGTTAAGTACTCCTCACAGTAATGATTCTGTTTTCCTGGGCGAATTTAATTGTGAAACAGTAATTGCCCAAGCTGGTGTTAGAGAAAGATTTTGTTAGCTCACAGGGACCATCTCCTCATTAAGGATTACTGCCCTCTCTACTCCATGTAAGATCAGAATCTTATTAGGAGTTCCACTGGCCTGTTCCTATCTCCAGATCCCTTGTATTGATGACTTTTCTCATGGCTGTAATCTAATGCCTGACAAGAAGCAACTTAATGAAGGAAGGGTTTGTTTCGGCTCATTGTTGAAGAAAGGACCCAGTCCAAGAGCAGGGAAGGCATGACAATGGCATCATGAGGAGTCTGGTCACATTGCATCCAAATCTAGGGAGCAGACAGCAGAGAGAAAGTGGGGACAAGCTACTATAAAAGCTCGAGGTACACCTCCGAGTGACTCACTTCCTCCGGTAAAGTTCCATTTTGTAGAGGTGCCAGGATCTCTCCAAATCAGCACCTCCAGCTGGTGACCAAGTGTTCAAACACAGGAGTCTGTGGGGACCACCTCACCTCTTACTGGGGACACGTGGGGAATCAGGAAAGGGATGGCCCAGAGACTTAGGAGAGCTAGTGTTTCTGATGATGTCCCATTTGAAGGAGGAACTGAGCTGATATCTTGGAAGAGTCATGAGGGATCCAGAAGAACCACAGAGACCAAGGTTGAGTAGATTTGAGTCCTCAAAAAGACTCTAGCAATAAAGCTGAGGCATCTAGTTAACTAGGCTTTTGTTGTTGTTGTTGTTGTTAAATCTGTTATTTTATATTTATGATTTTTTTCTATTAGAACATCAGATCTATTATCAAATTTGATCTGTGATTTGAATGAGTCTCCTAGAAAGTTCGGTGTTAGAAATTCAATCCTTAAAGCCTTATGGTGATGGCATTTTGGCAGGGCCTTTGGATATTGGCAGCTATGGGAGTTCATGAGGATGGATCCCCTTGATGGTGCTAGTGACTTTATAAGAAGAGTGCCCTGATTCAAAGACTTTCTCTGCCATGGCATGTAGCACTCCCCTCCAGGCCATATGACAATGAGAAGATGTTCACCAAGGGCCAGCACACAATCCTTGCCTTCCCAATCTCCAAAACGATGGGCTAAATCAAACTCTATTCTTTGTAAATTACCCAGTAGTCTGCAGCTTTTGTTACAACAGGAAGTAGGCCAGCTCTAGATCATACTTTCACTACGTGTTTAGATTATGATCATAGCCAGGGTCTGTTTCCAGGAAACAGAGAGCAAAGAAGTAGAAACAGGCTGCTATACTGAGTTAAGCATTTCCTTCTGTAAGGATTAACCTCTTGAAGGTTTCATAGTCTCCGGACACAGTTGGTCCAACTAGGGAACAAGTGTTTAAACACACGATCCTGTAGGGTGCATTACCCATTCAAATTTCAACACCTCTCCCTTGGGACATGTGGAAATGAGAAAAGGTGGGGTGGTGGGTCAGAAAGTTTAACTGCCCACCCATGGTGAAGGGAGGGAAGGAACTTGCGATTAGGGTTAGACAAGGCACTCCATCAGGGCGTTTGATGGAGGATTCTCATTGGCTAATAAACAAACTGCCTTGGCCAGCCCTTAGGTGGGTGGAGTAGACAGAATAGGAAGAAGGAAGTGAGGTAGATGGCTCAGTCAGATGCCACGCCTCTCCTAAGTGAGATAAATTGCCATGCCTCTGCTCTTTGAGCCAGACGGCAGTGCCTCTTCTCAGTGAGACAGATGCAATGAAGCCAGCCGCCAGGTCAGACATGCTGAATCTTTCCCGGTAAGACACCACTCGTGGTGTTACACAGATTATTAGATATGGGTTAGTCAAGATGTGAGTAAGAGGCTGAAACTAATGGGCCAGGCAGTGTTTAAAAGAATACAGTTTGTGTGTTGTTATTTCTGCTTTTAAGCTAGCCGGTGGCCCAGAGAAGGGCAGCGGGAAGCCGCCCGCAGCTCCTCACTACAGGCATTGGTTATTTGGTCTTTGTTTTGGGTTGGTGCCAGTTCTGCAGAAATGAAGAATACAACTATTGCTTTCTCTGATGGTCGTGAAGATTTGTCAGGGAGGGTCAAGGGTGTTGCTAGTGGACATGAGTGGGGTTGTGCACCCCTGACTTAACCCATGGAAAGACATTACAGTCAGAAGGAGACAATACCTACTGTGCAGAGCTGCCCTGGCCCAGGACTCTATCTGTTAATCCCTTTTGTATCCTTATGACCAACACATTGGATAGAAACAAATCAAGGGAGAGAAGACCTATTTTGGCTCATGGTTTCAGAGGGTATCAGTTCACAGTGGCAGGGTTACTAAATTTGGCTCACAGTCTGTACCCCAAGAAGTCTAGTTCAGCTACCTGTTCTTGAGAAGCCAATTAAAATAGCAAAAGTAATAGCAAAAGGCAGAACAAGAAACTCTGTTCCATGTGACCACAGTGAGAAGAGGGACAGAGAGATCCAGGGACACTCCGTAAGTCCATCTTTAGGGTCATGTAGTGAGATTAAAATCGAAATAGAGAGCTCAGGACATGTACATTTAAGCAGTCCTGGTCAAGGTGTGGGTCTGCCCACCATTAACCCATCAAAGTCTGGGCTTCAGTTTCAATCTATAAGATGGTCTGCCAGTCGTAAATCTTTCCCCAGAGATAAGTTCCTCATCTAGCTGGCAATGTTTTCCAAACATGAGATTCCTGGGGAAATCACACTCCCCGTTTAGTTTTTGATGAGACATTCATTGTGTCAAGAGTCTGCTTGTCAGACTGAGGACATAGTATCTCTTTAGAATATCTTCATTTCTGCCAGACCAGGTGTAGCAGGGAAGGCTGTATCTCATCTCTCTCTCTCTCTCTCTCTCTCTCTCTCTCTCTCTCTCTCTCTCTCTTTCTCTCTCCCTCCCTCCCTGCCTCCCTCTCTCTCTAATGTCCCATTACATTTATCTGTTTGTTTACTTTGCAGGTATGGTGGAGTGGGAGGCTGAAGTGTGTGCGGAGCTTGGGAATGGGAGTATTCAGAAGGCATAATATTATGCTGTTTCTGGGAAGACATCAACAGATGTCTATCTAGCCCATATGGGGCACCAGGAACAGACCAAGGTACAATTCCACTGAAGCTCAACTTGGCGAACCAGTGAACTTCTTGGGCTTACTTCCAAGAGCATGTGGGAGCGGTTACTCAGAGTGGGGCTGACCCCCAAGCAGCTGCCTCACCGCAAAGTCTCATCCAGTTACAGTGATGGAGTGGGACCTCGTGGAAGCTGCATCATGGAGTGCTCTCTCAGATAACCTTTACTTCCTGCTTAGCATCCGCCAAGATCCCTTGTACCTGGGGGAGGGAAAGAGGACATAAAACTGGAATCCAAGATGAGGGTTCTGTAGCCCTCCCCTTCCTCCTCCTTCTGGGGAGTATCAATATCCTAGTTACTATTCCCATAGACCTAACTATCAGAATTCTTTTTCATTAGTTACCTTGGCTACCAGGCCATGATGATCAATCACTACTACAAAATAGAGGCAAATTCAAAGTCAGCCTGGGCTACACAGCAAGACCTTATTTCAAAAGCAAACAAACATTTAAAAAATAATACAAAGCAAACAAAACAACCAAACAAAGCACAGAGTGTAGGAGGGCGGGGGAGGATAGTTGTCACATAGCTGTGGGGTCAGAAAACAGAGCAAGCTCCTGGAGCCCTGTGGGCCAGATAGCATCTTCTAGGAATCCTTTATGAACAACCTATTTTCAGCTATTTTCTTAAAGGTTCCACAACCTCCCAAAATAACACCACCAATTGGGAGCAAGCAAGCATTGCTACACAAGACTGTGGAGGGCATTTGAGACTCAAAACGGAACAAAAGGGAAGTGAGATGCAAATCAGACTGGCCAGGTGGCTCAGCAGGTCAGGGTTCTTGTTGCCAAGACCCACAAGGTGGAAGGAGAGATCTGGCTCTTGCAAATTGGTGTGCACATGATCTCATACGTGCAAAGTAAACAAACAAACACTGCAATAGGACATAAAAATTCATTGTACTGGAGAGGGTTTCACTTTGGACTAAGAGAGTAAGAACATTCTAGTTTATCCAAGAGGCCATAAAGGAATCAAGGGGCAGGGCATGATGGGTGGGAAGATAGCAGAGAAAGTGGCAGAAAGGGTGAACACAAAGTTTGTGTGTGTGTGTGTGTGTGTGTGTGTCTTGTGGGTGTCTGGGAGGGGAGTGGGTGGACATGAAGTGTTAGGAGTGAGGTTGAGGAGTGATGATGAACCTGTGTGAGGTGATGACCCTTTGGGAATGCCTTAGATTGCTCACTGCTTCCTCCCCATACCCTGCCCCCATGATGCTTAGCTGGAGTCAGCTTGGCTTTGCACCCATCAGCCCTGGTGTGGGAGAATATAATGGAACATAATGAATGCTCAGATGCCTGATGCTGAACTATCTGAACTCCTACATTGTGCTAGAGTGGGCAGATTTAAAGTTTTGTTTTTTGCTGTCTTAAGAACAACCAGCTGTTCTCTCTCTCACAGAAAACAGACAAGATGAGGGCTTAGGAGGGAGAGAGGAGGATTTATTGAATTTGATGAAGGATTTCCTGGCAATGAAAACACAAAGAGAAATCTGATCTTTGCAATGCTATGTCTAATGGGGAGGAATTGGAAATCCCATTGGAAATCTGAAATGCTAAACAAAAGCTCCCAGAGTTCTTTGGCTTCAATACCCTCCTCGGCAGGCACAGGGGGTATTAACTACAGTCCATTGTCTCTGTGACAAAATGCCTGACAGGAGCACCTCAAGGGAAGAAAGTCTATTTTGGCTCATGGTTTTAGAGGGATTTTGGTCCATCATGGTGGAGAAGCAATGGTGTTGGAAGCAGCTTTCTCTACAGTGGTGTAAAACTGTAACAGGGTTGGTGATGATCGTCTGGGGACATTTCCAAAGTCATTCCCTGGTACACACAAAGAAATGAATGTCCAGGAAAGACAGAAAAGCAAACAAAGAGAAAAGTCACAGTTCTAACCCTTTGGGATGGGAAGGGATGGGAGGGGCCCTAACGCCAGTGGTCTGCCAGAGGGATGCTGGCTTGGGTGTTTTATAGGGTCCCTGGGTCCTCCTCTTTCTTCTATCAGTCCTGTTAGGATACATACCCTACACTTTCTTCACTCACCCAGCCCCCTCTCTCTTTCTTAACAGGGTCTCATGTAGCTCAAGTTGGCCTCAGACTCATTGTATAGCCAAAGACATCTGATAACCTTAGACATCTGATCCTCCTGCTTCTCCCTCCATGTATTGGGATAACAGGGGTGTTGCTGGGGAATCCTCCTAAAGCCTAGACAGCAGGATTCTCTTGATGATTGTATAGCTCTGCACCCACTGAACCAGGTTAGACCGGAATGGCATCTCTTCACACTGCTGCCCCATCCCTACCCCACAGCAGCCATTTTGTCATCTATCCTGTGGTACTACCCGAAGTTGACCCTCTCTAGTTCTAGTCCCGTCAACTCCAGTTGGGTTGGATGAATTTGCCTAGTCTGGTTGGCCAGTGAACCCCAGCCATTCTCCCCTTGCCACCTCCACAGGCTTGGGATTGTAAGCACTTGCCACCCAGCTGGCTTTCAAGTAGGCAGCAGGGATCCGAGTTCAGGTCCTCAGACTTGCACAGAAAGTAATTTGCTCCCAGAATCGTCTCCCCAGGCTCCCACATAACATTTGCTGCAGTGGCTTCAGAAATGGTCTCTGAAACTGTTGTAACTCATCCAGTGAGGGCCGGTGCATGAGCCTGTAGGCCCCTTTCATCTCAGACAAGCTGTGATTCTAGATAATGAGCCAAAGCCTGTTGCTTGTTTTACGTCAAAAACATCTTCAGTCGTTTATACATTGAAATCGTTTTCTCTCGGTGCTGCGGCCACAGTAAACAGACACAAGGGAAATTGTCCCCTCGTTATTCTCGCGCCGATGGAAAGCTTCTAAAGTGCTGGCCAGTGTGAAAAAATTCATTTGGGCTTTCGTTGTATTGTGCAAAGAATACATCTAGTTTTGTGGAAGATGAAATTTCCTTTTCCCAGGTGGACCCTCGCGATAGAGAACGCGGGAGGAAGGAAGGAAGGAAGAAGGAAATGTGGCCTGTCATTTTCTTTGCAGGGAAGGGTTGGAATCCCGCACACTGCCGCAGAGAGAGGCATCATGGGCGCTCAGCTCTGTGTGGGTTCTGACTGACCGCGCCTTCTTGAAGAATTAGGACATGAGTGGCTGGGGAAATGGCTCAACCAGTAAAGTGCTTGTCTTGTATGTACGAGGACCTGTGTTCAATTCCCAATGAACCTAAGTTGAAAAACAAAACCAACACCAAAAAAAAAGTGTGGCTGGAGATGTAGCTTAGAGGCAGAGGAATTGCCTAGCATGCACCCCCAAAACAGACAACAAACAAACACGCAAACAAAGAAAAATCGAAACACAAAGGGGCCACTGAGATGGCTTTAGCAGATAAAAAGGCCTTTTGCTTGTCCTGATGAGTTGAAGTCTATTCCAGGTTCTACACGGCGGAAGTCTGAGAGAACCAACTCCCTAAAGCTGTCCTCTGACCTCCACATGCTCATGTGAGCACCCGCATGTGAATGCACACATAGGAAAGTATACACACCATGAATACATTGATGGAATAAAGGGAAGAAAATAAAAGACTGCGATTTCAGGGATCATGTCTATACTATGTTACGAGAGCAGTTTCTCTGACTGTATAGAGCACCTGAGAACACCTGAGTGTTCCTTTAAAACAAAAAGCCGGGTATGCGGGCATACCCTTATAATTTCAGTGCCACGGAGGAGAGTACAAGAAGATATCTGGTGTTCCCTCGCCCGCCTGGTCTTCTTGATGAGTTCCGGGTCAGGGAGAGACCTTGTCTCGCAAAATAAGGTGGATGACATCTGAGGAACAATTGCAAAGTCTGAATGCTAACTTCCACATGCAACTGCACACAACTGCATGTTTACCTAGGTGCGCGCACACACACATACACACACACACGCACATGCACACACACATGCACGCGTGCACACACGTGCATGTACATGCTTGCTTGAGAATTAGTATAGGGGAAGGTGTTTTGCTAATTGTCTTTCTGTTACTATGACAAAATATCTAACTAAAGCAACTTAAAAAAAAAAAAGAAACAGTTCCTTTGGCTCATGGCTTCAGTCCGTGATCACTTTGTCTCTTTGCTGTGGGTGCAGAGTAAAGTCGAACATCATGGCAGAAAGGTTATGACAGGGTAAAGCTGTTCGTGTCACGTCATCCAGTAGAGCAAGAAGAGCGAGGCATGAAGATTAATATGGGAGAAGTCAGTTATGGATGGTGAGAAGCTCAATGGGCATACACGTTTGCTGTCGAGTCTGGTGACCTGAACTTGATCCCTAGGACTTGCATGGTGGAGGAAGACACACTGACTCCTGACTCCAGGAGTCCTCTGACCTCCATGCAAACTTTGGCGCAGACACACACAGGAAAATGTCATTTTTTTTTTTAGGAAGAAAAAAATTCAGTTAACATAAAGGCTGTGAACATATTTCTACCAGGGTTTCTTATGTAGTCCAGGACCTTATACATCCAGGATCGACCAGAGGTGGTCCAGAGTTCAGTGAGCTCAGCCTTCCCACAGCAATCATCTTTCAAGATAATCGCTCACCGACGTGGCTATAGGGCTCCTCAGTTGAGACCCCTTCCGGTGACTCTAGTCTGGGTAAAGTCTGGATAACTGAAGCTCTCTAGAGCTTGCTCAGAAACTTCTGGAAGAGTCATTGCAACAGCTCATACTGAATCTTATATACAGAGTCATGAGGACTGGGTGGGACTGAGATTTTGTGTTGATAGCAAGTTCCCAGGTGATATCTATGTTTAGGTCCGGGGACCACACACACCAGAGACTGCATGCCAAATGTCTGCTATGTGGCAGACACTGAGGCTGGGACAAGGGAAACCATGGGTATTCCTTTCCTTAGGTTGTTTCCTTGACAAATGATTCAAATGCTTATCTCTTGTCTCATCTTTAATATGAGAATAACTACCCTTACTTCCCAGGGTCACTGTAACAATTAAGTGACATTGAGTCATAGACCTTTGCTATGGTG
Source organism: Arvicola amphibius (assembly GCF_903992535.2). Taxonomy (NCBI): domain Eukaryota; kingdom Metazoa; phylum Chordata; class Mammalia; order Rodentia; family Cricetidae; genus Arvicola; species Arvicola amphibius. The sequence goes on from NC_052056.1 coordinate 91,188,227, forward strand.
GAAGGACACATCTTCAGACCTTTGCAAGTACTCGAGACTTCAAATACCATTAAAGCATGTCATTTTTATTCATAAAATTTAGTTATGCATAAGCGAAAAATCTAAGTGATCCCTTGCAGCCCCTAACGATTCTTTAAATATGGGATTGAAGCAAGTAAAACAAGTTCCAGCTGGAACATTCATTGAGCGATTTCAGAATTACTTCCCCTGGGATCCTGACAGAGTATTTGGTTCTAAGCAATGCTCATATTTGGTATTTTATCCTTGACTTTATCTAACACCCATCTTCACCTTCTATTTATCTCTCCTGCTCATGTCTGCAGTTGACTTGAAAACGTGATCTTCACCCACCCCATGAAGACGCAAAACACTTTAGACAAGGGCGATGGAACGGTTGGCACTGAGTAGAGGAAACAATGCTGGCCCTGGGGAGATGGCCCAGCGAAAGGGCTAGCTGAAAGTTCAGTCTCAGGATCTGAGTTCAAATCCCTGGCACACCCATTTAAAGCTGGACAACGTAACACGCCCCTGTAATTCTAGAGTGCCCATGGTGGTTTGGGAGATAGACACAGGAGAATCCCCAGAAGCCCATGGCCTGCTAGCTAGCCTGGTGGACACCGCCATGAGCAACAAAGACAACTTGCCTCTAACGAGGCAATAGAAGACTGACAGCTGAGGCTGTCCTCTGACTTCAATACACATGCCAAGGAAGACATGCACCTGCCTTGATACGTACAAGCACATTCGTGAACACATGCGCGCGCGCGCGCACACACACACACACACACACACACACACACACACACAATAGGCAATAGAGGGTCTAGGCGGTGAGCATTGTCATTAGCTCTCACATCTGTTAATATGCCAACTTCTACCACAGGATACCCATGCCATTCAGTAGCAGACATTATCTTCCATGTTGCATTCTGGGTAAATCTTACTCTTTGCCATCCCTTCAAGCTTCTCCTGTGGAAGCCTTTGCCATGCCCATAGGAATTAGACATTGGTCCCTGGCATGGCTGTTCCCATGCCAAATGATAGATGCTCACTCAGGAATTCACTGGCTCCCTACAGAAAATCACAAACCTTTTCACACACACAATGCTGCAAGTCTGATGGGCACTATGCACAGACTTGGTTTCACATGCAAAGTTATTAAAATGCTGCATAAAATTACCCTCAGTCTACAGATGCAAGGTCTCTTTTTTAAATATAGTGTGTGAATGTGTACACATGTGTGTGCTAATGTGCCTGTGTGCAGAGTCATAGGTAGCTGCATACATATGTAGACCAGAGGTCAACATTGGGTACCATTCCTCAGGAGTGCCATCCATCCATCTTTTATTTTTTATTTTTATGTAAAGGTGGTGGAATTAGCTGGTCTCGCTAGGCTTACAGACCTGTCAGCCCCAGATATCTGACCGTCTCTGCCTCCTTCGTGCTGGAATCACAAGTATGTGCAACCATGCCCTGCTTCCATGTGGCTTCTTGCTGAATATCGGTTTTCTCTGAACTGTAACATTCTCTCGAGGAATGAGGGCAGAGGCTCATGAGACACTGGTATTGAACAAACTTCACATGTCTGGGAAAGCTGAAGCTCACAAGATTTACCAGGGCCATGCCTAAGGTTAGAGAAGCAGCAAATAACTAGTAAGGAAGGGGACTCACGAGCTGAGGTTCCTCCAGGATGCTGCTTCTGTGAGTTGTAGCCAGTGATGGCGCAGGCTGAATTATTTCTGTGCCTATAAGCCATGCCTTACTCCTGTTTTAGCTAGTAACCCCAGTAGTTTCTGGTTAACCAAATTGATTATATATATACACTGTTACCTTGGTCTGTCCTGCGTTCCCTGTCTGGGATGAGTATGCATGTATATATTGTGTCTTTCCAGGAAAAATGTCACACAATAGTCCTGGGATTGAATTCAGGTCCTCATGCTTCTATAGCAAACATTTTTTTTAATAGACTGAACTAGCTCATCCCAGCCTGATCTAAATATCTTAAGCAACAAGCCCCTTCAGTAAACACTGTCTGCACTTTTTTTTTAATGCATTGAATGATTGGCTTGGGATTTGTTCACATATATTGACTCACAGATTTTAGGACTAGCCACACACAGGAGATTGGGTAGTATACCTCTGTACCCTCAGCCCTCAGGATGCTGAATCAGAAGGGTCATGGGTTCGAGTCCAACTCCAACCCAACCGGAGTACATAGCTCCCTGCCACACAAACAATCACCAAGCCAACAGGTCAGAAGAGATTCATAAAATTATCTTCAAGTTAAGCAGCAAATTCTGTAATTATTGGTATTGCTTTCATGTACTGTGAGGGTCTACATAATTTCCCTGTGGTAGAATGCAGAGAAATCAAAATGATAAACAAGATCTCTCACTTCATTGGAGCACAAAATTTAAATCTGTGTTTGCTAACAATATTTCAATTTCTGGGGAAAATTTAACATGGAGAGACTGAGTAATTGTATTTCCATCTTTGCTCTGGGAGACTTCTGTTTATTTATTGCTTTGGTGAAGAATGCTAAAAACCTGGACCTCTTCATTGCAATATTTACCTTTGTCAAATAAATTTATTGCTTAACATCCTACTGATTTGATCTTATAAACATACTCATCAACTATTCACCCTAGGTATTAGAGCAAAAAGAAATTTAGCAGCCAAGTTAGGCTTTGTGAATAGTAATTTTTTTAAGATTTATTTTTATTATTTGTATTTATTTGTGTGTTGTGGGGGTGGTGGTGCGGGCATGAATGCAATGCCCACAGAAGCCAGAATAGGGCATCGGATCCTCTGGAGCTGGAGCTACAGGTGGTTGGAGGTCTCCTAATTTGGGTACAGGAACCCCACTCTGGTCCTTTGGAAGAGCAGCATGACTTTTAGGCTATCGAACCATCCCTCCAGTCCCTCATCATGCAGTGCATTCTTCAGTAGAGAAAGCAAATACGAAAAGTACTAATAAGTCATAAGCATTTGCGTGTTGGTTTATGTTTCACAAAACATCGTTCCATCTCGAACCTGCTTTGACTGCCTCCCAGCCCTGGGAGACAGGAGGTAGGGTTTTCTCTGTGAAATGTGGCTTGGATATGAAATGCCCCCCGAAGGCTCATGTCTTGTCATCTTGCTCTCTAGCTGATGGATATTCGAAATATTTAGGTTGGATATAGTGTGAGGAAGTCCTGAAGGACCATGCTGTTGAGGTACCTGGTCCACTCCCTGTCTTACTCTCTGATCCCCATTTCCTATGACATAAGCTGCGCTCTTCCCATTTTACTTCTATCGTGATATCTCATCCACACATACAAAGCCAAGAAACCACACATCGGCCCCTCTGGAATTGTGCATGAAAATAAATATTTTTTTTCTTTAAGTTGTTTATGTCAGGTAATTTGATTCTTAGCAATGCAAAACTAATAGAGTATATTTTTTTCCATAAATTTGTTTTTAATCATATTGATGGTGTGCACCTCCTGGGAGCTTATTCCTTTTAATGGAAAAACCTGTTAACTCAAACTTAACCTAAAGGAGATTTATTTTCACACTCTCAGCATTAGAGGAAAATAAATGAGACTAAAATGAGTCAACATCAAAATGCCTAACGTTGTGTCCTTTGGCTGATTCACTCATTGCATCGTTCGTTTCTCAAATATGTCTTGAGCATCTGTGGTATCTTGGTATCTCTTCCACCAACTGCTAAAATCTTGAGACTGCACTGGGAGGCTGTTAAGAAGACAGCCACTGGATCCAGAAAGTTTAAACTCCTCTGTCAGTGACCACGTATCTTTGGACACATTCGTTTTGCGCATCTAGTTTTGTTTTCTTCTAAAATATGGGTAATAAGGTAGGCAGTGGGGCACACGCCTTTAATCTCAGCACTCGGGAGACAGAGGTAGGCGGATCTCTACGAGTTCCAGGATAGCCAGAGCTACAGAGAGAAACCCTGTCTCAAAAAACCACACACACACACACACACACACACACACACACACACACACACACACAAAGGGTAATAATAGTGATAACTGATGTTGCTGGGTTGGAAAAGAATGAAATGATACTGTAACCACTGAGTGTACATTGGCTACCTTTCTCTTTGCTGTGACAATGTAACTTAACAAAAGCTTCTTAAGGAAGGAAAGGTTTGTTTTGGCTCACAGTTTGAAGAGGTTCAGTACATCATGATGGGGAAGACTCGGCAACAAGAGTGTGAGACAACTGGTCACATTGCATCTTTAGGAAGAAGAGAGGAGAATGCTGGTGTTTGGCTCAGTTTCTCTCTCTCTCTTTGCCACTTTTGCTTATTTATTATGACGCATCCTCATTTTTGGTTGCTCTTTGTGAGTTTTATGTGATGTATTTTGATCACACTCGCTCTCAGCCCTGCCTAACTATATCCTCTCTGACTAACAAAACTGTGTCTTAGTTGGTTTTCTCTAAAAACCCATCAAGTCCAATTTGTACAGCCCATATATTCTTCACTAGGGGCAACACCCTTAAAAAAAAACTGACTCTCCTCCCAGAAGCTAAGGGGCCGGTCTTGTGTGTGCTGTCTAAACTGACATGAATTCATGTGTGTAACTGTCCTGTTGTGCTCAGGAAGCACTGTGTCCTTGTCTTCGGCAACCTCTGGCTCCTACAGTCTTTCCACGTCTCCCCCCCCCCCCCCGACTTTCTACATGATCCCCGTTCCTCTGGAGGAGGAGGGAGTATGATATAGGTGTCTGGTTTGGAGATGAGCCTTTCACAGTCTCTTCATATGTAGCTTCCATGTCAGCTCCCAAGTTCCTCCTAAAGATAAGGAAAAGTGGCTCAGAGAGCTGTAGCCTTATATGCTTTAGGGGATGGGAAGACACCAAGAGAGTGGACACACTTGTTTCAGACACAAAATTGAAGGTTCTTCCAACAAATTCAGCCATGAAGAAAACAATATTAGTCATAATGACATATAAAAATGAGGGTCGGGGAGATAGCAGTCAGTCAAGCACCTGTCACTAAAACCTAAGGACTTCGGATTCCCAGCATCTGTGCAACATTGCCATGAGGTGGTGCATGTTTGTGATTCCAGTGCTGGGGGTGGGTAGAGACAGGCAGATCTCTGGAGTTTGGTGGTCAGGTAGTCTAGCAAAAAAAGTGAGCTATAGGTTCAGTGGGAGACCTGTCCCCAAAAATAGATTGCAGAAATATAAAGGGAGAGATCTGAAGAAAATCCCTGGCCTTCATGCATAAATGCACAGACATGCACACCTTCCTTCACCCAATATACCACACACAAACACACATGCACACACAAATAAATAAATAACCTATGGAAATTACGATTAGCAAAATAGTGATGACTTAGCTCTTTAAAAACCACATGTATTCTCTCTCTCTCTCTCTCTCTCTCTCTCTCTCTCTCTCTCTCTCTCTCTCTCTCTCTCTCTCTCTCTCCCCTCGGGGAGCATTGGGCTTTCCTGCTCCTATATCCATGGTGGAATGTTTACATGCTCCATATTTTGCATGAATTGTAAAGGTAGCCACGGTTGCTGTGTGCTAATGACGTTGATGGCTGTGTCATAACACAATGGCAACATTTTGCAGCACACTTCCCTGTCCTCCGACTCTTACACTCTCTTTCTCCTTCTGCAATGTTCCCTGAGCCTTAGCGGGTAGTGATATGGATGTCTAATTTAGGTGAGTTTCACAATAACAATGAATTTAACCAGATTTCAGCTTTTTCTCCTGTTCCCTCAAACCTATTCAAATCGATGGTGTCACAATTCAAAGTTTATTATCTGGTGGGGTTGCCTCCACATCTGCAGTTTGCTTGATTTTAGGGAGGTCAAGAAGGAAGAGTGATGGATCTAGACGAAGAACTCTAAGAGGTTTGGCTACCCATGGGTTCACGCTGCCGGGGTGAAGGAGGACAGTGACATTGCCTCCTACAAGAGTTCCTTTGTGCCTGCATGTAGCAGGCCTCACAGTAAGTGTGCAGGAGAACCTGTGTTAATATATTCATCACGGCCAGAAAGGCTGTGAGCAAAAGTTGCCTTACAGGAAGGCTAGGAGCATTTCCCAAACTGCTCAACACAAACAGGCCCTCAGGGGCTGGTTTACTGAGTACACCTGGCGGTTGTGTACATTATAGACACTGAGTTTTCATGTGTTATAGCTTTGTCTAGTTACAGAAGACTAATACTCTCACCTCCTCTTTTAGGAAAGGAAAAGACTGAGGCACAGAGGTCTTAGTAAAAGAATTAACTGAAGTCTAAATAATAGAAGCTGACTGAGATTGCACATTTAGCAGAAATGTTTACAGGATCTCTTGTAGCCTAGGATGGCTTCAAACTCACTATGTAGAGAAGAATGCCATTGAATGGTCTTTCTGCCTCCACTATCTTCCAAGTTTTGAGACCACAGGCATGTACCACCATGCCTGCTTTATGTGGTCCTAGGGATTGAATCCTGGGCTTCCTCTGTGCTAGGTAAGCAATCTACCAACTGAGCAACACTCCTAGTAACAAATCACATTTATATCAAGACAGTTTTGACCCCGAGGTTCTTGTCCATAAAACCTGATCCAGTTTGAGGAGGTTAATAATCAGGCCTGACAGGATGCCTGGTCCTTTTTTTTTTTTTTAATCTGCCTCCTGATCTCCTATCTCTAGAGTTTGGTTTTCTCATCTATGCCATGAAAATCAGTTATGAATTTTGGTTGGAGAGGAAGGGCACTTTCCTCTTAAAAAGTTACAATTTTTCTCATGGAGAGAGTGGGGGTGGGATTGGGTATCACTGGGCCCTGGCAACTTGGCAACCTAATTCTACTGTAGAATTTCTGGAATACCACTGAATACAACTCAAGAACCAAAGTCCTAGAACAAAAGTCCTTTCCAGTTCTACCATATTTTTTTTTAAATGGCCATGGATCTAAAGAAACAGAGAGACAGGAAAATGTGTGTGTGTGTGTGTGTGTGTGTGTGTGTGTGCACGCACGTGCGCGCGCAGCAGCAGCAGCAGCAACAGCAGCAGCAGCAGCAGCAGGAAGTAACATGAGAGAGCAGAGAGATCCTGGAAGACACTTGAGGTGAAGATACTTTTATATTGGTCTCTCTCTCTCTCTCTCTCTCTCTCTCTCTCTCTCTCTCTCTTTCTGTATATGTATTTGCATTTGAGTGAACACATATCTATGTGTATGTGTACAAGCCAGAGTCAATTTGGATTCCTTTCTTGACTGCTTCCATCTTATCCTGAAAAGCAGGGTCTCTCACCGAATCATTGGCTAGCCTGACTAGCCAGTGCCTCTCAGGGTCTGCCTTTCTCCCCAGTGATGAGATTACAAACACCTACCACCATGGAATTTTTTTCCCCATAGGTTCTGAGTATCAATCTCATGTTGAGCGGCAAACACTCTATCAACTCATCTTTTGTAATCTTTTAAAACTGTGTCTATCATAGTCTCCTTTAGGAGTTCAGAACCATTTCAGGGAACCTCATGAAGCACTGGTACAGTAAAGGCTAAAGGCGATTAGATTGAAGAAGGGAGTAATGAGAATTTTAAGTTGGTCTAGAAACTGGGCCTGTTTTAAGAGCTGTAAGCAATTTGTAAATTTTTCTAAAAGTCTTTTTTTCATTTTTATTCCTAAAAGAAATCCATATTGGGTTGTCCTCATAAACTGCAATTATTTTTAAATAGCACTAATGAATAATTTAAAGACCCACTGGGTTAGGCAATTAGTTTTAAGTGTGGATTAATTGCTTTCTTTATAATATTCCATATTCATTTTTTGCCATCATATGGACAGATATTTCATCTTCTTTAAAAAATATTTTATGTTCTCTAAAATGTTCTGATAGGTGTGAACATCATAAAATGTGACAGTGTTCCCTTCCCTGCGTTGGGGGAACTGAGAAAAACCCTGGGGTTTTCTCCCGCCTCCCCTTCTACATCAGCAGGCAGGATAATTGGTATAGTTTAGATCTGAGCTAGCTATGAAGATTTAGGTGTGCTAGGCTTGCGTCTCCAGGTAACAGTGTTCTGAGGCAGAGCTGTTGGGAACCAATTGGATCATGAAAGCTTGAGCTTCATGGAATTAATCCACCAGGGGAATCCTAGCTCCTCCTCCTCTTCCTCCTTTTCTCTCATCCTCTTTTTCTTCTTCTTCCCTTTCTACTTTCTCTTCTTTCTTCTCCTCATCTCTAGCAAAACCTTGGGGCCTTCCTAGCCTTGGGACTCCAGTTCACTCCCAACCCCTGCCCTCTGATTCTCAGGACAGTGAATCAGATTCAGCTATATCAACAGTAACTCAAGACATCCAGCTTTCAGAATGAGCTATAGTGGGGATTTTATAGTTTTCATAGCGATGTGACCCAGTTTCCCTGATAAATCTCATGTAAATAGCCTACTGGATCACATTTGAGGACCCCAGTACACATTGTAGTCATTCTTTTGTTCATCACTGTGGCAACAAAATACTTGACAGAAACAGCTTAATGAACGAAGGGCTTATTTTATTTCATGGCTGGGAGGGTTCAGCCTATCATGGCAAGAAAGTAAAGGCAGCTACAGAAAGTAGCCTGTGGCGGGGAAATCTTAGAATAGCTGGGCATCTCATGGCAGCTGACTGAAGCAGAGATCTCTGCGCAGAAGCAAGGTGGGGCTTATATAACTCTCAGGGGTGTGCCCCTGTGACCCACCCAGATCTGACATCCATGCCTTCCACTCCAAAGGCTGGGGACCAAGTACTTACAGACAAGGGTCTTGGTGGGGGATGTTTAACACTTGAAGCATAGTGTACATCTTCACAGAAAAGGTAATCTGTCTGCATCAGCAACAGCTCTCTGCCCTTGCCTTTAATAAGACCTCTTCGAATGCTATAGCTCCTTTAACCCTTTCATAGCCATGTTGAATACTATTACAGGGGCTGGAAAGATGGCTTAGCAGTTACTAGTACTTCTAGGTCATCTTGCTACTCCACCAGAATTAGTTTTCTTTTATATATATAATATATATACTATATGTTATATATATATATATATATATATATATATATATATATATATATATATTCCTAATTAGCTTTACACACAGCCTAGAGTCTTCTGAAAGGGTCTCAATTGAGGGATTGCCCAGAGCAGATTGGCCTGTGATAATGTCTGTGAAAGATTATCTTGATTGATGATTGTTATAGTAGCTTGTTAACACCCATCCCACTGTGGGCAATACCATCCCTAGGCAAATAGGCCTGACTTTTATAAGAAAGCTAAGTAAACATGAGTCAGTAAGCCAGAGAGTGAGCCAGTGAGTAGCCTTCCCTATGGTTTCTACTCAAGTTCCTGACCTGACTTCCCTCTGTGAAGCACTTGGCCACAGAATGTAAGCCAAACCAAACCTTTTCTTCTCACATTGGTGTTGGTCATAGTGTTTTATCGCAGCTTCCTAAAGTCAGTACTCACAAGCTGCTTAACATTTTGTATCTTTTCTTGTTCTATTGATTCTGGCTGTCTTGGTACCATCTTAAATAACCAATAACGTTTTTCTTTAAATAGTATTTCAGACATCGTGTGTAGAGTGATGGGAGTTGAAATTTCTGTGTTCTGACCTTGGGCTTGACCCAGAGTTGCTTTGTAGTTGGGACAAAAGGAAGTGGATGTCTTTTAATCAATCGCGAGGATCAATTCTACTATTTTAGCTTTCCAAGGATGTAATGGCATGGAGTTTTTATATCCCAAGCTGAACTTTCCCTTGCATGGTAAGGAAAATTAAGCAAAGTTGGAAATACGTCAACCATACAAGGAGCATAGACTATCAGTCATATAGAGGCCCCGATCCATTCAACACAGGGAATACACTTTGTTATTGTTCACCCAAAGTGCCTATTATGTTGTATTAGTTACTTTTCTGATTTTATTTGTGTTCACGGTGTAAGAAGGGAGAAAGATCACCGTGGTGGGGAAGTCATGGCAGTGGGAACTGATGGAGTTGGTCACACTGCCTGTGTAGTCAGTGGGGCCAGGCCACAGATGCTCAAGGCCTTCCCCCAGTGACTCATTTCCTCTAATAGTGGTTCTCATGACTCCTTTGGGGGATGAAAGATCCTTCCGCAGGGGTCACATATCAAATATTCTGCAATCAGACATTTACATTATGATTTCTAATGGTAGCAGAATTACAGTCAGGAGGTAGCAATGAAATAATTTTATGGTGGGGGGTCACCACAACATGAGGAACTGTTTTAAAGGGCCTTAGCATTAGGAAGGTTGAGAACCTCTGTCCTAAAGGCTCAAAAACTTTCAGAACAGCGTTATCAATACCAAAGGCCAAGTGCTCAAAAACATGAACCTGGGGAGGGGAGAGCACATTCTAACCATGACAAATGCGAAGGTACAATTAACTTCGAGATGTCATCCTATAGATAAGCAAATAATTTCTGTCTGGTAGAACAGAAAACCCCCCAAAGGATGTTTTGATGCCCTATAGAACTTTAAAAGATTTTTATTTTTAGATCTAGCTAAAAAAAATCCCATTGTAACATTTCTTTGAAAACTGATCTTTAAATACCCAGCTGTTCAGACTTTCTTTGAACTAATCTTAACATGTCATTAATGAATAAATTGAATAAGATCTTTGACACGTGTTCATTTTATATTTACATGAGAGTCGAGATATTATCTTTCAGAAAATTATGATTTCTGTAGGCTTCTCTACAGCAATGCCCTAGTGGATGAACCTGACAGATTCAGTTCAACTACATTGCTTGAAAAACGCATTTGGAGCTGGGAAGATGGCGCAGTTAGTAAAGCGTATTCTGGGCAAGCATAAGAACCTTAGTTTGATCCCCAGAGCCAACATTAAAAACCCAGCTTCCAGCCTGGGGAAGGTAAATCCCTGAGACTTCATGGCCAGTAAGCCTAGTCTATTTGTTGAGCTCCGGGTTCAGCGAAGGACCCTGACTCTGAAAACAAAGTGGATGTCTCTTTGGTGGTCTTTTGTGAGTGTATGAGAGAGATCCATGCTCAGCTGGGTGAGACAAGGATTTCATTTTATCAGCCTGTTTAATTGCTTATATGTATGAGTGTTTGTAAGCAAAAATCAATTAAGGGCTTGCTGGAAGAAGAAACCTTTGAGATCTGACCAAGAGAATCTCTCAGTTTGCTTACAGGATTGTTGTTATACTGGGAATAAACCCAGGACCTTGTGTATGGTAGGAAAGTGCTCTATCAGTGAAATTTCGTGTTCCTAGTCCCTCCCTGGGGGATTCTAGGCAGGGGCTCTACCACTGAGCCACACCCCAGCCCCTCACTGGGGAATTCTAGGCAGGGGCTCTCCCACTGAGCCACACCCCAGCCCCTCACTGGGGGATTCTAGGCAAGGGCTCTACCACTGAGCCACACCCCAGCCCCTCACTGGGGGATTCTAGGCAGGGGCTCTACCACTGAGCCACAGCCCAGCCCCTCACTGGGGGATTCTAGGCAGGGGCTCTACCACTGAGCTGCATTATTTAGAGGGTCAAATTACAGTCTCTGATTTTGTTTCATTTTGCTTTGGAGGCAGAATTTTACCCTGTAATCCTGGCCATCTCAGAACTCACTATGTAGCCCTGGTTAGCCTTGAACTTGCTGTCTTCCAGCCTCTGTCTCCTGAGTTTTGGATTAGAGGTGGGTACCACCATGCCTAGGTATGTTGGGTTATTTGACTTTTTTTGTTAGAGTCATGGCTTCCATCTCCAGCCCAGGTTTACCTGAAATTTACTATGTAGTCTGGGATGGTATCAAACTCATGGCAATCCCCCTGCCTCGGTCTTTCAAGTTCTGACATTACAGATGCCAGCTCGCCATACCCAACCAGTCAATTGATTTGACAAAGATATGAGAATGACAGCATCTAATCTGTTGTCTTAACATTGTGTGTTTATATATTGTGCGCAAGTGCACATATTTATGCGGGCTGGGGCGTGCATGCCGCACGGGATGTGTGTGGAGGTCAGAGGGCACCCTGAGGCGTCAGTTGTCTCATTCCATCCCGTGGGTCTTGGAGATCAAATTCAGGCCACCAGTGTTGGCAGAAAGTGCTCTCAGCCTCCAGGCCATCTTGCCAGTGAACATAATCCTTTAAACACATGCTGCAGCAATTGGATTATCCCAAGCAAGAGAATGAATCTTAATTCACACCTCCATAACATATACCGAAATAGAGTCTGGGAGCTAAACAGTAAGACCAAACTAGAAAACTTCCAGGAGAAAAACAGGAGAAAACCCTTTTCATCCTTAGTGAAACATAAGAGAAAAACTACAACCCTTAAAAGATTTAAATAAAAATAAATAAATAAATAAATGAATGAATGATGAATGGTGCTTTTGCAGAAGTGAAACCTTTTTACGTTTAGAAGCCACTATACAAAGAATGAAAAAACGAACTACAGATTGGTACTAAGCTCTCTGAAACATGTATCTAAAGAGGCTTTCCTCCAGGATACCTACCCCTCAAGGCCTAACCAGAAGAAAAACAGCTTAATTAAAAGGTAATGATATACAGAGGTCCAGGAAAATGGCACAGTTGGTAAAAATGATGGTCATGCAAGCGTGAGGATCTGAGTTCGAGTCCCTAGAGCCCACATAAGAACACCAGTTTAGGATCTCAGCACTAGGGAGGTGGACATGGGTCTATCTGTGGGCTTCTCTGGCCACTCACACTAGCCCAGTAGATGATCTCTGGGCCAGTGTGTAGTGTGAGGGGGCCGGTGGGCTGCGTTCCTGCCGCCTGGATCTCGGCCGCCCGGCTAGCTTATGCCCCGAAATAATTACACAGAAACTGTATTTTTTTTAAACACTGCCTGGCCCATTAGCTCTAGCCTCTTACTGGCTAACTCTCTCTTGCTTTAATCCATATTTAGTAATGTGTGTAGCACCATGAGGGGTGGCTTACCGGGAAGATTCTAGCCTGCATCCATCTCAGAGAGGAGAGTCATGGCGACTGCTCGAGAAGTTTGCCTCACTCCCAGCATCCTGTTCTGTCTACTCCACCCACCTATGTTCTGACCTATCAGGCCAAGCAGTTTCTTTATTAACCAATGAAATCATCAGGTAGATAGAAGACACACCTACATCACCAATGAGAGACCCTGTGTCAAAAAACAGACAAACAGGCTGGAGAGATTGTCAAGCGGTTAAGAACAATGAATGCTCTGCCTGCCACAGGACCCAGGTTCAATTCCCAGCACCTTCATGACAGCTCACAACTATCTGGAACTCTAGTTCCAGAGGATTTGACCCCCTCATACAGACATACACGAAGGAAAAATACCAATGCACACAAAATGAAAAGAAATAAATCATTAAAACAATAACCCAGACAAGCAAACAAACAAATTCATGTCGGAGAACAATTGAAGAGCAACACTCAAAGCTTTCCTCTGACCTCAACACACAAATATACAATACCTGCATGTGCACTTGCACACATGTATGTACCTTCATACATGTGAGCACACACACACATACACACAGTCATAAAAAGACTTTAACAAACTTTTTTTCCCAAGAAGATGTCTAGTGATCAAATAGGAAATAATTATTGGGATGTTTAATCTTGGTTGCCCCCATAGTAGAAAGCAGTTTCTAGACCAGTAGTTATCAACCTTCCTAATGCTGGGACCCTTTAATACAGTTCCTCATATGGTGGTGACCCCCTCCCCAACCATAAATTTATTTTCGTTGCTATTCCATAACTGTAATTTTGTTATGAATCATAATATAAATATTTTTGGAGGTAGAAGTTTGCTGAAGGGGTCGCGACCCACAGGTTGAGGACCTCTGCTCTAGGGTCTCTCTTTACTTCCTGCTGGAAGGGCATCTACTCTGATGCTGCCTCTGCTCACGTCCTTCACCAACATCAAAAGCTAGCACTTCAGCTTTCCCACATGTACTGTGGCTCTTGAGAAATCCTCCAGGCCTTTAGCACAAGGTTGAAATTCCAGAATTATCTAGCTTTGGGGACTGAGCAGCTACTTGGTTTTCAACTTCTCAGTATGCAGACAGTCATTGCTGGATTTCCTAGCCCCTATTGTAGACGTCGATATAATATATCCCCTCTGTATATTTTATATATTTTCTATCAGTTCTGCTTCTCTAGAGAACTCTACCAAATGAAATAATTCATGCTAAGTAAAAGCATTGTACGATGCTTGCCTAGAATATCCCAATGGGGAACTAGGGGTGTTGCTCAGTGGTGGAGCATCTGCCTAGAATCCCCCAGTAAGGTGTAAAAGATACGACTTGGCAATTCAACACCTGCCTAGACTCTCCTAGTAAGAGGTTAGGAACGTGCATGATTCAGTGGTAAGTCACCAGTTAGGCACAGGGGCTGTGGCTTCATGGTAAAGCACTTGTGTAGCACACATAATGGCCCTGGTTCCAGTAGCCAGTACCGCCAAGCAAGCAGTTTTATTATTTTTCTCTTTACAAAGACACAGATGCTGTGAATCCTTTATCTTTTTCCCTTTGTCTTGCTGTGTCTATGAATTAATTCAACATAGTCGTAAGGGATTACATGAGAAAATATTTAGTCAAATCTAAAGGGATGTTCAAGCTGCTCTCATTCAAGTTCCTATTGCTGACATGTTATTGGTTTAAATATTTCAAAACCCAAACACTTCCTGGGAATGCCCTGGAGACTGGTCCTTCTCTTCCCCACCTACAATATGTCCTTATGCTGGGAGCAAAAAGCGATCCAACCTTCATAAATAGTTCACACTACTCCAATATGGAATTTATTTCTCTATTCTGAGATTATTGATTACTGCAATAAATGAGCCACTGTCATTCAATTTCATAATAAAATAGGTTTCTGCTTTGTTCTCATGTTTGCCTGGAGGTTCTGCGGGCTGGAATTCGTCTTCAACAGGAAGGTCGGCCGTACAGTTTCATTGAAAGAATCGGATAGCAGAGGAGAAAAATTAATACGTTCTCCCCCCGGAACTCATTGCTGGGTTCATGCTTGACAAGAGATAAGCCAATCAGAGAACAGTGCAAGAAAAAAATTATATTCTCTGTATAAAAATGGACAGAATCTGACATAATCATTAAAATTAACTATAGTTAAAGAAAAAACAAACATCACGTGTTTTCTTTCATGTGATGGTATATATTTATAGACATGTAGGTGGGTAACTGTGTACATATGAAGTAGAGAGGAGATTGGAATGAAGAAAGGGGCTAATGGGTGAAGGTAGAGAAGATGAGGCAGGAATGGAAGGGCCTGTGGAATGTGATAGTCAATCATCATTTCAAACTTGGCTGTGTGTCACTTGGAGGTCACACCGCTGGGCTTGTCTGTGAGCCGGTTTCCAAAGAGTTTTAACTGAGGTGGGACGAGCCATCCTGAACGTGGGCAGCCCCATCCCATGGGCCGTGGACTTAACTGAACCATAAACGAGAAAGTGAGCTGCGCACCAGCGTCCATCTTTCTCTGCTTCCCAATGGAGGATGTCATGTGACCAGCTGCCTCCTGCTGCTCCCCCATCTTCCCTGGCGTGGTTACTGTGCCCTCAAACTGTGAGCCAAACTTCCTCAAGTTTCGCTTTTTGGGGGGTGTATTGTGGCCTATTGTCGTCGCCACAAGGAAAATAACAAATACAGCTCTGCCAGACCTGCTTAATGTATAAAGAATCTATTGCTTTCATGTGTATATGTGTGTGGTGTTCATGTGTGTTTACGTGTAAGCATCTAAACATGTTAAGCATGTAGAAGCCAGAGGCCGGCATCGATTGTGCCCCATGTTCTTTACTGGGGCAGTGCCTCTTGGCTGGATATGAAGCTTGCCAATCCTCCAGAGTCTATCTGGCCACTTTCCTACGGATCCTCAGTCTCTGTTTCTTGAATGCTACAATTACAGAGTCACCACACTTTCCCACGTTTTACATAGGAGTCAGAGACCCAAACACAGGTTCTCAGGCGTGCGTGGCAAGCGCTTTATCCAGTGAGCCCGCCTCAAGGCTCCTGAAAATTAAGTTATTAAAGCGAATTGACTCCCGTTGGATTCAAACAGAAGCCATTTGGCTTAAGAGCTTACCTTAGCCATTTGGTGGGCTGTTTCTGTAGCTAACTCAGACCCTCACTGCCCTGGAAGTTAATTTCCCACAGATTTGACCCCCGCGTCTTCCCCCAAATTGGCATCATATGTCTGTGTGCTGGGCGTGCTCATGCAGTGGCGGTTTGCAAAGGCTTTCAACACGCAGCCCGCGCTAAGTGTTCATTCGTTATCCGGTGTGACCTAGTCATTTTACGGAGAAGGTAACCAGGCCCCAGAAAGGCCAGCGGACTTGTCACGGGGACATTGAGGATGTCACAAAGGAGACCACGTAGGACTCAGGGCAGCAAATGCTGAGCACCTCCAGCCAATTGTCTGTCTTGGAGGCTCCCTTGTCTCAGGGAACAAAATATCCTTTGATGCAACCACAATGCAGCCACAAGCTGCTCAAAATATTCCCTATTCTGGCAACAAATAACTCACAATGTCATTACCTGTCTGATGCCTTTTGAAGCGGCACTGCTCCCGAGAGTGCTCTGTCACTGGGATGACAGCCCCTCATGTTGTGCAGTTCCCAGAAGGTGACATTTGGCTTTTGTGCTTTAAAAGGCGCAAGACAGATCATAGAAAGTGCCAGTACATTCCAGAAAGCAGAAGGCTTACATTAGACCATCCAGTGGGTGAAGAGGGGGAAGTGCCTGATAATATTTATTTACGCTGGCCATTGAAATCTCTCTCAGTTGTGGCTTAGTGAAGAAAAGAGTTTTATAAGGGCCGGGGAAACATCTCGGTTGATAAAGTGCTTGCCATGCAAGCAGGAAGGTGTAAGTTCAGTACCCAGACCCACATTTCAAACAAAAGAAAAAGCTAGACATAGTGGCAGGCGCTTGTAATCCCGGTGCTGGGGAGGTTGGTTCTAGGTAAAACTGAGTGACCCCGTCACTGAAAACAAGAAAGAGTACAGGCCCACATCCCCGTGCTGGCCTAACTCTGAACTTCACTTCCCGTATAGAAATCAGTCTTTTCTGTAAAGATTTAGAGCGCGAGGGTTTTCATGCTCTGCAGGCTGTGCAATCTGTGCAGCTACCTACTCAATTTTATCTTTCTAGCACTAAACAGACATAGATAATATGGGAAGAGATAATAAGCACAGCCTTGCTCCAGTACAACAAAGACTGGCATCAGACCAGCTTGGGCATGCAGGGGTGTTGTGTGAGTTGCTTTTGAGTGATTGTTGACCAAAATAGATGACAGAAGCAGCTTTTGTAGGCTATGCATGAAACTCCGTCGGTAGTATGCTTACCTGGCATGCCCAGAGCTCTGGCTTCCATCCTCAGCACCACACAGAAGCAGGTGTATTCATGCATCCCTGTAATCTGAGTCCCGAGGAGACAGAAACAGGAAGATTCCTAGGATTTGCTGGCTGGTCACTTTAGCCTGCTTGGTGAGTTTCAGGCCAATGAGAGAACTCATCTAAAATAGAAAAGGTGCACTACTCCCGAGGAATGACCCCAAGGTTGCATGTGCGTGTGCGTGCACACACGTGTGTGCGTGTGCACACATACACACACACATCATCTGATTGAGCGGTCTCTATATGACAAGCAACATCTGCCACTTTAACATATAAACCGAAAGATTTAAATCGAATGCCCAACTACATCTCACTAGCCACGTGAACTTGGAAGTGACACCTAGTCTCTCTGAGCTTCAAGAGCTTCAGCTCCGAGGAGCAACATGAATTCTTCCTGCCAACGATTGCTGTAAAGATTAAACGGGATCGGTATCAAAGCTCCGTGGTAAGACCTACTTTTTAATGTATAAATACATAGCAAAGTGCTTTTTCTTTTAATATAAACTGAATTCTCAAAGAGATTAAATCTGAAGGGGGTTTAATCCTTCCAGCAGTGGGCACCGCTCTTGAAGTCGTAATCCACCGTGGAAACGGGGGATCATTTAGACATTGCAAGCGTCTCAAAGGTCTGAGAATGGATTTTCAGATGTCTCCAAGGCCAGAATTTTAATAAAATGTACATTCAGTGTAAATTATATTACTCGCATGAAAATTTGCTTTCTGGTACCAATAGAGATGGCTGGGAGATGAGCGCCAAGCAGGGCTGTGTTATTTTCAGTCCGATCTATGTTCTCCTGTGCTTCCCTGGGAGGAAGACAGAGAAGGTGAGGTCACCCCGTCATCTCCAGTGATTCTTAGAATGCTTATTCAATAAAATGTTGTGTGTGGGGGAGGTGCCTGTGCAGCTAGATCCCGTATCCCGTATCGTGCTGGAGGGTGAGAACATTCATACTCCCTGATTGTTACCAAGAGCCCAATTTTAATTTGTTTGCTATTTCTGTTGATGCCAAGGCCTGGTTAATCTATCCATTGAAAGTCCTTAAGAATATTAACAGCGAATCCTCATAGAATTGCTGCAGGGTTTTTTAAATGTTTGTGAATTACCCTGACAGGCTTTTAGTTTTAACTCACATTAAGTAGATTTCATTATTAACAAGAATACGAGCAAATTAAAATGAGGCCATTAACATTGTAAACACGACACCTCTTTTTAAAAGCACGTTTTGAAAAAAAAAAGTTGGGAAAATGCATTTTTGCAAAATAAACCTGGCAAAAATAGAGAAGAAAGAAACCAAAGTTAGCCACAGGAACACAGACAAGATGCTTATAAGCAAGTATAAAGAAATATTACCTAAAGGAAAGGGAATGGAATGAAAACTTGGGGCTTGAATTTTGATTTTTGGCCAATTTTTCACAAATCAACTTGCTATTGGGTAATTCATTATATGACCAATAAAAATGTGAATAAAATTTGTGAATAAAAAATTCAAAGAATTTATTAGAAATACCAAAAAGGTGTTGATCCTCTTTTTCCCCCTCTGGTGCTGGAGATGGAGCTGAGGGGTCTTAGGTGTGCCAGGTGTAGTAATTATTTGCTTCTGTCACAAAATGTCTCATAGAAGCAATTTACAGGAAGATGGGTGGATTTGGGCTCACAGTTTAAAGGATACAGTCTATTATGATGGGGAAACAGGGTGGCTGGGGCAGTTCAGTCCATGGTCTCTAGAGCTTGCAGTGGTTGGTTGCATCATGGGGGATCAGAAATCAGAGCACTCAGGTGGGAATTGGGATTGTGTATCACCTTTAAGACCCTAAGACCCACCCACCGACCAAGGACAAAGGCTCCATAACGTCCCTAAAGAGCATCACCTTCTTGGGACTAGACATTCAAACGTGAGTCTGCAAGGGACATTGTGCATTCAAAAGAGACTAGAGAGTGAGCTAAGCTCTAGTCCCAGCACACCTCAAATATATTAACAGTGTCCCCCTCTCTAGACATTAAGTGGGTATCTTATGATTTACTTCATGTCTCCCATCCAAGCCCAAACCAGGCTGTACCCTGCTTAGCTGAGATCAACTGTGTTAATTTAATTCAGTGCTTGCCCTAACAACTTGGAATTGGGGATGACTTCACAAGTGAAGGGCTTCATGGCATAAGCATGACTCGGGTCAGATCCTGTGTTTCCGGACCCACCACCATGTGACTGGCATCTGCGTGCTGCAGCTACCGTCCTTTCCCCAAAGCCATGGGTCCCCGGGATATTCATGCTTCTGTTCCACTTGGCTATAAGCTAAAAGCATCCATAATCCCCACTCAGGTTGAGTAATTTGTGATAAAGGCTCACACGGAACTCAGGAAAACTCACAAAATGACAGGTTTGCTGTTTTATTATAAAGGGGATTAAAACAGATGCATATAAAGAGACAGGTGAAGAGGGGCATAGGCGAAGATATTAGAAAGGGATGTAGAGTCTCCAGGCCTTCTAGGAGGTCACCACCTTCCTGGTAACTTATTGTACTCATTGTATTCTCTCGGAGACTCTTTATTTGGAGTTTTATCAGGGTTCCGTTACATAGACATTGTAGATTAAATGACAAGACACCAGTGACTAACTCAGCCTCTAGACTGTCTCCTTGGAGGTCGGGGTCGAGATGGAGGCTCGCAAATCTTTAATGGCATGGCTGCTTCCTCTTTACATCCGCTGCATTTTCCAAGGGGCACCTCATTAGCATAAACTCTGGTCTGACTGCAAAGAAGTTTATACCGAATAACAAAAAGTGGTCTTCTCATCGCTGTCACTTGGGAGAGTCTGGGCCAGGAACTAGGGAGAAGGCTAAATATCCACTGCTTCTTAGGGGACACTCTCTAGGGCTGTATAAACCCTGAGACAGAGGCTAGAGCGTAAGGGTGGGGAACCCACTGCCTTGTGGGACAGAGGAAGCGATGGAGCGAAGGCGAAAGAGGTAAACGGATGACAGAGAGGGTGACAATTGGGGGCGCAGCGGTCAATTTTGGCTGTCAAATCAATGTATCCTAGTATCACTTGGGAAGAGAGTTTCCATGAGAGACTGTCTATGTTCTATCAGCTTACGGTCATGTCTGTGGGGGATTAAGTTATTGATGCGGAAAGACTCAGCCTGAAAGAGGGTGGCACCACTTGATTTGGAGTCCTGGACTGTATGAGAGTCAAGAAAGCTAGCTGAGCTGTAGGCATGCATGTATGCATTTTTTTTCTCTGCCCTTAAACGACTCAGTGGTTAAGAGCACAAGTTGCTCTTTCAGGGGAGCTGGGTTCTACTCCCAGCACTCACGTGGTAGCTTACAACCATGTTGTAAGTTCCAGAGGATGTGAAGTTCCAGTTCCAGTTCCAGAGGATGTGAAGTTCCCTTCCTGCCTCCATCACCATCAGCTAAGCGGATGGTATCCTGATACACATGTAGGCAAGGCACTCGTACAGATCAAAGAAAAGTAAATACGACATTTCTCTCTGCTCTTGCCTGGGGTGTGACTAGCTGCTTCAAGTTAATGTCTTGATTTCCTCTCAGTAATGGACTGTAACCTGGAACTGTGAACTGAAATAAACCCATCTCCCCTAAGGTGCTTTTCGCTGAGACACTTTATCACTACACGAGAAATGAATCCAGAGTAGGAGCCGACGAGAGGTGGCCCCAAAGGTGAAGCAGATGACGTGGAGTGTTGGCGTTTAGAAACCTGCACCTCACCATTCGGCACTTTGTCTTGCCAAATGCTTTGAACTAACTGTAAATTAACCACAGAGCCATCTCTCCTGTCCCAGAACTCACATTTTAAGCATCATGCATCTTGTTGTAGATCCAAAATGGCATGGGGCACTGTGGAGACGGCTCAGTTGGTAAAGCATTTGCCTTGCAAGCAAGCATGTAGGATATAGGACCTGAGGTCAATACACAGAACCCACGTTTAAAGACATAACCGGGCGTGATGACTGGCTCTCGTAATCCCAGTACTGGGAACGTGGAGACAGGAAGATCCCTGGGGCTTGCTAGAAGGCTAGCCTAGCCTGTTTAGTGAACTCCAGACCAGTGAAAGAGGCCTTGTTCCAAAAACCAGCATTGAAGGTATTCCTGAGGAATAGCAGGTGGTTATTCTCTGGCTTCCCCATGCATACATAGGAACATGTTTCTACATACCCACACACATGCATTAGAAAAGGAGAGAGATGAAGTGATGGTCCAGCAGTTCAGAGCACCCGCGATTCTTCTAGAGGACCGGAGTCGGTTCCCTGCACCTGCACCCAGCGACTCATAGCTGCTGTCACTCTAGCTCCAGGGGGGCCCAGCGCCCTCTTCTTGCTTTCACAAGCCCCTGTATGCGCTCACACAGACACACATAAAGGGCACTGAATATTAGTTGAAGATGTGTTACATTTGTCTCTGCTGAGGAACATTTGTTTAAGGATGCAAAGATGTGTTGTATTCTTTTATCTTGAATTTGTTTAACTCTGTGAAGCTGTGTTACTTTGTCTGAAACACCTGATGGTCTAATAAAGAGCGGAATGGCCAATAGGTAGCTAGGAGAAAGAATAGGTGGGGCGGGTAGGCACAGAGAAGAAATAGGAGAAACCTGGGAAGAAAAGATTGAGGAGAAAAAAGAAAAAGAAGGAAGGGCACCAGGGGCCAGGCACCCAGCTACACAGAAAGTCACGGAGTAAGAAGAAAGGTATATAGAATAGAGAAAGATAAAAGTCTAGAGGCAAAAGGTAGACAGGGTAATTTAAGTTAAGAAAAGCCAGCTAGAAACAAGTCAACCCAAGGCCAGACATTCATAAGTGAGAATAAGTCTGTGTGTTTATTTGAGAGCTGGGTGGAGGGCCCTCAAAAGACCAAAGAGTTAAAACAAAAGACAAAAAACACCCAACTGCAATGCACTTAATAAAAAATTTAAAAGTCTTTAAAAAACATAAACAAAGAATATTCTGGATTTCCCAGGGGGACCATTTCCCCTTACATTTCTTCTGTGTGGTCATGAGGACACAAACATCTAGTAGTTTTCAATTTTTCTACGATTTCATTAGGACATTTAAAAAGGGAAGTTCTGGCCTGCTGGTCGTGTCACCTCTGCAAGTTTTACAAAACTATCTGGTCTCTGAACCAACTTTGTTAACACACTGACAGACAAGAGAGGCTGCCAGGGTGTTGCTATGGGAACAGTTGTCTTAAAATCAGGAGTAGCAGGCTCTCTGTAAGGGGCTGTGGTAGGGAGGGCAGGGAAGAGATTTACCCCTTAACTCTTCTTCATTGGGAGGGGGCAGTAGCCTGCTCTTCTCTGCCAATTCAGAGCTAGGCGGACCTTACTATGGCTCGCCAACAAGGATGATAGTATGTATATGCGTGAGTTTTAGACAGAACAGATTTGGGTCTGAATTCCCGGTTCACTCCACTGCCTGGGACTCTGTTGCTGCATTCATCACGAAGTAACCATCACAATAATATTTACCTTCAGCAGCTGGTGTGGCTCTTTGAGGGGACATCTGTAACTTGTCTAAGGCGGTGTGAAAATAGGTAAGAATGAGACACTTCACAGAGCCACTGCCCCGAGACGAGAGATTCTGCCTACCACAGTCTTGGTGGTTATTTCCAAAGCAACTTGGAGAAAGATCTCACATCCATTAGAGCCTGACAAGGGGCATGCACAGGACTGGGAAGCACGCCAGCCTCCAGGTGGCTCACTTTGAGTCAGATGCACCTGAGACTCCACCACACCTGGTACAGCAATGTGGTTTGGACATCGCTGCGCTTGGCTGTTGTGAGTCAGTCCAAATTGGACGTGCATTCTCTTTCTGATGTTGTGGGGCGTTTCCTTGTGGAGACACAGCAAATACCTATTTGCGTCAGTTAGGCACTGATGAGAAACCGAAGAAATGGCTCCACCCAATGCTAGGTGAGTGAGCTAATGAGTTCATTGGAGGTGGTTTTTTTTTTTTTTTTTTTTTTTTTTGACATCTGGAGCACCAAAAATGCCACTCCAGCATGACTGGCATTTCACAAAGGCCACGTCCTTGGGGCTCCATGCACCGCTCGCAGGCAGGCAGCTCCACCAAAGAATCTTTCATACCAGCCACAGTCATGGTTTATTTAACTCAAGAGGGAAATTTTGTAAATCTTGTAAGATGCAGGATCTTCCTGGGATGTGTAACTTTCCTTGATTTCTTGAACCTTATTAGATTCTTCCTCCCCACCCCCCCCAAAGAAAATGTCTCACTTCAAAGGAAAGTGTTGTGCAAACAGACCTCTTAGCGAGATAAGAATAAGCAGCTAGAATCTAGCAATTGTCATGGTTGCAATGTGAAATATCTACCACTGGCTTATGTGTAGTTGGGTTGCATTTACTCTTTGGCTCCTTGGAGGTCCTGCCACCCAGCTCCCAAATAAATCACATGGAGTCTTACTCTTTTCTATGAATGCCCGGCCTTACCTTGGCTTTTTTTCTAGCCAGCTTTTCTTCAATTATCCTTTCTATCTTTTACCTCTGGGATTTTACCCTACTATATACCTTTTTTAACTTCTGACTCTGCGACTGGCTCTGTAGCTGGTTGGTTGCCCCTGGAGTCCTCTCCTTTTCCTTTCTCCCCTTGATCCCTATTTTCTCCGCCTGCTACCTATCTTGTCTCCTGCCTGGCTCTTGGTCACACAGCTCCACAGAGTTAAACAAATGCCACATAAAAGAATGCAACACATCTTTGCACCGTTAAACAAATGTTCCACAGCATAAACAAATGTAACACATCCTCAACTCCACAACACTTATGTGTCTGGGCACTTGGTTCCAGCTACCGGCTCTATTCTGAGAGGCTGTGAAACTATGAAATCTGGCTGGTTTATTATTAGGCCACTGGGAGCAGGCCTTGAAGGACATCTCATCTCTGGTTCCAGTCTTGTTCTCTGCTTCCTAGTTGACTCCCGTGAGAAACTAGCACTGAATTCCCTCCACTATGGACTGACCAATGGGCAGCCACCACGCTGTCCCGCCACAGTGGACCATACAATAGGAGACTGTGAACCAAAGTAATCCTTCTCTTTATTATACTGCTTCAGTCAGTCATTTTGGCACAGCCGTGTGAAAAGTCGCTAGCACAGCAATGTGCACAGTACCAGCTGTCTATCCCTGTCCCAATCCAGTCATGCTGAGCTGCCTCTGTCTTCTCGCTTAGATTTTACAGTCACCTGTGAGGGGAGGAGGAAGGCAGAAGGAGTCACGCCTGGGGGTAGCTGCCATGAAGGCTGCGAGAATGCTCAGATGACCGACACTGGCTGTGTAATTTAAATACGATCGTCTCCCGGAACTCTTCCCTGAGTTTAATGCTTGCGTCACATGGAAATGGTATTAAGAGGGTGGAAAACTGGTGGATCCCTGGGAAGTGATTATGTTTAGATGAGGGTGTTAGGGTGTGTCTGCCGAGATTGAACCCCGGTGACTCTGTAAGAAGAGGGCCAGAAGGTCACACGGGTACTCGATGACTCCTGGGAACCGTCTCAGGATTGCTCCATCAGAAAGTCCTCCATGGAACTAAGTGATGTCAGTGCTGAGCCCCTGAATGTCCAAATCTGGGCAAGATGAATCTCTTTAGAAAGTTAACTGTCTTGGGTATTTTTTTGAGGGCAACAGAAAGCTGGTTGTTACAAACTGTATGTAGAAGCCCTATTGTTAAGGAAAAGGGGTCCACTTAGTTGGGGAGCTAAATCTACCACATAGAACTGAGAAAGTGGTTAAATCTGGTTGGGAAGTGGAGGTATTGATCAGAAGGGAGTCTGGATAGGGGATAGGTAAGAGCAGGAGGATGGAAGACCTGTAAAGGTTGGAGAAGGTGGCTTTGGGGTCACTCTGCCATTGATGGACATGTCTTCTGTTTTAGTAAGGCTGAGGTACCACAGTTGCCTGAGATACCTAGCCTTAACTGGGCCCTTAAGATGAACTCCATTAGAGCCAAGTGTGGTGTCACACACCTGTAACTCCAGCACTCGGGAAGTGGAAATAGCAGAATACTAGTTCAAGGTCAGCCTGGGTCACACAGGCAGACCCTTTCAGAACAGAAACAAAAGGAGAAAAGTGAGGGCTGGGAATGCAGTTCAGTGGTAGAGCAGCTGCAAGGTTCTGGGTTTGATCACCCATGCCCAAGTAATTAATTTAAACATTGAAAAGTGGCAGGTCAAGTTGCCACTAGCAGACTCCACATTCTTCTAAGACCTCATGGTAACGAACTTCTCAAGGGGACATTGTCTGTACAGTTACTCAGGAGCCTCTCTGTCATGTTGACTGCAGAAGACATACGACTCACCGGCCATGGGACCCATACTGACCACACACAGGCTGTGAGCTGTGAGAGTTTGTTCTATGATTAGCTCTACATACGCTTTGATGTTTCCATTCTGGGTGGTCTCTCTTACCTACCCTAACCGTTGTTGTTGTGAGTATTACTGTTGTTGTTATTATTTTGTGTGGCAACCTGGATTGAACCCAGGGGCTTCCCGTGCACTTGGGAAGTGTTCTACCACTGAGCCACAACTCCAACCATTTATGTATTGACCTCGCTATCTTCTTATTGCTGTGGCAAAATGCCAAGTACAAAAGAAACTTGAGGTAGAGTCTATTTGGATTTACGGTTCTTGGGAGATACAGTGCCACCAGGGTGGCAAGCCACGGCAACAGGCAGAGAAGGTACTGTGGCAGGAGCAGAGGCCGGCTGGTCACATCACGTCCGTCCTTAGGAAGAAGGAGAAATGAACACATGGCTCTGCTTAGCTCTGATTTTTCAGTTCAACAGTCCAGGATCCCAAGCAGGGAATGGTGGAATGGTGTCTCCAGCCATGGGACGGGTCTTCCATCAACATAATTGAGACAACCCCCCCCACACACACACACACAGAGGCCCGGAGGCTCTTCTCGCAGATGGCTCTAGATTCTGTCAAGCTGACGATCAGCATAAACCATCACATGTATGCTTTTAGCAATGAGTCACGGTGGTCCATGTCCACAGTCCTAGCCCTTGAGAGGATGTGTGTGTCGTTTACTTTCCCCCTGCTGTGCCAAAATACCAGACTGAAGCAGCTGAGTTATGAAGGTTTACAGGTTAAGAAGAGATGCAGACCATCGTGGCAGGAAAATCCTATGCCAGAAGAACGAGGCAGCTCACCACTTTGTCTCCACAGGAAGCAAAGAGCAGACAGGACGTAGGACTAGTCTACAGATCTCCAAGGTTCGCACCTTCCTCCTGTCATCTCCAAATTCTACAGGTTTCACACCCTTCCGAAAAAGCTGGAGACCAAATATTTAAACACACGAGCCCATGAGAGGCATTTCATATCAACACTGAGACTGGGTGACTGTGACTTCAAGGCCAAGTGGAGACTGTTAAACACGGTGCAGGCTCAGCTCTAATCCCATTGTCGTTCCCATGTTGGAGCATATGTCCTACATCAGAGTCACCAGTGGAACGGGAGCTAGTCCTTGACCTCGACTCCCAGTGCTCTGAGAACATTAGGGGTCCAGATGCTCAGGCTCGGGAGGACAGAGAGTAGGAGTTCCCCTCGTAAACATGCCTGCATTTGGGACTAATTACATCGAGGTCATGCACACATGCAGACTCTCTGCCGAACCACAAAGGAATCAAGAAGTCTTGAGCTAAAATTGACTGAACAATGGTGTTCTAATTTTCTCATCACTGAGGCTGGGGGACATGACTCAGTTAGTAGAGTGTTTGCTTAGCATGTAGGAAGCTCTGGGTTCTGTCCTAAGTACCTGTACAAAACAGACACAGGGAAGCACTTCTGTAATCTCAGCACTTGGGTGGCAGAGGGAAGAGCATCCGAAGGCCATTCTCAGCAACACAGAGAGTTTAAAGCCACCCTGGGGTACATGAGACACTATTTAAAATGAATGGAAATAAATAAGTAATCAGAAAAAAAGGATTTTTTTTTTAAAAGTAGTCCTCTTCTTGTTGTTGTGACTACATACATGACAGAAATGACTTAAAAGAGAAAGGTTCATTTTGACTCAAGATCCAGAGTGTTCAATCCAATATGGAGAGAAGCATGAATTGTATTAATGGCTTTCAGCAGTGGAAACTTCTGGTAGCTGGTCATATCATGGCAGTAGACAGGATGAAGAGAGATCGTCCAGTAGTGGGGCTTGTGTGTCTATGGACTTCAAAACAGAGAGGGGTACCCCTCTCTGCTAGCTAGTCCCCCACCCCCAGATGTTTCACAGCTATCCGCTGGGAACAAAGTTTTCCAACACACGATGCTATGAGGGTCACCGAACATCCATTCTTCCTGTCTCAGACTCTCTCAGGTTCTAGGTTTCCAGGCACGGACTGTAATGCCAGGCAAATGAATCCTTTAATATATCAGTGTTTACTTTAAACTTGTGTGTGTACATGTGTGTATTTGAGAGTGCTTGTGTGGGTGCACAGGCTAGAGGTCAAACCCAGGTCTCTATATGTCTCTACCTTGGTTTTGGAGACAGTTTCTCACTGGCCTCAAACTCCTCAGTTCACTCAGGATGAGTGTCCAAAGAGCCCAGAGATGCTCTGCCTCCCTAGTGATGCTATTATAATTATTTGTTCCTGGTTTTGTTTGTTTAGTTTAAACATGGGTTATGAAGATTAAATTCAGGTCCATAAGCTTGCAAGGCATCCAAGTTATCACCCCAGGTCTAATGTATACATTTGCCTGAGACAGATGAATGTATGAATATATGTGCATGTTCTTGTGTATGGGCGTGGGCATGTGTGTGCCACAGCATGTGTGTAGAGGGCAGAGGATAGCAGTAAGTTGTCAGTCCTTGCCCCCCATCTTGTTCAAGACAGGGTCTCTTGATGCTTATTTCTCTGTAAGTCAGGCTGACTGGTCCACGAGTTTCCAGGGATTCTCCCATCTCAGCTTCCCATCTACTGGTAGGGGACACTGGGATAGCAGATGCTTGTCCATATGTGTTCTGGGGATCAAACTGAAGTTCTCATGCTTGCGCAGCAATGACTCTATCAACTGAGCTAGCTCTTCAGCCTCAATACCTTTCCTTAGTATATAATTTTATATACTATACTTGGAACCTGCGAGATAGCAGAATAATGTTATTTTTACTATTTCTAAATAAGGAAATCACATAGTCTACTGTTAATGCAGATATACATCCAAATGGTAATTATTTAACATCTATGCCTTGCAAAGCAGCTCTCTGGAAGTACTAAAGAGGGCTTCCATTCACTGTCTTTACGTTTTGGTAGAGAGATGTCATACCACATTTTTCCTGTTAGAGCTTTGGTACCAAAGAAAAAGAAAAGCAAGCTAACTCATTCTTGGAGGCAGAGGATGAGGTCACTAAAACATTGCAGTGTCTAGAGACCCAGACAGGCAGGTGGGATGATCAAAGGAGTGCCTAGAAAATGGTACAAAGATCACAGTTTCTCTGGGTTTCCCTGGCTGTGGCTGGAGGGTTGAATACGGACAAACTGGAAGGGACAGCAGCCCCTGTTGTTCCTAGTATTGGGAGGGGTGTTGTCCGTAGTCCCTGGGAAGTCTTATGTTGTTTCCACACATTTGTGTGCAGTCCCCACCTGGTCACTTTTGTATTGTCCTCCCTGGCCTGAGCCCTGATTTCTGAGCTGGCTGTGGCCAGCTGATCCCTCATGGAAGGAATTCGGTAGTTGCTAAGTGCTCAATAAATGTCAGCTATTTTTATTATCAGAATAACTGGCTGCCATACTTCTGCAAAGTTATTGTCCTGGAATCTATGTTTCTTAGAGACCCAGCACAGAAGACTTTCAGGGAAAGGGAGTCAGTACCACACTGGATTAAATCTTAGGGGGAGAGAGAGAGAGAGAGAGAGAGAGAGAGAGAGAGAGAGAGAGAGAGAGAGAGAGAGAGAGAGAGAGTATGTGAGTTTAGGTGCATGTGTGTGTGTGTGCATGTATGCGTGTGTGTGTGTGTGTGTGTGTGTGTGCGTGTGTGAGCGGTGAGCGTGGAGGCTGGAGGTTAGGGTCCTCTTTCACGCTTTACCTTGCTTTTTGAGCCAAGTCTCTCATTGAACCTGGAGCTTGCCAGTTTGGCTAGACAGGTTGGCCACGCTCTCAGGATCTGCCTGTCTTTATCCCCTGTTGTTCTAGGGTTCCGGATGTGCACCATGCCTGGCTTTTTCTGTGGATTCTGAATATCCAAACCCAGGTCATTGTGCTTACACAGCAAGCACTGTAGAGTAAGCAGGCTCCAGAACCTCTTCCCCTTCATTTTTCAAACAGTCTTTCACCAACTTAGGGGTTCACTGATTCATCTAGGCTTGTCTGGTCAGCAAGCCCCAGGAATCAACCTGTTTCCATCTCCCCAATGCCGGATTACAAATGTGCACCACCACACCTGGATTTTCAGGTGGGTTCTAGGAATGGAACTCAGATCCTTGTTCGTACACAGCAAGTCCTTTACCAACCGAGCTTTTTCTGCAGCCCCTAGCTTAAGCTTTTAAAGTCAGCATTCTTTTGAAATCTCTTGATAGGGCGCGTGACAAGAAAACTTGCCTCAGAAGAACTATGGTTTCCACCTTCCTGGATCTAGTACTGGCAGATCCCAGGTGGGAATGAACCAGGCTCCCGCGACGCCACCTCCCTCTAAGGACCAGGCGGAGCTTCTGCTGCTCTGAGTTCCTAAGCAGAACCAAATGTGGACTCCTCTTACCAAACCCCTTCAGAACAGAGTGCACGCAGGACTCTGCAAGGGAATGGGGAACTTTTGCCTAGGTAGACACCCCCTCCCAGCTTTCTTTTTGCTGAGAGCTGCTGACACGTCTGGAATTGCAGTCACTCACAAATATACCGGGACTGTGATATGCAAACCCCAGAATGCTTATGCTTTGAAATGCCAGACCTTTGAGTCTAAAAGCAGACTTCAAAGGGTTTGGGAACCTGGCAATTAACCAGCGCTCCCTGCTCGGAATGAAAGCGGGTGGGTTCGCTGTGATACACAGATGGCATGTGTGGTAACAGTCACCGTCACCACGGTGTGCAAGCCCCGCTTTGTCTCTTCCCCACCCCCTTTTGTAACTCATTGTTAGCCAGCATTGTTTAGAAGTTCTTCCACAGCACCTTGGCGAGCCTTCAAATCATTTAAAATTTTTTCTTTGTTCTTGAAATTTTCATACATGTATGCGATGAAATGCGATCATACCGACCCCATCCCCCCTCCTATTCCTGTATACACCTGACACGTCCCTCCTCCCAATTTCATGCCTTTTTTTTTGATAACCTGATAAAGCCCCGTGAGTGCTCTTCATATGTGAATAGGTGTAAATGGGTCAGCTGCTAGAGCATGGAAGTCCTATCAGTGATCAAATCCTCAGAAAAGAAGACCTTTCCCTTCCTTCCCCAGCAGCTCTCCATTGCCAATAGCCGCTCAGTGAGGGATGGGGTCTAGAGACCATTTAGCCAGTCCACGCTGTAAGTTTTGCTGGCTTGATCTTGTGCAGGTACCCACAGCCGCTAGGCGCTCATGAGCATAGCAGACGCATCACGTCTACAACGCAGCAGGTCACATCTCTCCTCCCCATCCGCTGGCTCTCACACCCTTTTCACCTCCTCTTCCCTGGACTCCTCTAGGGGGGAGCTAAATCAGAGTTTTCTTCTGCTCTGCATGGGCATGTGTGTTTGTGTGCAAACACTTGAGTGTGGAGGCCGGAAGACACTTTGGCTGTCGTTCCTCAGACCCATCCATGTTGTTGTATTTTGAAAGAGCGTTTCTCCATGGCCCAGAGCTCACCCATTGGGCTAGGCTGGTGAAACCAATGACCCACTTTCTCCCAGCATTTGGATTACAAGCACATGCCAGAAACTATAACAGTTTTTTTAATTAATTGATTAACGTGATTCTGGGGATCAAATTCAGGTTATTGTACTTGAAAGGCAAGCACTCTTTGGTCTGAACCATTTCTCCCACCTGCAGATCAATTTGTGTGTGTGTGTGTGTGTGTGTGTGTGTGTGATGTTATTATACTCAGAACAGTATCAACTATGGTTTTGACCATAGCAAGGTCGAGATCTTGTTGTTGTCCAGTCATGCTCCCATGGCTCTGAAGGAGTCTCTGCCCTCGCTCCTTTCTTTTGTATCAGGGTTCATTCATTTCATTGAACTCCTGTCCTGATTTGGCTCCATATTCTCATTTATTTAAATGCTTTGTGTTAGACATTAAGGGCATGCTTGTCCATTTTTTATTGATATGATGACATTCCAGAGGCTTTGTATTTTTTTTAAAAAAGGCATTTGTTTCATCTATAACTTTAACTATTCAGAGTCCTTTAAGTATGTATCCAAGATCTGGAATTTAGCTTTGGCTGTCTATATCATTCCATGACAGGCATCATGATAGAAATGTGTGTGTTGTGTTGTGTGTGTGTTTTAGACACAGGGCGGGGGAAGAAAGTCGTGCTCATTCTGGAAGCCAGAGAGAGGAGGTGTCAGTCTTGATTTTCTGTGAGAACAGGTATGTATACACATGTCTGTATAGGTGTATTTGCACACACAGCCTTTGAGACAAGTTCTAGTGTTGTTCACCAGGCAAATCAACCTCATTTTATCATTATTTTGTTAATTTTGTGTGTATGTATGATGTCTGCATGTTCTTGTGTCTCCATTTCCCAGACATTTTTTTTTAACATGGGTTTTAGGGATTGAATTTAGGTCCTAGCACGTACAGGGTAAATACTTTATTTACCATGAGCTACCTCTCCCGTCCAGGTCGTGATCTTCTCTAACAGCCCTCTGTGAGAACAAACCGGGTCCTTCAAGAACCAGATTAACTTCTTATATTATCTTCCACTATGTGCCACATCTCCTCACACATTAAGGCTCAAAGTTCCAACATATGATGCTCTGTCAGACACTTTAGCCATAGTCAAAGCATCGCAGAGTGGGTACAGACAGAGAGAAACCTCCATTGCTAGCCTCGGGGGACTAATCACACGGGGATTAGCCAACCAGAAGGCTTAGATGTCCAGGACCACTGATGAAAAGAGAGTGGCGGGGGACGCAAGGCTCACGGCAGGATAGGAGGAGGGGTCGAGAAGAAAACACGGGGGTACTTTCCTTCTGGGAAAGTAGCCATCACTGACTTAAACTCAACTATCATTTAAGGCAATTGGACTTGCATTTTCTTCCACACATGATGCTCAGAAAGATTTTAATATCTCACATGGGTCTGGAGAGCTGCTCTAGAGGAGGACCCAAGTTCCGTTTCCAGCACCCACGTCAGGTAGCTCACAACTCCCTATAACTCCAGTTCCGGGGGGGGGGGAATCCAGCATCCTCTACTGGCCTCCATGGACCCCTACACTCACATATACATAACACAGAAGAAAAAAACCCAAGTCTTTAGGAAATTAAATACCACAAGCAACACCATTCTGGCTGGGTGGAAAGGACATTAGATTTTTGGATATCAGAACCCTTTGGTGTGGATTCATATTTCACTAGTGACTTTTACCAACTCTAATTGTCTCAGAGCCTTGGTTTTTCTTGCTGTTAAATGCTGTTTAAGTTGGGTAGGATGCCGCGCACGTTGACATCGTATTCGGCAGAGCATCGTCTTAAACAACGAATATTTTCTCTCACCCGTGGCTCCTAGACTGTACACTCATAAAAACAGATTTGTACAGACACCATGGAAGTAAAAGTGAAGCGGTCTAAGAGGCAAACGGGGCTGAGGGGGTGCGAGGAGTGAGGTACGTGTGTTCATGGTACAATATAGTGATGTAGAAATAGCTTTATGTAATCCAGTGTAATAAAATGAAAAAGAGAAACCCCCTGTCTTGTGATCAGTTGAGACATCTATACCTACATATTATTTAGTTCATTTATTCCGTCCTTCTTTTCATCCTGGGGTACCAAAGATAGACTCCAAAACAGTACTCTATCACTGAGCCCCAGTTCCCTCCCCTCCCTGGAGGATTCTGGGCAAAATCCATGTATCCTTTTTGTATATTTAATTTGAGACAGGATCTCATTACATGATTCAGGATCATCTTAATCTCACTATGTTGTCCAACCAGTCCTTGAACTTGCGATCCAACTGCCTCCGCAATCTGAGTATCTTAAATCGCTAGCCCCACTAGTATGTATTCTCTAACAATTTCTGCTGCCGGGACAGATACAAACGACCCGTAACTCAAACAACTGCCCTATCTGTAATGGCTGTTCATTACAGATAGTAGATAGTAGATGTTGTTTATGTTTTCAAGTGATGGATACATGGTATGATGTCTACTATCTGGCAGGGGAGGGCCTTTTTGAATAGTTTTTGGTAGATAAGGGCCCATCCCTCCATATTCTGAAATACTGCAAATTACTGGAAGCACAGTGGGAGGCGTGGTCCTTACAGGAGCATCTCCTCTATTCCTTGCTCCCCAGGGCATAGAAACCATGGCATGTGGGACTGCAAGTGCCATCCACTTAGAACATAACCGGGAAGTGTCTGACCACCAGCGCTAGCTGCATTTTATATTTGCACCCTTCTGCTGTACCCGGAAGAACTATAGTTCGAAGGAAGATTTGCCTTGTACAGGTCACATCTGTCAGGTCTGTCTGCACCGTGTCACAGGGTAGGAAGTGGTTGGCTTAGACGGGTTTGCCTCCGCAATGCAGCAGGAGGTGAGAGAGGACTGCAGCCAGCCAATGAGTCAAGTGCATGCAGATGGCTTGCCCTCTGCCTGTCTGTAGACTCCTACTAAGGGTGAGGATTTTCTTGGGTGTGCATATGTGAAGGATGTGTGCTGTGTATATGTGTGTGGTGCATGTGTGCGCATATGCTTGTGATCCCTGTGAGAGTCTGCCTAAACAAACAAACAAACAAACAACAAACAACAGGGACCGAGGAGATGGCTCAGTAGCTGAGTGCTTGCTATGCAGTCATTGAGAACTGGAGTTCAGATCCCCAGAAACTCATGCAAATGCCCAGAGGCCATGGCGACCTACCTGTAATTCCAGCTTCAGAGGCAGGGGCAAGGGATCCACAGATCAAACTGTGTAGGGGGACTAGCCATACCAGTGAGCTCTGGGTTTGACTGAGAGACCTGGCCTCATTGTAAAAGTTGTAAGAGTGATTGAGGATGATTCCTGACATCAATCTCAGGTCTACACACATACACACACACACACACACACACACAAACACACACACACACACACCATACACTCACCCCTCCACTATACATTCCTACACATACCATACCACACACACTCACACATACACACCCCCACACACACCGTGACACTCACATATTTACCACATACATTCACACACACACTTGCACACCTCATACACATGCACACACACACACACACACACACCTGTGCACCTATGCACATGCAAGATACATACGCATACACACATGCAAAACATATACACAAAACCCCACTGACACCTCAGGTTGACCTTTGGTCTATACACACACACCAGATGCATGTGTGTGCACCCATGTGCCCATTGATAAAAACATGCACACACATGTAAATGCATATGCACAAGAATACAATATTGGGTGGAACTGGCAGGGTGCTGGTGTAAACTCCATTAATGACTGAGACCTGTTTGGAAGATTATGGACTCAGTTCAAATAGGGAAGTGGACTCTCTCTCTCTCTCTCTCTCTCTCTCTCTCTCTCTCTCTCTCTCTCTCTCTCTCTCTCTCTCCCCCCCCCCCCCCGCGCCCAGGGCCTTGCACATGCTAGGCAAGTGTTTGACTGCCAGGCTACACCCCAGGTTCTTACTTGTACTTTTTGCAGTGGAACATCAAGTTCTTTCTTAAAAGGTATTTTTTATGTTACATGTAAAAATGTATGTGTGATGTGTGCTGTATGCATGTGTGGATTGTGTAGTGTATATGTGTATGCATGTATGTACGTGTGTGGTGTGTTCTCTTTTTGTTTGTGCATAATTTGTGTATGTTGTGTATTATGTGTATATGTGATGTGTTTGTGTGTAGCATGGTTCATACATGTGCATATTCATGTGTGTATGTATATGTGTGTGATGTGGTATGCATGTAGCAGTCGGAGGCACACTCTCAGGCATCAGCTTTTTCTTCGAACATGTGGGTCCTGCGGGTCAAACTCAGGTTATCCGGTTTGGCGCCTGTACCTGCTGAGCCATCCCATCAGCCCTGTCAAGTTCTCTCCAGAAAGGAGCTGAGTGGCACTCTCATCTGCCAGCTGCCGTGTTGTTCGATGAACTGCCAGGGCAGCACCTTCTCTAACATCTCAATTCGAGCTGAATACTACCTTCACGAGCCTTTTCAACCCGGAAAAGCTTCAGCGAAGCACGGGGAGAACAAGTGTGCTTCCTGGAGCTCCAGGTGCCCTTGCTCCAAATGCCCTTCCCCCGCCTCCAGATGCCCTTTCCCCGACTCCAGATGCCCTTCCCCCTGCATCCCAACATTCCATCAGGGTTGACCTCTCAGGTCTTCACATTTGTCCCAACTATCCTTGGAGCCAAGCGGCAGCCATCTTGGTGAACTCAGCTGAGACCCCTTAATGATGATCATCGCAGCTTGACATCTTGACTGGTTAACGCCCTCCCGCTCCGAGTATCCAAATGCTCCCCACCACTTATTGTACACAACTCTGCTTAATTGCACGTGGCGTGGATGAAGAGCTGGAGGAGTAGTGGGAAGGGCTCCCTCTATGCAGTACAGGGCTAGGGTATCCTACAGGATATCCTTGTCGGATAATTAGGCACCCTCACCTGTGTAAGTAATCTCTTATTCATGCTCTTGTAAGGAAGCCCAATAAAGTCATTGGTTCCCTATTGTGAATTTTGGTAGAATCGGTTGGTCCTCCATTTGTCTTTGGGACCTTGGCCGAAGGGGTAGGTATTATTTATCTGTTCCCCCATGGAAAAGAATTTTCAGGACACTACTGTGTATTGGCCAATCAGAGCCTCAGGGTTGAGACCTGGGAGAACTCTGTATGCCCCGGAAAGGAGTGGGAGTTCCTGAGCGGCTGGCTGGGAGGAGGAGCTAGAGCTTCCGGGAGATGCTGAGTGGGCTGCTTTCACTCCCCAGGAAAAGGCTTTCACACCGCCCTCCCAACCTCCTTCCTGGGCTCCATTCCAGGACCAGCAGGCAACAGCGGTGCCCCCACATGCTGGTTCCTGACTCGCCATTTGGGTTTTTGGAAATTCGATTTTGGAAAACACATCTTGCTTTCATTCCTTTGAGCTGGAGCCTTTGAAGATGGCGTTCAGAAAGGGGCTGTGTGGGCTCTGGGCCAGAAGGCAGCAGCATCCTTGAGCAGAAAGGAATCAGCGTATCCGCAGCAGCTGATTTGACGCCATGGGGTGGCCTGTGAATGCCCCGCTCTGTTCTGTTCCTATCCTTATAGTTGGTAGTTGGTGGCGTCATCACTGAATCACCAATCCTTGTACCGTCTGCTGGTCCTCACATTCCTGCCTCAGAGGAACTACACACTTTCTCCTGGTGTGTGCCCGTGCCCGTGTTTGTGTGTTTACACAAACATGTCACAATGCCATGGTGCATTGTGGAGGTCAGAGGACAATTTGCCGGAGTTGGTTCTTTCCTACTATGTGGACTATGGGAATTGAACTCTGGTCATCAGGTTTGGTGGCCAACATCTTTACCCATTTTTTCATCTCCTTCTACCACCCCTCCCTTTGTTGTTCTTTCTGAGACAAAGACACACCTGGAACTTGCCAACTAGGCTAAGCCGTCCAGCAAGCCCCAGGGATCTACTTCTTACGCCTGACATTTTTGTACAGTTTTTGGTGTTCAAACTCAGAGCAAGCTCTTTATGGGCTGAGCTGCCACTCAGTCCCTGATGAATGACTTGTTTGGGGCTCTCTGCTGCAGAAGAAACTCTCCACTTCTCAGGGAAGGATCTGAGAGGGAATCCTTTGTCTATTACAGCCAAGCAATACTTCCCCAAGTAATCAGCCAGAGCTGAGGTTTGAAAGTCCCCTACGGGCTCATGTTTAAAATGCTTGGCCCAAGTCTGGTGGTGTTGTTTGGGAAGTATGTGACACCTTTGGAAATGGAACTGAGGTGGAGGAAGAGAGTCACCCTGCTGGCCCCTGCACTTACATTAGATGCACAGACACAGATGTACAAATAGCAACTAGAAATACATTTTAACTACTGGATAGCAGTGGGCAGACGGCTCATCAGCTACAAACACATGCTGGCCTTGAAGAAGACCAGAGTTCAGTTTCCAGCTCCTTTGTATGGCAGCTAGCTTGCAACTGCTTGACGGGGATCCCAACTCCAGGAAGATCTACTCCTTGGGGATCCACCATCCTCTTCTGGCCTTCTTGGGTACTGCGCGCGCGCACACACACACACACACACACACACACACACAAATAATAAAATACATCTTTAACAGCTACCCCCAGGATATTTTTTTTCTGCCCATTTCAAAGTTTTTATATCTGTTTCTTTAGGCAATATAACAGTCCCTGCAGCTCAGGCTGTGGTGTCTGAAATACCAGGATAATTGATCTCCTTTTGTCTCATTTCAACTTGTCTATCTGCAAACTAAGGGCAATAACAGCTACTGCTTTCTTTAGGCCGTTGTGTGTTTCAAAGTCACGTGTAACATGCTCGGCATGGCATCTGACTTGCTGTGCACTTCCGTGGACATGAGCTGCTATGGGTGCCATCATACTTCCCATTATTTTTAGGATAGTCTGGTCCCTTGGCCGGGTAAAAAAGCTCGGTGTCTAAGCACTCGCCGTACAAGTATGAGGACCTGAATTGGATCCCCAGAACCTATCCCCAGGGTGGGCCTGACAGCCTGGCTATAATTCTAGACTCAGAAGGCAGACACAGTGGATTCCCAGAGCAAGCTGGCTAGTAACATTGGTTATGTTGTCCAAACTCTGGGATTGACTGAGAGACCCTGCCTCAAATGAATAGCGTGAAGGAGAGACTGCGTGAGAATTCTGCTGTACTGGTTAGTTTTTGTCAACTCGACATGATCTTGAGTCACCCGAGAAGACGGGATTTCAACTGAGGGGCTGCCTCTGTCAGATTGGCCCATAGGCTAGTCTGTGGGGACTTTTTATTGGTTAATGTTGCTGTGGGAGGACCAAGCCCCCTGTGTGTGTCTTGGGAACAAGCCAGTAAGCAGCACTCCCCCATGGCCTCTGCACCAGCTTTTATCTCCACATTCCTGCCCTGTTTGAGGTCCTGCCCTGACGTCCCTCGGCAAGAGAGGGTGCCCTGAGAGCTGTAGGCAGAAATACACCCTTTTCCCCAAAGTTGATTTTGGTTGATGGGTTTCTATCACAGCAACAGAAACCCTAACTACAACACTTGCATTCCCTCAGGGATGGACAGTAACCTGCAAGCCAAATAAGCAATCCTTTCCTACTGCAGTTGCTGTTGCTCAGCATTTTATCACATCAACAGACAGCACACCAAGACAATTTCTAACATCTACCTCAGGCTTCTACATGCAGGCATACGCATGTGTGTCCTCACACATGCAAGCATACACACATGTCTATCAGACATGAATGTAACCCCCCCCCCCCCCCCACACACACACACACTCACACAAGTAAGAAAAAAATTTCTGGCCCTCCAATCCCTTCCATCTCAGCGGAATATCTCTAGCTAGCTATTGGCCCTCCATGCTACCCCTCAGCCAGCTTTCTCTCCTTTGCCCTCCCCAACCCGTCTCCCCTTTCACTGTGTCTGGAACAATGGGGAAGACTTGTCTAAGGACTGTCAAAAGTCTCCCCGGGAAGTGCCAAAGCTTTCAGGGTCATCTGACAAGATAGTAAGGAAGCGAGCCTTGGGAGAAATTCAAATATCAAGCATAATTTGGTACTTGATACAGGAAAGAAAAAGTCTTCTGATTTCTTTTCATTGACATTTTCTCTCTTCTCTCTACCCAGCTTTCCGCAGGGGAACGCTTTTCCCACAGGGACTGGAGGAGAAGCAGCAGCAGCAACAGGTGGGCATCTTTAAGAATATCTCCCCGCTTCACCAGTGTAAGTGCACCCAGCCTCCTTCACTTATGTGGCTGCTTCTACCAGTCACCCCCTGGGGTGGCCTTCATAGTGCTGGTAAGGTGGGATGCTTGTCAGATGGGCTATTTTTTTAATATTTGTTTTTTATTTTAAATGTGTGTGTGTGTGTCTGTGTGTGTGTCTGTGTGCATGTGTACATGAGTATGTCTGTGTGTGTGTCGGTGAGTGCAGTGGCTGAGGAGGCCAGAAGGGGACATAATCTCCTGGAGCTGGAATTTACAATGCAACTCAGGTGCTGGGAACCAAACCCAGATAGATCATCTGCAAAAGCAACAAGTGCTCCCACTGCTGAGCCACCTCTTTAGTCCCAGGGTAGAAGTGTTTTAACGAGGGTCAAAGACCCTCATCAAATGAGCAGCAATTATTTATAAAGTTAATTATTCATAAACCTAAAGTTTTCTTAAATATTATCTGTATGAATGGAAAACAGAAACTACTTTTGTGTGTTAACATGGCCCTCTTTTGTGTATGTGTGTGTGTATGTTCATGTTTGTATCATGTGTGTATAGGCATGTGTGTGTGTATAGGAGTGTGTGTGAATGTGTGTGAAGGCCAGAGGGAAACTTGGGGTTCTGTTCTTTAGGCACCATCACATTGGGTCTTGAGACGGGGGTCTCTGATTGGCCTGAAGCTTATCAAGTGAGGCTAGGAACCCCAACCATCCCATCGCTCCCCATCTTCACCCCCTAGTGCAGACGCTGTTGGAAGTTCTTTGCTACATTGCTTCTGGAGCTCAAACCCAAGTCCTCACGTCTGCACAAAAAAACCCTTTCCTGACTGAGTTAGCCACGCTGCAAACACACACACACACACACACACACACACACACACACACACTTTAAAGCTACCCTCCAGCTTCCACTTGCCTTTCTTTGATAGAGTTCCCTCTCTTCCTGGAAGGCCCCATCTCTTCCTGGGAGTGACTGGTTCAGTTGACAGCCTTCTCCAGTTCAGGCTTCCAGTCCTCTCCAAGCTGGCGACACTGGCACTTGTGGAGAAATCATTTTACCACACAGCTGCTATTGTAAACAGGGAGGCCTCTGTGCTGGAGGGTGGGGGCCCCGTCTTCACAACAGCTCCATCTAAATGCAAATCCGGATCCCCTGCCAGACATGGAGGTGAAAGCTTTCCTATTAGCAGGCGGGAGATAGGAGAGTTAATTTAATGCTAAAACATTCCCAAGCAAGGAGAGCAATTTCCCCTGTTGAGCGGTGGCCTCATTTTCTCTCCATGACCACTGTGCCCATAATATGATAATTTTTACCTTTTTAAACTTTGCTGAAGGAAAAAGGACAGTCATCTGTCTTTGGAAATGGTTCCTTGTACATTCATTTTTATCTACAAAAATGCAGGTATTTGTCTATTTGGTGAATGAATGGCCTGGGAAAAGCCAAAAGATGATGACGGTGGTGTTGCGATGCATTGGGTTCAACACCAGTACTTGACTTCGTGAACTCCCTCCAGACAGGCGGTGTGTGTTCCACCAGGCTACTGGCTACTCAGCTCTTCTCTCTTCCCCTGTGTAATTCCCTCTCTTTTTTTCTCTCTCCTGGAATTGAGAAGAATATGTAAGGACAACCAAATTCTATTGTATAGAGTTTGGTTATGGCTGGAATGGGACCGTTTCCCCACAGGCTCGTGTGTGGGGATGTTTACTTGGTCCCCAGTTGCCAGGACTCTTCCGGGAGGTTGTGGACACTTAGGAGGTGGAGCCTGAGTAGAGAGTGTCAGGGTCAGGATGGGAGCTCATGGACCTTGAAACACGTCCTGGCTTCACTTGCAGCTTCTGGGCTGTAGGTACAAAGTGACCCAGACCCCTCAGGCTCCAGTTGCCATGGCTTTCCCGTCATGAAGGAAGGTTCCCTTAAACCCTTCCTTCAGTCGTTATGGACCGGCATTTGACCACAAGAATGAAGTAAGTAACTGATATACATGGGGTATTCCTCCTGGAGGAAGAGAGTCCCTGGGGGTGAAGATGGTCTTGAGGTTTCAGGTTTGGGGCTCAAGAAGGACCTGAGGCAACTTGTCCTTTGGGGGAAGGGGTTTATTAGATGAGTTATTAATGCCAAAGACAGACAGGGGTATGGTGAGGGTCTCTGAGGAGTGTTCAGGCCTGTGAGGCAGAGTTGGGGGGTGGTCTCTTCTTAAAGATCTCAATGGAAGGGAGAGGTTTCCAGTCTCATGGTGGACGAGTTGTTTATAGTACTGCTTACTGCTTAGAGTCAGGCTGTCTTTGATTCCCAGTTGGCAGGGGAGGGGACCCGAGGGTCTTGTGTTTTGAGGAAGGGAGGAAGGAATCTTGTTAACATGTGACTCAAAATAAGTAGGTGAGGTGGAGGGAGGGGCAAAGGGAGTTAAAGCATTCCCACTTAGGGGCTGAGATAAGTGTGTCACCTGTAGCGCACTGATGTGGCACAGCCTGGTAGCCTAGGCCTGTAGACATCTTTAGGGAAATGGAGACTATGGTGCCTCCTGGAATCTGGCCACCTGAGGAGTCTACTGGGGACTGGACATTAACAGACAGTAGGGGGCTGACTATTTTCTTGTATGAAAGAAGAAGGGCCACTGTAGGTGGGCCTGGCTTAGAGGCTAGCACAAAACCTGACTATGGACCATAGCTCCACCACTGGCTTCAGCTTTCTTTCTCTGCTTCTTGATGTAACAAGATGTAAGAGGCCACATGGGCAGCTCCAGGTGCCACAGATGACAGCGCCCAGCTGTGTGCATCCCCAAACCCGATGGGCTGTCTCCCCTCAAAGCATGAATCTACCTCCTTTAAGTTGCTTCTGTCGGGTATTTGTATCAAGTAGATGTTAAAGAAACTAATACAGTGGGTAGGGAAGCGTTAAAATGGATCCACGGGGCTGGTGAGATAGCTCAGCCGATAAGAGCACTTGTTGTGTTAGCACGAGGGCCTGAGTTCTAATCCTGAGCACCCACTTAAAAAGATAAGCGTAACTGAGCTGGCCTGTAACCTTAGCTCAGCTGGGGGCAGAGATGGGGGCAGTGGGATTGCTGCAGCCTGCTGGCTGCCAATCTAACTGCAGGGTCAGTGAGAATCAGGCAGAATGACAAAACAGTGCC
The DNA here is from genome assembly GCF_903992535.2 of Arvicola amphibius. NCBI lineage: Eukaryota > Metazoa > Chordata > Mammalia > Rodentia > Cricetidae > Arvicola > Arvicola amphibius. Next base: position 91,230,746 of record NC_052056.1, read on the forward strand.
TTCATAAGTATGCGCACACATGTGCATGTCACACATGTAAACACACACACACACACACACACACACACACACAAGTTCAAGGCCAATACTAGCAAATATTTGTTGGATGATGGAGGACTCCCATTGGCTAATAAAGAAACTGCCTGGCCCATTTGATTGGCCAGCCCTTAGGTGGGCGGAGTAGACAGAACAGGAAGAAGGAAGTGAGGTAGATGGCTCAGTCAGATGCTATGCCTCTCCTAAGTTAGACAGACCACTGTGCCTCTCCTGAGAGAGATGCCAGACGCAATTAAGCTCCAGCCCAAGATGGATGTACGCTAGAAACTTCCCGGTAAGGCACCACTTTGTGGTGCTACACAGATTATTAGATATGGGTTAATCAAGATATGAGTAAGAGGCAGAAAATAATGGGCCAGGCAGTATTTAAAAGAATACAATTTGTGTGATGTTATTTCGGGGTATAAGTTAGCCGGTGGTCGGGAGCTGGGCAGGATGAAAAGCAAGCATGCCCACAGCCCCTTACTACAGTTGGATAAAATGGGTCCTGCTTCCTAACCATCCTACATCCCTTCCTTCCAGGTTGTGTGATTTAGAGCATTCAGTAGGACTGCGACACCTTAGCGGATGCAGACATTACAGGTAATCAAGTCACGTGCATAGATAGAAGGGGAGGGGTGAGTACTTTCTAAATCCACAAAGCTGACCTTGCAATGTAGCTCACTGCAGCCTGAAGAGGAGGATGCTTTCTCCTTTGCCTCAAGCGAGGAAGCCCACTTGCTTGTACGCACTATCCAAGAAGGCACAGCCAATAGGAAGTGGCAGTTGATTCTCATTGTTGGTGAATTCTGGACTTGTGGGTTTCCTCTCTATAAATTGTTTGCAATCCCCAAACCAGTGCTTACAACTTGAAACCTTTTTGTAGTAGTCTGAACAATGCACAGAACTGCAAAAACTAAGGGTTACCAACACACACACACACACACACACGTAGCACACACACACACACACACACGTAGCACACACACCACACACACACCACACACACACATACACATACACAAACATACACACACACTTTCACGGAGGTGAAACAAAGTGGTTCTCCAGACTGACCTCCAAAATTCTTCTTCCCCTATCTCCACTTCCCAAGAGCGGGTGTTTCAGGCATGCTCACCACACCTGTTTCGTGTGGAGTGGGGGATAGAACCCAGGGCTTCAAGCATGCTAGGCTACCGTTCCTCCAGCTGGGCCACATCCCCAGCCTCTTTCCTTTTTGTCTATTTGCCTCTTCCCTGCTGTCTGTCTTTTATTTCTCTCGTTACATTTATTTAGTGTGTGTGTGTGTGTGCGTGCGTGCGTGCGTGCGTGCGTGTGCGTGTGTGTGTGTGTGTGTGTGTGTGTGCATGCCATAATGCCTGTAAGGAGGTCAGAGATCAGGTTTTAGAAGTTGATTCTCTATCTATGATTTAGACACCAAACTCAGGCAGCCAGATTTGGCGGCAAGTGCCTTTACCCACTGAGCCATCTTGACCCCTCCACCCGTCAACCTCATCTTTTTTGGTGGTGCTGGTGACTGAACCCAGAGCCCTCTGCATAGTAAGCCAGTGCTCTACGGCTGAGCTACACCCAAGCTTTCAAGTCATCTCCTATTATTGCATCAGAATAAAGTTGAGAAACATGTAAACCCATTCTTCAGCCCAACTCAGCACAAAATGGCAGAGGGGACAGGGACAGATTCCAGTGAGCATCAGTCAGATTCAGGAAAAAAAAGACTCCATAATTCCCCTCAGTTGAAGAAGAAGCTGGGGCTGCAAATCTCAGGCTACCTGAGGTCAGTTCCTTGGTTATTTCTAAGTCTAGAGTCTGTCAAAATGAATCAAAATAATCAAAGAAGATGCTGTTGAGGACAAGTCCTCTGTGATTGGCTGCTACTTTTTGGGAGACATATCCAGAACTGGTTAGAATCAGAGGGAATGCTAGCTCAGAGAGTTGGGAATGCCAGGAGTCAGAAAGACAGAAATGGGCTTGTGCTAGTAACCACACTTGTGCTAGCAGTGTGACAGGTGTGTCACTAGATGAAATTCGTTGCTGATTGCATTCACTACTTTTCTCACAAAACAGCTGACAAAAGCAACTTAAGGGAAGAACTGTTTGCTTTGGCTCACAGTTGAAGGGTGCAGTCCACCACAGCGGAGAAGGCACGGCGGCAGGAGGGTGAGGCAGCTGGTCACGTGGCACCCACAGTCCAGAAGCAGCAAGAGACAGATGCTGGTGCTCAGCTCACGTTAACCTTTTTATGCAGTCCTGGCCCCCATCCTGTGGCATGGTCCTTTCCAAATTTAGGGTGGGTCTTCCTACTCTGGTTAACTTGATCTAGACCCACAGATTTGCCTTCTAGATGATTCTAGATCCTGTGATGGCCAATATTGATTGCCAACTGGACAGGCTCTAGAATCACATAAGAGACAGACTTCTGGGCATGACTGTAGTGGTTGTCTAGATGAGATTAATAAAACTGAGAAGACCCATCCTCAATATGCTTCATCACATGGACTGGGGTCCTATACTGAATAAAAATGAGAAATCAAACCAAGCAACAGTATTCATCTCTCTCTAGTTCCGGACAAACCCTTCTAGACTCTTGTCTCCATTATTTCCTTGCCGTGATAGACTAAATTCTCACACCATGATCCCAAATAAACCCTTCCTTCCTTAAGTTGCTTTTGCTAGGCATTTGGTCACAGCAGTAAGAAAAATAATTAAGCAGCCCCTAAAGGTCTAAAACCCTCTCCCAGTACAATCCAGCTTTTCAACAGTTCCAATTCCCGCCACCAATCAGCACCAACCCCGGGAGGGAACATTCCAGAACCAATCTGTTGCAGAACTGTCAGCCATTCCTACTTATTTTACAGCGTTTCACACTGTCTGCAGAGAAAGCGCCTGTTATTTCTGGTAAGAACCTGGTGTCACATGAGCTTCCCCGAGAGATGCTGGGAAAGAGCCTTCCCAGTGGCTTGCAGCCTGACCCCTCTGTTTTCAATCCCACTCTCCTTAAAAGGGATTACTCCCTGATCAAAGCGGGAAATGGGATTTGAAATGCCATTGATTCTTTGTAGCCGGACTCTTTCTGTCTCCACTTTCCCTCTCTCTTCCTTTCCTTTCCGTTTCTTTGTGCCCAGGATGAGGGGTAGACCCCAGGGAGCTAGAAGTTGAATAGTTTTGTTGAGGTTGGAACAGTAAGAAATTAAAGAGCTCAAAGACAGATCTGAACGATGCAGATGGTTTAGAGTAGTTGCTCGCTTTTGGATGTCCTCGTTCCAATTAATACTGTCTCCAGCCTTAAGGTAAGATTTTAAAGTGGGTAATAAGATCCCCCAAATCCCACTGTTTTGAAAGAATCCTTATTGTCTAATTCCCTCTAGCTTTTCAGTAATGCTTTCAAGGGGTTTCAAAGCCAGAGTCCTGAAAACGCAAGACTCCCTCCCTTCAGCCTGGGAAATAAGTCAAAATAATTGATTCTTCAGGGTCCTTAATTGGTCAGGAATATAGACTGAATCCTCAAAAGATCGAGACCCATTTGTTATATAAATTTTAGGATGAAAAGAGCTGAAGGCAGAGTTAAGATTTGAGTCAGGTGGGAAAAAAAATGTCAGAGTGGAAATTTTCAACAGACTCTGGGCATGTCGGTGGATTATTTTTGAAGTTCCCGGTGTATTTAACCCGGCCAGTAGGCAGGTTATTTAATGCTCTGGCCTTCATTCTCTCATTTCTGCTGGATTTCACCTTGTGTTGAGAGTGAACACTCTAAGTTCAAGGGCTGGCATTGCATGCCATGGTTGGGGAGCGGGGAGGGGTTGGAGAGAAACTGGTTTTATGAGAATGGAAAAATGAATGTCTGCATCATGTGTTATTGTTAGTGGGAGACAAAGTCTGGTCTCAGACTGCCTACATATGCAGGAATGGCCTTGACCTCTGAGCCTCCTACCTTCGCCTCTGCAGTGTTGGGATTACGGACACAGTAGTACCCTGTTTGGGCAGTGCTAGACATCAAACCCAGAGCTTCTGGCATGCTAGGCAGGAACTCTACCAACTGAGCCGCATCCCCAGCCCACACATCCATCCTTAAGTCTATATAGTGTAGTAGGTTCAAGGATAAACCACATCTGTGTTTGTGCTCATCCTCAGCTTTAGGAAAATCAAATATTACCGGATTGATACACAGGTAGATAGTCATTTGACATACGGGGACTTTGGATTTCCGAATACCATTCCAACTCTGTTTTTACGTTTATTTTCTTTTGAGACAAGGTCTCCTTAACTTGTCTAGGGTGGCCTTGAATCCACGTCACTGTAGTCCTGGCAGGCCTTGATTTTGGGATCCGTCTCCTCAGCCTTTCCAAGTAACCGGGATGGCAGGCTTGCAACATAAGGGCCCGCTTTGTTCACTTTAATCTCAGTTATGCTTTCTGGAGTCTCATAGCTTCAATCTGTTGCCTTTTGTATTAGCTTCTTTCTTTCAAATATTCAAGATGGCAGTCTTATTCCTTCCCACCCTGCCATCCTTTCTTTTTTCTTACCTCTAAATATATTTTCTGTTGTTTAAAAATTTTGATTTTATAGTTATTTATTTACCTTGTGGATCGGGAGGCACAGGCATGTCTGTGCAGAGGTCAGAGGACAAGCTGCTGGAGTTGATTCTTTCCTTACAACACGTGGGTCCTAGGGCTAGAGTTCAGGCCATTAGATTTGACAGCAAGCTCCCTGACCCACTAAGTCATATCACCAACCCCCCCTCCTCTCTTTTTTCCTTTTCCGTCTTCTCTTTTTTAATCCCTAAACTGACTTTTAATTATTTCTTTTTTTTCTAAGCAAAGGATTTCCTTGTGTTTTCAGCTGCTGTATATAGGACAGGAGAGCTCATCACCAACAGCTGGAGGATAAAGAATTCCTTTTATACCCACCTCTGTGTCAAAATATACCTTTAGTCTCTATCCCGTCTTATCTCACTGGTGACTCTTTTCTTTGCTAACTCTGTTTCATTAGCTTTTACTTTCGGATGGTTCCACTTCATCCAAACTCTTTCAAATGCACCTATTTTAGAAATGGGCCACCCATACCCTTAGGGTTGGAGCCCAGACCAGAGCAATGAAATTATCTGTGTGCATCAGGGATCAGGCAGCCCTTCCACATTGTTCTCCCGTACGCTAGAAGATTGAGGTGGGGTGGATTCCAATTAATGAAGAACTATTTATAATATTCCTCAAAAGCCACTGTGCCTTTTCCAGAGGGGAAATTTTTTTTATTAACAAATGAAGTATGCTAAAGACCTCTTTGTGGTCCAAAAGCAAAGGGTGGATTATTATTTGAGAAGTGCATATGCACATGGTTGCATGTGGATGCTTCTGAAGGCATTATCAAGTCTACAGTTAGGGTGGGAGTGCCAAGGTTTATCTTAGGACAGCAAATTAAAAGAATGCTAAGTCTGGATTAAGGTTCTTCCTTCTTTTTTGTTTTTTTTCTTTATAAAGAGTGGTTTATTTTTATTATATGTGCGTGGGTGGTTTGTCTGCAAGTATGTCCAGGTACCATGTTTGTACCGATGACCTCAAGGACCAGAAGGAAGTGTGAGATTCCCAGGAACTGGAGTTAGAGACTCTTGTAAATGTCCATGTAGTGCTAGGAACCCAACCTCTATTCCTCTGCAAGAGCAACTGGTGCTTTTAACCCCTGAGCCATCTCTCCAGGCTGAAGCTCTCCCATATTGCATCCTCTCTGTCTGGGTGGCAACTGTGTCTGGCCTTTCCTCTTCTCAGAATTCTTGTCTGGTCGCCCCGCCTATACTTCCTGCCTGGCTACTGGCCAATCCATGTTTAATTAAACCAATACGAGTGACAAATCTTTACAGAGGGCAAGAGCATTACCACACAGCACAGGTTCCTGCCCTGACTTCCATCTGCTGTTGTGAAAAAAAAAAAAAAAAAAAAAAAAACTTGACAAAAGCAACTTAAAGGACAGAGCATTTTATTCTGGCTCTCAGTCAAAGGGCAAAGCCATCATGGTGGGAAAGGTGCTTGGTGTCGCTGGTCTCCTTGTGGCCACAGTGAAAAAACTAAATTGAAGTTGGAAACAAAGAACTCTTCTACTTACACCACTTTATCCCTTTTCTACAGTTTAGGGTCTCAGCCCAGGGAATGATGCTACCCATGGCGGGTAAGTCTTCTTATCTCAATAACCTACCTCGACCTGCTCAGAGCCCTATCTCTCGGGTGGTTCTCCATCTCATCAGGTTGACGATTGAGATAAGCCATCACAATGGGACCTGGTGTTGGACAATTGAAGGGAGCATGGATAGGTACAGATTCGTCACCACATGAGCATAAGGTGACAGAATTGTGCTCATTTCAACTAAAGCTGTATTTGATGACTGATGCTTTTGCCTGATGTCGTAGATATATAATTATTTGTTTCCATTTTGGGGGTGGGAAACAGAAGAGAAATGAATTAATTGTACGGAGGAAAGCATGAAGATTTTTCTCTAAAAATTCTATGTAGGACTGGGGAGATTGCTCAGCAGGTGTATCACTTGCCATACACATGTGAGAACCTGAGCGGGAATTCCCAGAAGCCGTGGAAAAGCCAGCTGTGGAACACCTGGTTCTAGTCCCAGCGATCTCACGATGAAATGGGAGGCAAGATAGGAGAATCCTGATTTCCCACACATGTTCTATCACACACACACACACACACACACACACACACACACACACATAGACACACAGACACACACAGACATCACACAGACACATAGACACATACACACACAGACATAGACACGCATTGCATCTTTTCAATGGTTATGAATGAGAGAAAAGATATTTGTTGTTATTCAATGGCATGTATTATAAAAGACTATTTATTCCTATATTTGATTTATTTTATGTGGTTTTTGAGATAGGATCTCATCATGTAGCCCAGGCTGATATTACAATTGCAATTTTCCTGCTTCAGGCTCCCATGTGTTGTTGGGATGACAGGTATTTACCATCATATCCAGGTATAAAAGATTTTACATTGACTTGCTGCACATCAAAAGATGCACTCATTATTAACCAACTAAGTAAGAACGACAGGTGTCTTGCTTTAATCGTCATAGAGTCATCTGAGAATGCCTTGATTGAAGCATTAACTAGACTAGACTGGCCTCTAGGTATGGTTTGGGAGATTTTATTGATTACTAATTGATCTAGGAGGGCCCAATACACTGTGGTCAGTACCATCCCTAGGCAATTGGTCCCGAGATGCATGAGAAAGCCAACCAAGAAGGAGCATTGGAGATAGCTGGAAAAAAGCATTCCTCCATGGTTTGTGCTTCAAGGTCTTGCCTTGAGTTCATGCTCTGACTAACCTCAGTGATAGACGGTGATGTGGAGGTGTGAACCAAGTTAAAATTTTCTACACCTCGGTTGATTGGGGATGCAGTGTTTTTATCCCAGCAACCGAAAGGAAACTGGAGTGGCATGAAAATAAATTTATGACCCAGAACACTGTCTGTGATGAAAATTGATTAGCAGTTATGATTTTGGTAGGACATGACAGGGTTATGACAAAATACAACACCCATATTTCTCTATGATATATACAATGGCTAGTATTGGGGACTTAGCTAATGAGTAGCCTCATAAATCCAAAAGGGCTACCTTCTTTTCAATGGATCCATAATCGGCTTACGAGTATTTGCTTCCTGGACTTTGTTAGTTACTTTATGTGTTGCAGAGGATGATACCTAACAAACGCAGCTTAGGGAGGGAGTGTTTCTTTTGGCTCACAGTTTGAGAGTACAGTCCATCATAGTGGGGAGAATGTGGCAGCAAGAACATGAGGCAGCCGGTCACATTACACTGCAGGCAGAAAGCAGAGAGAGAGAGAGATGGACGCTGGTGCTCAGCTCACTTTCTCCTTTTTATTCAGACTCAGACCCTACTCATGGAATGGTGATGCCCACTTTCAGGGTTCGTCTTCCTTCCTCAACTAATCAGGTCCTGAAACTCCCTCATAGGCACACTCAGAGGTCTGTCTATTCAGCGATTACATATCCTATCAACTGGACAATCAATATTCACCATCAAATGGTCCCACCTCTCCACATAATTGACACGTAGATAACCAGTCCTTTATCTCATAATCTTCTTGTGCTCCTAACAGAGCCTTCATTGCTTAGTTTTCTGGTCGCTGTGACAGAATGCCCGACAGAAACAGCTGAAAGGTGGATGAATTAGTTTTGGCTCACCCAGTTTCGGGAACTAGATCCCATCAGGGGCGGGAGGCATAGCAGCCAGAATGAGTCCATATATACCTGCCTGACTGTGAGAAGCAACTCCTCACATCTTGCTGGATCGTGGTGCAGTGGTGGGGAGGAAGTGGGGCGGTTAGTTTGCTCAGCTAATGTCTTCGTCATGACTCTTTTGCTGGAGGAGACACTGTGGACACTTTGGCCCAGGCAACCTTACAAAAGAAAACGTTTAATTGGGGGCTTGCTTACAGCCTCAGAGGATGAGTGCATTGTCATTATGGCAGGGAGCATGGCAGCATGCAGGCAGCCATGGTGTTGCAACAGTAGCTAAGAGCTCTACCCTGAGTCTCAGGCAGCAAGCAGAGAGACTCTGGGTCTGCAATGTGCTTTTGAAATGTCAGAGCCCAGAGACATACCTTCTCTAACAAGGACACACCCACTCCAATAAGGAGGCACCCCTGAATCCTCCCCCAATAGTCCATCAGCTGGGGACTAAGCACGTAAAGGTACAAGCTTGTGGGGTGTGTGTATGCATTCTCATTCAGATTGCCACAGTTAGTAAAGGTGCTTCCCGCTAAGCAAGGTGGCTTGAATTTGGTTTCAGAGACCCACACGGGGTGAAAGAAAGAAGCAACTCCTGACAGCCATCCTTGGATCTCACTGCGTGTGTGCGCATGCACACACAATAAATACAAACAAATAAATTACAACATAATACTAACAACATGCAATAATAAAAGAAACAGAGAGCCCAGCGAGTGACAGAAATAGACATCACCTTCAAAGCATGATTAGAGAGCTACATTTGCTAGAACAGTGGTTCTCAACCCTCCTGATGCTGCGACCCTTTAATACAGTTTCTCATGTTGTTGTGACCCCCCAACCATAAAATTATTTTCGTTGCTACTTTATAACTGTAATTTTGCTATTGCTATAAATTGTAATGTAAATATCTGATAAGCAGAATATATTTTCATTGCTAGACTTGACACAAAGGTGTGGTTAAGAATCACTCCTTCCTCCCTCTTTCCTTCCCTTCATCTTGTCTCCCTCTATTATTTGTCTTCTCTTTTCTCCATAGACAAATTTCTGCTCTGTTGGTATCCCCTCATACACTGCCCCCTTGACTTTTAAGAATGAGCTCTGTCACCCATAGGAATGCACCAAAGGAAACATCTTGAATATGCTTTCCTTTGAGCATTTCCTTTAGAGATTTGCCTGTATGTGGTCTCCAATGAATAGATGAGTGTAGCCCTGTCTGTGAGCCTTTTGCCTGGGGAAACTGAGGAGGCTTTCAACAGACAGGCTAGGTACTGAATTCCTATAATGAGTTCTTTTAAAAGCCCAGCAGATGTGAAAAATGTTTTTTTCACAGGCTTCTATTGATTAGGAAGAAAAATTAGACAATTGGCAATTGTGCAGGTAGAGCACAAAGGGGCATTAATGTCAACAGGGACACACCAGGTTGCCATTTTTTTTTCATGTTGATAAGAACAGGGATGTATGCCTTTTAAAATTCAAAAGAATTGAAAACTAGGATTCTCTAAAGACAGAATGTTTTCTAAAAAAAATAAATAGAACATCTGCAATCAATGTTTTATACAAATAGGTAAGAAGGAAGAAAAACCAAGTGAGTAACCATGGGGATGAAAGAGAGCCGGTACCCATGTATGCCAGATAAGCCTAATCTTTGGCAAGCAACCATCTTTGTTGGTTAGTTCCACCAGCAGCTCTCCTTGGAACTCACTGTATAGACCAGACTAGTTCTGAACTCACAGAGATCCAATTGCCTCTGTCTCCTGAGTGCTGGGATAAAGCATATCACTATGTATCACTATGCCCAGTAATTATTTTTAATGACTTATTTGTGTGTGTGTGTGTGTGTGGTGTGTGTGTGTGGTATGTGTGTGTGTGTGTGTGTGTGTGTAAGCATGCACACGTGTTCATACAGCTACCCACAAAAGCCAGAAGAGGCTATCAGATCCCTTGAACCTAGAGTTACGGGTGGCTGTCAGTTGTCCATTGTGGGTGCTGGGAACTGGACTCGGGTCCTCAGCCCTCTTGTGTTGGTTAACTGGACTGAACTGAGAAGTACCCAGGGGTAACCTAAGTTCACCCAGGGTATGTCTCTGCATGAGAGTTTTCAGAGCTGACTAGATCATGATTGATCTGACATAATCAAGCACGAACATAACGAGAGGTGATGAAATCAAAGATAAGCCTGGGAGGAGCTGGTGAGCACAGAGTGTGTCATTAGGAGCTATGTCTTGTCCCGGCCTGTTGGGTGGCTCATCTTCACTGATCAGACTTAGAATCACCTTGGAGATGTATCTCTGGGTGTGTCCATGAGGCCATTTCCAGCAAGCCTTAACTGAGAAGAGAAGATGTAACCTGAAGGTGGGCAGCATCATTCCATGGGTCTCAGACTGAAGGAAAAGGAGAAACTGAGTCAAGCAGCAGCATCCTGACTCCCTGCTTCCTGACTGTGGATGTCATGTGACCAGCTGTGCAAAGTGCCTGCTGCCATGCCTTTCCCGTCATAATGCACCTGGACCCCTGAACTGTGAGCCAAAATACTTGTATTTGATCATGGCTATGACAAAATTATTTTCTCTCATTCTCTCTCTCCCTCTCCTTCTTTCCTTCCCTCTTTTGAGACAAGGTCTCACTTACCTCAGACTGGCCTCTAACTCACTATGTACCAGAAGGTGACAGAGATCATCTGATTCTTCTGTACCTACCTCCCAAATTCTTGGATTGCAGTGTTAGGATTACAGGTATATAGCACTGTACCCAGTTTACAGGGTGCTGGGTATAAAATCCAAGGTTTCCCTCATGTAGGCAATCACTCTGCCAATTGAGCCACATCCCCAGCCATTATTCCTTGTTTACACAGGCATCTGTCAGTCGTGAGATTTGGCTGGATGCATACTCACCCCTTAGTATCTGTGGTAGATCAGTTCCAGAACATCCCTCCACATAGGTACCAAAGTCTATACAGGCTCAAGACCATTGTATGAGATAACGTGATATTTGTGTAGAGCTGACGCATATCTTTCCATGTATTTTACAATATCCCTAGATAAGTTATAACACTCATATAATGTGACTTTTATGGGGATGGTTGTTAAATGCCAATATGATGAGAACCAAAGTCTGTGGAAGTTCTGTGGAGGTGGCGGCAATTTTCAGACCTCCTCCATCCAGGGTTGATCGGATCCACAGGAATCTGTGAATGGGGGGTTCATGAATACAGAAGGTCAATAGGCTATCTTTTCCTTCCAGGACATCAGGATGGAGAGTCCATCTCCATATTTCCATGGTTCCCAGGTTAGGAATTAAAAGAATAAGCACATTACTGGTGCTTCTGGGTGGAAATGAGAAGCAACACTCTGCTTGTTTGAATCAGGGTCTGGCTGTGGAGCCCAGGCTGGTCTGGGGCTCCTGATCCTCCTGCCTCAGTCTTCTGAGTGCTAGGTCACAGGTCTGTGCCACCATGCCTAGTAACACGACATTCTCACCTCATTTCTCTGGCTTAGATGATGCCCAAGGCTCTGCCTTTTCAGGGGAAATCCTACCACACACTATGCCCCCAAGAGTTAGGGGGAAGGAATAAAGAATGGCATGGATATCGGCCACAGTCACAGCCATTCATGTGTATTCATCACTTCACATAAAAAATGCACTCTAGAAGCTGGAAGGGGGTTATGGATGGACCAAGGCATAACTGGAGAGAAGGGAGTTTTTAATATGATCAAAATACATTGCATAAATATATGAAATTAAAAATTGCAGTCCCTATTTGCAAATTTAATTTGAACTCTCTCAGATAAATACTCTGATAATTGCTGTGTGTGTGTGTGTGTGTGTTTGGTGCATGCGTAAGCATATGTGGTGTATGTACATGTACATATGTGAGACACATGTGTTTGTGTGTAGCACATGTGTAGGCATATGTGGTTTATGTACAAATGTGTGTGATATATTTGTTTATGGTACATGTGTAAGTATATGTGGTGTATGTGCATGTGTATGATACACACATTTGTGTGTGTATACATGTGTAAGTGTATGTAGTGTATATATATGTGTGGATATGTATGAGATATACATGTTAGTGTGTGTGTGGTACATATGTGAGTGTATGTGGTATATGTATATATGCATAAAGAGGCCAGACACTATCCGATGTCATTCCATGGGTGTCATCTACTTTGTTTTTTGAAATAAGGTCTCTCACTGACCTGGAACTTGCCTAGCAACTGAGGCTGACTGGCCAGCAAGTCCTAGGGCCATTCCTGTCTCTTCCTTCTACAGCATAAACCACACATGACTTCAGGGATCTAACTCAGATCCTCACACTTGACTGGCAAGCACTTTGCTGACAGAGCCACTTCCCCAGCCTCACGAGAAAGCTTTCTAACTGACAAGAAAGTGGAGGCCCAGGAAGGTTGAGAGCGGTCTAAGGTCTAAGTAGTACTGGAGTTGAGAGTTTTAACCCAGCCTCTCACCCCTTATCGTTGACTGTATCTTAATGGACAGCTCTTGATTGAAAAGGACATTTTCTGTAGTTCACCGGGGTGCCCAAATATTAGTTTCTCCTACCTGCAAGAGAGTAGTCGGGATCAGTAAAGGGCAAACACCGTGGGGAGGTGTGTAGGACTATCAGCCAAAGCAGCCATTGTGCAGGCTCTGCAGATCCAAAGGGATTGGTTGTTTATCACAGAGTTCCAGCTTTGGGTGAGATGTTTCAGAAGCTCTGAGGCTGAAGGCAGAGGCCAGCCCCACATGTGGAGGTGACGATGTCATTAATATCAGAGGCTCTCAGCAGCAAGTCCCAGTCTCCCAGGTGACGCTGGCAGGTGGCTGCACTTGCATCTGCACCCAGAGACCCCTTCACTCCTCAGGAACCTGCTGCATTCTGTTTTGCCTCTGGTAATTGAGCTGCCTGACCTCCGTGGGAGCCTTCCTGTTCCTTCTCTGAGAAGGGGAATTGATTTGTCAAGCATACATCCACATTTCTCCACCAGGGCAGATTCATTCTGTCTGCGAGCCACACATCACGCTTTCGAAGTCCAGCTCTGAAGCCTGTCATGGGCGAAGCCAGAACTCTCTGCTTCTCTTCTTGACAGATCCAAAATGTCAAGGCGTAAGAGAGTTATTTATTTACTTAACGGATATGTGACCACTCCAGGTATATCTGTCAGGCAGAGCCAGGTAGGTCTAGAAGCCCCATTAGCATCTTGGAACTGCAAGATAAAATAGCCAAGTTTCTAAAGACTGTTATGGTTTGAATGAGTGAGAATTATTGTTCATAGGCACCTATCTATCTGTCTGTCTGTCTGTCTGTCTACACACACACACACACACACACACACACACACACACACACACACTGGTCCCCAGCCAGTGGTGCCATTTGGGAAGGTTGTTCAGCCTTTAGAGGACAGAGCCTTGCTGGGAGGCAGTAGGCCACTGGGGGCTGACCTTGAGCCTTTAGAGTCCAGCACTGCCTCCTGTTCCCCATCTGTCTCTGGACTGTTGATGCAATGCAGCTGGCCAGTCTCATGCTCCCCTAAGCCTGTTTTCCTCGACATGGTAGCCTGTAGCTTTCTTAAACTATGTGCCAAAATAAGCCATTTCTTCCCTAAGGCATTTTATCACAGCCATGTGTGAAATAGCTTAGGATAAGGACCACAGCCAAGTTTAAATCAGAGGTTCGGCACTCCTGGGTAGGCCATCTAGAGCGATGGCTCTCAGCCTGTGGGTCGCAACCGCTTCACGTCTATTTGTAACCATGAAATTATATCCTGACTATCAGGTATTTACATCACGGTTCACAATAGCAGCAAAATCACAGTTATGAAGTAAGAACTGAAAATATTTTTAAGGTTGGGGTCAACACAGCATGGAGAACTATATTAAAGGGTCACAGCATTAGGAAAGTTGAGAAACCCTGTGTGAGAGGGTCTCCCTTGCCCAAAATATCAGTGAGTATATAATATCATGCTGTTACACAGGGCAAGCCCCCAAATTCCATCTCATTGACACTAGTTCAAGAAAGCACAAGTATGTCTAGTTTTTCTAAAAGCCGAACGAAGGGGAAAACATGGAAAGAAAACTTCTACCATCATTAGTTTAATGGCCACCACAGATCGAATGTCCTGTCCTAAGAGGAGGCTCAATGAGGAGGTGGGACCAATTCCCACAGTTCACAGATGAGAAAGCCGTGTGGCCCAGAGAGGTTGAGTCGCTTTTTTAGAAACGAAAGAACTAGGTTGTTCCAGTTACTTTTCTGTTGCCACGCTCCAATACCCTGGTGACAAGCAGCTTAAGGGACCAAGAGTTTTAGTTCACAAACTCCACGTCACAGTCCGTCACTGGAGAGAAGCCATGGAGGCATGGACTGGAGACAGCTGGTCACAGCACCGCCAGAGTCAAGAGCAGAGAGAGATGAGTGCATTCAGAATTTCTAGCTTTCTTTATTCTCATGCAGTTCATGGCCCAGCCTAGGGAATGGTACAGATCACAGAGGACTGAGTCTACCCACACCAATTAACAAGTGACACTGTCTCCCAAAAGCCTTCCCACGAACCAAGCGGGTCTAGATGGTTCTTCAGCTAAGATTCCCTTCTTGGGTGATTCTAGGTTGTGTTGAGTGGAGAGTTAAAACTAACCAGCATGTAGGTCCACATCAGACTCAGGTCAGCACCCAGGTCGGGAAACAGCATCGAGTCAGACAGAGCACTTGCTGCTCATGCAGAGACCCCAGGCTGGGTTCCCAGCACCCACATCAGGCAGTGTGTAATCTCCTATAATTCCAGTTCCAGAGGATCCAATACCTCGTTCCGGCCTCCATGGGCACTGCATACACAGGGTATACATATGGACAATTAGACACATCTGTACTCATACATTTAAAAGTAAATTAACTAGTTTAAGAAATGAATCAGCATTATGAGCACTTTCTTAGTAGAACATGTCTCCCAACTGCCTCCTTCATACACAACTCCTAAATACTCTCTCATGATTAACCATGATTTTCACTTTTTTTGGGTTGTGTGTTTGCTTAAGCATGTATAAAGGGGACCCATATGCATGTACATGCTTATGTATGTGGAAGCTAGAGGTCAAGTTTGGGTGCCATTCCTAACGTACGTACGTGTGTGTGTGTGTATGTGTGTGTGTGTGTGTGTGAAGAGTATACACATAAGTGCAGTCAATACCTCTCATGCCAGAGCTATCAGACACTGCTGGAGTTACTGGGAGGGGGTTCTAAGACATTCAGTGTGTTAGTGGGAATTGAGCGCAGTCCCTCTGCAAGAGTCAAGCATGCCCTTAACCTCTGAGTCCCTTCTTGTGTTCTGAGAGAGGATCTCTCGTTGGCCTAGAGGCCCAAGTAAGCAAGGCTGACTGGCCAGTCAGCTCCAGAGACCTGTTTATCTCAATACTGATTTTGAAATGTACTTGAGGAACCTAGTGTAAGTTAAGCCATTTCCACCCCAAGGCATACACAATCCCTCCTACTTGTTTTTAAGACCTCTACTAACCTGATAACCAAGGGAATATCTTTGTCCCAAGGAAGAATGTTATGCCAAAAGCTGATTCCATGTAGCCAGCACACACTGTATTGTATCAAAGAAAATTCATATGTTTAAAAGATGGGGTCTGGGAGATGGATGAATGGGTAAAGTTCTTGCTGCACAGGCAAGAGGGCCTGAGTGAAAATCCTCAGAACCTCTATACAGCCAGGTATAATAGTGCACGATAGTAATCCCAGAACTCCTATAGCAGGATGATAAACAGAGACAGGAAAAGCCGTGGAAGCTTTTAGGTCAGCTAGCCTGGCGTACATAGTGATCAATAACTAGAGTCCTTTGTTTAAAAAACTGTGGAAGGCAGGTATTGATACTTGGGGTTGTCGTCTGATCTTCACATGCATGTAGTGGCACACACACACACACACACACACAGAGATAGAGAGAGAGACACAGAGAGAGAGAGAGAGACAGAGAGAGAGACAGAGAGAGAGATTTTGTGTGTATGCATGTCCATGTGTGTGGGCCTGTGTATGTGTAGAGGCCAGAGATGAACCAAGAGTTCCACTCCTTAGGAACCATAATGGCTTCTTTTGTAAGACAGGGTTCCTTGCTAACCTAGGGCTCACCCATTAGGCTATATTGGCTGGCGTGCAAGCCACAGAGATCCATCTGGCTTTGCCTCTCAGGTGCTGGGATTACAAATGTATGCCAGCACACTTGATGTCTTATGTGGCTGTTAGGAATGGAACTTGTGTCTTCACATTTTACAGGATAGGCATTTTACCAACTGAACCATCGCCCCCCAGCCCCTAAAAACATTGTGGTCTTCATTGACCATTTCCCTGAGCCTTTTGAGACTTGAACCTCTTCAAACTATGAGCTCAATAACCATTCTGTCTCTGTAAGTCAATTACCTCAGGCAATTTGTGAGAGTCGTGTGAGCCTGACGATGACAGAGCCTACACACTTAAATTCAGTGTTGAGGAGGGCAATTGAGCATGAAAATGATTTCTTGAAACAAAAGTTACAGTTTGGAGATGGGAGATTTGCCTGGCACTTAAGAGCACTTACTGCTCTTCCAGAAGACATGGTTCTCAGCACCCACATCATGGGGCTTACAACCATTTGTAATCCCAGCCCTCAGAAGTTGACCCTCTTTTCTGGATTCCATAGGCACCTGCTCTCTCTGTCTCTCTCTCTCTGTCTCTCTCTGTCTCTCTGTCTCTCTCTGTCTCTCTTTCCCTCCCTCCCTCCCTTTCCCTCTCCCTCCCTCCCCCCCCCCACACACACTCTTGATCATAAAATAAGTATTTTCAGAAGTTAGAGTTTCACACAGTTCTGACACCAAGTGGCTCTTTTCCTCCAGGCTACACTGCTGTAACCAATGTAACCATTCCACACCTGAGATTCTGCTGGGATCCTGTGAGCTGCTGGCCGTGCCGACGGCTGCTTTGCTTGTACACGGCTTCATCCATTTCCTGAGTTCTCAGACTCCCTCTTTTTAACACTAAGATTAAGAGCAATTACTGCCTCCCTCTGAACTTCTCAGTGCCCATTTCAGCTGCCCTGTTTTGCTCCCGACATTTCCAGTAATTCAGTGCGGACGTTCCTCCAGGATATAGCAACCGCAGCCTGCTTGGAAGCAATCACCGATGGAAGAGGTCTATTTACCCAGTGCTCAGAGCACTCCAGCATCTGGGCTCGACTCTATGAGATGACACTTGAAAGAAGAGCTGTCTACGACGTGCCTTTCCTGCATTTCTCTTCTTCATGCCTGACCGAAAGAGCATCTACAGCTAATTCAGAAACGAGTAACTGGAAGCAGCCCATAGGGCAGAGAGATGGACTCAGAACCAGGAAAAACAGGGATTCTGAATCCAGGGAACTCAAAGCCAATGCAAAACCGAACACAGAGAGCCTGCGTACTATTCCTGCCCATGCTAGCATCCTTGATTTTAAAGGTTAATTTTAGAGTGTGGGTGTTTGTGTGTGTGCGTGTGCGCGTGCGCGTGTGCGTGTGTGTGTGAGAGAGAAAGAGACAGAGAGAGAGGGGGGGAGGGGGGAGGGGGGAGGGAGACTGAGTGTATATATGAGTACCAAATGTACTCAGGTACCTTTTGAGACCAGAAGACAATGTCAGATCCCATAGACCTGGAGATACAGGTAGTTGTGAGCCTCCCCATCATGGATGCTGTGAACTGAGCTCGAGTCTTGTACAAAGAGCAGCAAATGCTCTCTTAACTACCGAGCCCTCTTTTCAGCTCGCACCCTCAATTTCAAAGTCCTCCAGATATTCATCTCCTTTGTATCGGGCGGTCCTTAAGGACTCTGCAGGCATTTTATAGATGGATGCTCATGGCGAAGCCATGAATCAGAAGAGGTGATGCCCTAGCTCTCATCTGATAGATGATGACCCAACCCAGAGAGGTGTCTCATAGTGTGAGGGTCCATCTTGATTGTCAACATGACTGAACGGGGAGATGTGGGGACAGAGGACCCACACTTCATAATAATGAATTTGAGATTCTCCGGGTCATAAAAGGCCAGGCATTCTATTTTTGCTTCTGTGGAACTAGCCTAAAGAAAATGCACCACAGGAGTGCAAAGAGCAATTTTTAAACCCCCCGAAAGCTCGTCCCTCCCTCGTTCCCTCACTGGATGAGTGCTCAGGAGGGCATAGACTGTACAGTGCCTAAAGTTAATATTTTCCTATAGGCATTAGCTTATGGCCCTAGTCCTCTAAGACAGCAGGCTTACTTCCAGAAGAACCAGGTCAGAGCTGGCAGGCCCCACTGCGAGCATCACACACTGGTCCAGTCTGGGAATAAAGCAAACTCTAGACTAGACAATAGAGACTAAACTGTGCCTTTTCCTCCACTCCAGATCCCTAGCACACGAGAGCAAAGATGGGAAGGGATAAACTACCTATATCTCTGTGGTTCTGGGATCATTTACCTCCTAGTCTGTGTATTGAACTAGAGCACCCTACCCCGGGAGCGTGCTATATGAGTTAGGTCTCGCCTCTGTTCCTGACACCCTGTCTTTAGAGGCCTTCTGGGTGGGCCTGCTCTCATAACCAGGCTAACTGAGGTTTTCACCTTTTTCATCTTGAG